>NC_139642.1:19854574-19867074 GCF_964638095.1 Poromitra crassiceps | reverse complement strand
AAATTACAGTCGAGAATCAAGTAGCAATGACGAGTGAAAACAAAAACAAATTATTCCTCTTTAAATAGTTCACAATATAGTTTGACAGTTTTATTACTTTTATTACTATCTATAAGTTTAAGAGTCCTTACGGGCCTTAACCGCAAAAAAACGTGCCTTGCGCCTGTTTCGGCAAGATAGCAATAGGCTTTAGGCTGCCAAATGCGCTTTAGGCCGAATGGGCGTGGCGCAGTCCCAAAGTGGGCGTGTCGGCGCTAAATACCAGCCTAGTGATATCTTGGGACCTGGCGTACATTTAGCGCTTTGCGCTTTTGAAAAGCAGGCCTATTCTGTGCCTTCACTGCCTCTTCTCTGTCACCCTTCTCTCTCTCTCTCTCTGAGTTCCCAGCATGCATTGTGTTTCTCCATTTCGCTACTAAATAGCAACCAAATGAGCCAAAATAGATATAAAAGGTAGTTCTAAATTAATGTGTAATGGTAACACAGCCTGCCATTGTCAACATTTCAATATTGGACCAAATAAAACATCGAAATGAAAACACCACCCTATGTGAAACATATATGTCCTCCTGGGCCTATATATACCCCTTGTCGAGTTAACGTGATTTAGAGAAGTAACAGCGGAACGCGCTTCGGAACGCGCTTCTAATGGCATCTGCTATACTGTGATGTCCCTCCAATAACTTGGCCCTATTTCACATTTAGTTTTACAATAAAAACACATTTATGCAATGACTTGACATAATGTAGGCTATATTTATGTGCATCATCCTTCCTGCAGCAGGCGAGAGAAAATGATATCTTTCTGGACAAACTTTCACCAATCTAATAGGCTATATTTTTCTAGCTGATGCATAGAACATTATTTTCACTTTGATATTGCTATAGTGTAGCGTATTTACATGCTTGCAGTATTTAAACTGCAGTTAGATTGGTTTGAGAAGCATCATAATATGGAATAATAGCCGATATATGGAGACAGACGGGATGAAGGGAGGTGGGGGGGGGGGATCAGAGGCTTGGGTTTCCTCTGGTTTTGCGGGACCAGTGGAATTGGAGCTAAAAAGGCAAGCGTGCCATTCGTTTATTGCACTTATCCAATGAGCATGACAGTGCATAATTTTACGCCTAAAAGGCGTGGTTGTAATGCTTTGGGCTGCATCTAGCGCCAGCACAACGATATCAAGTGCGCCTGTCCACGCCCACTGCTTTGATCTGCGCCTGCCGCTCGGCCTAGAAACTGCGCCGATGCAACGATAGGGCCCCTAATGTTTTCATTAAACTCACAAAGAAACCTTATGAAATTGGGGGAAGATTTTAACACTCTGGCTTTATGTATATGAAATTTACCATATCAAATCCACAGGTTAACAATGTATTCAATTACACTATTCTCATAATCAAAGTAGGTAATGACATGTATACATTCAATCCTGATGTTCTATTTAGTTTTGCTTAGAATGTAATCCTGCATTTGAGTCCAGAACGCAAGTGAGTGCAAACAATGGTAAAATAAATGAACAAAAGTTTCAGGGTCAACACTGCAAAAATTACATTTGTTATCTACTTCTAAAAATTTGAAAAAATACAGGTTTGTTGGATACATACTGTGCAAAATTTTGATGTGTACTTCTTTAATCTTATTATTGATACAGAATCTATGTGGTGAAAGCCATGCTCTCTGCCAGTCAATGTCAGCAAAAATGCTGTTCCAGTAAGCCTTCCCTCTAGGAGTCATTTTCTTTTTTTCATAGAAAGCATTACGGATATGTTTATTGTTACATTTAGCATTCAAAATGTCAATACCATTTATCTTCAAAAGGGTTTCCAACCGCAATACTTCTTGATATTGAAGATGAGTTTTCATTAGATGGGAAAGACCGTTAGGGATGGCTTTCATGACATAGTTCCCTGCTTGTTACTGGAAAAGCTTTACGCAGGAGGAAGTGCTCATAGCTAAATAATAAACCGTTTGCATCAAAAAGATCACTTACCAAAATAATACCTTTATCAATCCAGCTTTGCTTAAAGATTGATATTATTGTCTGTGTAGAGCAGGGGTCGGCAACCTATGACACGCGTGCCACCACCTCTGGCACGCGATGGGTTAACCAGTGACACGCCAGTGCACTGCAGCATTTGAGTGTTTTTTGTAGAAATGTTGACGCGCCTTGCCAAATTACCTATTTCACAACCATTTGCAGTTGCGCGGCCTGTTATTTAGGATCTTTACGGTAGCGCCACAACCTCTGATTGGTAGGTAACAGGTTGCCTCCTTGCATTCCATACATTCCAGATACAGAGCTGACCAGGCAGCAGAACTCAGATAGTGGGTTTGTGGAAATGAATGCCCGTGCTGTGTGCACCTTATGTCTGGAAAGTGTTGTGTGCCGAACGACAAGTGTTAAACACCATTTTGACACGAAACACGAGAACGTCTTCAAGGATGAGACAGACAGGGCTGAATCTGTAAAACGCTCCGTGTCCAGGTACGGGAAACAAACACCCTCAAAACCTTTGTCACTGCTAAAAAACCACCACTGCTTATTGCATTGCAAAACATGGCAAACCGTTCACCGATGGCGAATACATTAAGGAGGCTTTCCTGTCTAGCTCAGAGCGAGGTTTTGTTTCATGGCATGTAGTCTTTGCACACGAGTCCATTTCTTTGACCGAAATTGACACACGGGGGAGAAAAAAAATACGACCTCATTTGTGTCAATCATCATTGACACAGCGAGTCCGACAATTACGCCCGTCATTTAAGTTTTCGGACGAGGTTTGATTTTCTGCACTTTTCGCATCAGTCAATAGCTTACTTTGGGAGAGACCTGCACTGAGGCCATGTCCACACGGGGATCTTTTTTTCCCCCGTTTAAGAAAAGTTTTCCATAAACACGGAATCGTTTCAAGAAATGTGTGTATCCACATGAAACCACTGAATACCACTGAAACTGCTGTAGTATATATGCCAGGCCGGTAAGTGGCGCGGTAACGCTGCCACAAAGTACACCAAAAACAGAGAATAAGACAATCTCGTCAATAATGGCATTCAACCACTAGGGGCACACACGCACAGTCTATAAAAAACATCTACAAAAAATCTTTCATACCAAACGCAATAAATCTGCAAAATTCATAAACGTCAGACTCATCAGAACCATGTCCGTTATCGCTGTCTGCAATGTGCTGTTGTCCTGTTGTCTTGTTATATGTTGTATTATGTACCCTATCATTTCCTGTGCTGTGTGCTGTGTAATGTGTCTGTGTACTGTACTTTTCATGTGTGCAAGCAAACCTGTGAAGCCGAAGACAAATTTCCACATTGTAGACAACAATAAATTGAATTGAATTGAATTGAATAATGTGTATCTCACTGTAGCGAGCAGCTTAAACCCTTGGCTTTGCGGGGAGGTTTGCCATGTCGATGAATAAAATGATTAAACCTATACAGGCAAATGCAGAGCTGTTGAGCAGGGCTGATGGTCTCCCTGTAGCCTACAATATAGAACGTTAACTATCGGTAATGTTCCTGATATCATCCACTTCCATGATCTTTAGACATATGTTGCAAACACATCCCAGCGTATTGGCCGCTCCTACACATCACAGCACAGGCTAAATGATGCAACATAAATATACATTACCGTATATAAAGTCATGGCATAAATGTGTTTTTATTTAAAAAGTGGCATCAAGTAAGCTAAAGACTTGTTGGAGTGGACACGAGTGGACATCACAGTGCAACCGTGTGGTTGTCAAACCTCTCACTTCACTATTCACGTTGTATTTGCTAGGGCTGTGAATCTTCACTGGCCTCACGATTCGATTACGATTCAGAGGGCTACGATTCGATTTGATTACGATTATCGATGCATCTCGATGCATCACTTTTTTCCGCAGTACATGATTTATTTTTTCTCACTGTGTGGCTACTTTTAAAATAAAAGTGCATTTGGAATTGCATTGTATTATGATCCATAATTAAAATAAACAACTGCATGTACTTCCATTATATATTATTTGATTTTTTTTTCTTTTAATAATCGATTTTTGACATTTGTGAATCGATGCAGAATCGTGGACGTCCGTATCGCGATGCATCTTATAATCGATTATTTTTGACACCCCTAGTATTTGCGAGGGCTATATATAGAGCATCCCGAGTATGTGTGTTACACTCACGGTTTACATTAATTTCATTTTGTCCAATATTCAAATATTCCAGAATTGCATGTTGTATTAAAAATAAATAGCCTATTATTTCTATCTAACACGTTTAGCCTGATTTGGGGTGAACAAAAGAGTGGATTTAATTGGGAAAAACTGGATGGGAGCTGTGCATATATTTGATCTATTTTGTTTTAGGTTATTGTTGAAGACCAATAATTCAGTACAGTTTTGACCTTTGCTGGTATTTGGAACACTCTGCAATGGCAACTGTGTATATAATTTTTTTTATATGTTTTAGATTATTACTATAAGTTCAAGTCAGATGTGACATTTGAATGTCCTGATTTTTCCGATGGAATACAATTGCAAATCTGTTGTCAATTTAAATGTTGATGTGCGAGTCATTAATCTTGGTGTGGCACACTGATGGACAAGACATTTTGAAAGTGGCACTTAATACCAAAAAGGTTGCTGACCCCTGGTGTAGAGTAACTTATTACTTATCACACTACTTTTGCATTGCTTTCACCAAAATAACCGCAGAACGACACCACCGTCCCAAAAAATAATTTCAACTGCCCAAGGCAGTGTAAGAATTTCAACTGCCCTAAAGTCAGTGTAAACCGTCCACAGTTCTAAATGTTATCATTTTACTTTGTTATTGTCATCTATAGTAGTTATTTGCATCAAAAACACAATTTGATTAGGAAATTATTGTATCTTTATTTAAATATGTGCTTTGATCAAAATAAAAAATAAAGTCTTGGCATTAGTAGTTTTACTTATTATAAGCTGCTTAGAACTATAGTGTAGGAAGTTACAGTAAACAGGGCTTAATTCCCTCTAATATTTTTTTGTAAAGTCGTTATAATTTAATTAATAATTAATTTACCTTCACTCAATACTTGACTTTATTGAGTAGATGAATGCATCATAATGTAACTCAATGCACCCTAACGAGGAGCTGACAGCAGCTCAGTTTCAAGTTGTAACTCACATTACTTGACATAGTACAGTAACTGGTATAATATTACCAAAATCCTATTGGCTTTATATTACTGTGTTAATGCTAAAAGTAATATATTACCTCTAATGTGTTACTTTTGTAATGTGTCTCCCCCAACACTGGTTACACAGTACATACAACAAGATATGTTTGTCTGTTAGCATATGCTTTCATATCATAAAATACTTTGTCAGAGAGAGTAATGACTTATATCCTTTATATCTTCCTCCATGAAACAGAGAGACACCAACAGACCAAAATGCCACCGCTGTCTGCAGTGTGGGACATCTTTCAGTCAATCAGGTGGCCTAAAAACACAACAACACATTCACACTGGAGAGAAGCCATTCTCCTGTGACCAATGTGGAAGCAGCTTCAGTCAGTCAAGTCACCTAAAAACACATCAACGCATTCACACTGGAGAGAAGCCATTCTCCTGTGACCAATGTGGAAGCAGCTTCAGTCACTCAAATACCCTAGAAATACATCAACGCATTCACACTGGAGAGAAGCCGTACTCCTGTGACCGATGTGGGAGCAGCTTCAGTCAGTCAGGTGCCCTAAAAACACATCAACGCATTCACACTGGAGAGAAGCCATTCTCCTGTGACCAATGTGGGAGCAGCTTCAGTCGCTCAAGTCACCTAAAAACACATCAACGCATTCACACTAGAGAGAAGCCCTACTCCTGTGACCAATGTGGGAGGAGCTTCAGTCACTCAAATACCCTAGAAACACATCAACGCATTCACACTGGAGAGAAGCCGTACTCCTGTGACCAATGTGGGAGCAGCTTCAGTCAGTCAGGTGCCCTAAAAACACATCAACGCATTCACACTGGAGAGAAGCCATTCTCCTGTGACCAATGTGGGAGCAGCTTCAGTCGCTCAAGTCACCTAAAAACACATCAACGCATTCACACTGGAGAGAAGCCGTACTCCTGTGACCAATGTGGGAGGAGCTTCATTCGCTCAAATACCCTAAAAAGACATCAACGCATTCACACTGGAGAGAAGCCATACTCCTGTGACCAATGTGGGAGGAGCTTCAGTCACTTAAATACCCTAACAACGCATCAACGCATTCACACTGGAGAGAAGCCATACTGGTGTGAACTATGTCCGAGAAGGTTCAGTCAGTCAAGTCAACTAAAAACACATCAACGCATTCACACTGGAGAGAAGCCGTACTCCTGTGACCAATGTGAGGGCAGCTTCAGTCTCTCAAGTGACCTAGCAGAACATCAACAGCACATTCACAGAAAGTGTTCGGGCTAGCCTCATGCATTCACACTGGAGAGAAGCCATAAGGGTGTGATGGGGTGTAAGACAAACTTCACTTAAAGGGACAGCTCACCCTAAAATCCAAAATACATATTTTTGCTCTCACCTGTGGTGCTATTTATCCACCTAGATCGTTTTGTGTTAGTTGCCCGAGTTTTGGAGATATCGGCCCTAAAGATTTCTGCCTTCTCTCAAATACAATGGAACTGGATGGCACTCGGCTTGTGGTGGTCGAAGTGACAAAAACATACATTTGAAAAACTCAACAGCTATCTCTCTTTCCAGAAATCATCACCCGGTTAGTCAAGATAATCCACAAACCTTGTTCTATGCAGTTTCATGTAGGAACTATTTTCTTTAGACCGAACTACACCCACTAGCTACTAATTAGTTCCTACATGAAACTGCTCACAACTAGGTCTGTGTTATCTTGGGTAACCGGGTCATTATTTCTGGAAAGAGACATTGCTGTTGAGTTTTTTAAATGTATGTTTTTGCCGTTTTGAGCAGCACAAGCCGAGTGCCATCCAGTTCCATTGTATTGTAGAAAAGGCAGAAATCTCCAAGCCTGATATCTCCAAAACTCAGCAACTCACACCAAAACGATGTCGATGGATAAATAGCACTACATGTAAGAGGACAAACATGTCATTTTGGATTTTAGGGTGAGCTGTCCCTTTAAGCACTATCACACGAGAGGGAGGGCTGTTGTACTGTGATATCGTCACGGCTACGATTCGTTCGGAGGCACGAGGACGCAGCCTGAGTGCCGAAGATAATCACAGCCGTGACGATGTTAGAGTACAAACAGCACGACCTCGAGTGTGATATTGCTTTTATACAACAGTTGTACAGATGTAAACAAAGCTATTCATCAAGAAATAATCACATTTTAAAGTAATTTGAGACAACAGATGCTTTCTGTCTGTTATTTGTCTCCGCCAACAAAAAGTAGTTCCCTTAGGAGTGCACTACCAGGAGTTGTTCCCTTAGGAGTGCACTACCAGGAGTTGTTCCCTTAGGAGTGCACTACCAGGAGTTGTTCCCTTAGGAGTGCACTACCAGGAGGTGCCAAGCAATAACAGGTGAACTTGCTGCCCGCAGTTTCCCGAATGATTTCAGCTTACCGCTCATAATTAAGGTCAAATGTCTCCATATATATTACATTACATTACATTACATTACATTACGTCATTTGATTTGGCAGACGCTTTTATCCAAAGCGACTTACAATAACACACTTTTGTCAACAATAGAGCAATCAACTATGCAACACAGTCTATGACAACTACAACTTCTGAAGGAAATAGTGGTAAAGTTTAGTTAGTATTTTTTTTTTTTTTTTTTTAGAGAGAGAGAGAAATGTTAGTTCAAAAAGGGCCCAGATGGAGCCTGAAAAGGTGTGTTTTAAGTTTTCGCTGAAAGATTGGCGGTGAAGCGGCCGTCCTGACCATAGGAGGGAGCTCGTTCCACCATTGAGGTGCCAGGGATGCGATATTCTTTTTCACTGGCGTCTTTCATACAGGCTAGCAAGCGTAACTGCTGTCTGTCTGACCCACTGAGTCTGAAGGTGTGACCACAGACTGTAGAAAGAGATGTCATTCAGGATAGCCAAGCGAATGTGTTTGGATGGAAGTTTGACGCTAGGCCTATCAGAGGCAGAGAGGGGCGGGTTATGCCTTCGCATAGCCTTCGCCATCATCCGAAAAAAAATATCGCGCCAGGGACGAGAAGACTCGCGATCCGGATGAGTGACTTTTGAGCCCCCGTAGTGAAGGAGAGGTGAAGGGAGCGGTGAGAGGTTTGGAACCTGACCATATATTGCAGGTACAGAGGAGCTGTCTGGTGTACTGCCCTGTAGGCCAGTACCAGTGTCTTGAATTTAATAATAACTAAAGTTGGTTACCTCGAATCGACCAATCCACTTTTCACAAGGTCCTGCACCTTAAAATCTGTAGATATTGTGTATATAAAAACTTTAGAAATTGTTTTCCGTGTTAGGAGCAAAAGCCTTCCAGTTTGTATTCAACATTTTTTTTTTAATTAAGAGAAGGAAATTATAATTTAAGAGGGCTATGCATTTTTTAAATATGCAAAGCGAGAATTAATGTCAAATCTCGATGCGTTTCAGTTTTGGGAGTTAAACTATGGAATAGCCTTTGTGATGATTTGAAATTGTGTAGATCATTGTTGAGGTTTAAAAAAGCCTTAAAAAGTAAAATAATTCAGGATTATAATTTACAGTAAATTCTGTCTTTCTTTCTATTCTTTATTTTGCTGCAGATATTCTGGGTTTTTCTAATGGATTATACAGGATAGGCAAAAAATAAGCCTTGGCTTCAGCCTATTCCTTTTTTCGGTCGTTGATTGTATAAATTGTATTTGTGTGAAATGGTTTGATATGTACATGTATGCTGATGTTCTCTTGCTGTATATTCACACACATTGTTACATTTTGTTTGTGGTTCATATGACCCAAAATAAATCAAAAACACAATTTGATTAGGAAATGATTGTATCTTTATTTAAATATGTGCTTTGATCAAAATAAAAAATAAAGTCTTGGCATTAGTAGTTTTACTTATTATAAGCTGCTTAGAACTATAGTGTAGGAAGTTACAGTAAACAGGGCTTAATTCCCTCTAATATTTTTTTGTAAAGTCGTTATAATTTAATAATTAATTTACCTTCACTCAATACTTGACTTTACTGAGTAGATGAATGCATCATAATGTAACTCAATGCACCCTAACGAGGAGCTGACAGCAGCTCAGTTTCAAGTTGTAACTCACATTACTTGACATAGTACAGTAACTGGTATAATATTACCAAAATCCTATTGGCTTTATATTACTGTGTTACTGCTAAAAGTAATATATTACCTGTAATGTGTTACTTTTGTAATGTGTCTCCCCCAACACTGGTTACACAGTACATACAACAAGATATGTTTGTCTGTTAGGGGGACCGCCTTCCATTCCGAAACACCACCGTTCTGACCCCCCCCCCCCCACTCAGAAACCCCCCCATTCCGAAACCCCCCCACTCCGAAATTGAAATTGATTTAACCCCCCACTCCGAAACCCCCCCGCTCCGAAATTGAAATTGATTTAACCCCCCACTCTGAAACCCCCCCACTCCGAAATTGATTTTCAAGTCCATATTTCTCCGAGTTTCCTGCATTCCTGCAGCTTGAAATAAACGTTTCAACTCATTGTTTTTTTTATTATATGTCACTGTCTTCATATAATTTCACTATAGCAGTAAATACGAGCCTGCTGCATTCAGATAGATACAGGAATGTGAACGTTGGATACATCCTAAAATCAGCTGTGGATCACAGACATGTTTGCACTCTGTGTTGTTCAGAATCACGCGAGCCGCGCTGCTCAGGGACTGGGCACAGCTGTCCCGCTTGCTTTCTCCCCGACTCCGCAAAGAAATAGGCTACACCTTGACAACGCACACTCTAGTTAAGCGCGTATCGGGCCCGGAGCAGTGTTTTTATTTTTATTTTTTGGCACACAGACTTTCCACTCTGCTGGTCTAAATACCAGGTGTGGTCTTGCGCAATCCTGGCTCGCAGTTTTCTGCAGGTGCACAGATCACTAAACATTGTTCATTTATGTTTGTCTTGCCATACAGTTTGTTAAGGTTGTCAAATGCGTAATCCGAGAGCGCAAGGATCTGTTCCACAGCAGCATATTCAACTGATTATTCATATCTCCTGACACGCCGACAGGATCTAATCATAAATGATGTTTTCTACACATCTGAGCTGTTACACACGCCCACATTCATAACGTGAAAGGTGTTTGAAAAAAATTGATTGTAACTTTGAGTCAAATGCTCACAGTTGAATAAGGTTCATTGAGTCATATTAGCAAGATGAGGACGTTCTTATTTGTGAATGCCAGTCGGGTTGAACTGATTTTGTTTTATGAAAATCTGAGGAAATTTAGCTTCCCTATTCCCGATGGTCTAGCGCCGTCTATGCATATTTTCAATAAAAAACAATGAGTTGCAGGGTTTGATGCAGGAAACTCGGAGAAATATGGACTTGAAAATCAATTTCGGAGTGGGGGGGTTTCGAAATGGAGGGGATGTCCCCATTCGGAATAGCGGTGCCTTTAAAAAAATGGGAAAACCCCTCCATTACGAAGAATGGAGGTCGATCTTCGGAGTGGGGGGGTTTCGAAAAGGCAGGGTGTAACCGTCTGTTAGCATATGCTTTCATATCATAAAATACTTTGTCAGAGAGAGTAATGACTTATATCCTTTATATCTTCCTCCATGAAACAGAGAGACACCAACAGACCAAAACACCACCGCTGTCTGCAGTGTGGGACATCTTTCAGTCAGTCAGGTGACCTAAAAACACATCAACACATTCACACTGGAGATAAGCCATTCTCCTGTGACCAATGTGGAAGCAGCTTCAGTCAGTCAAGTCAACTAAAAACACATAAACACATTCACACTGGAGAGAAGCCGTACTCCTGTGACCGATGTGGGAGCAGCTTCAGTCGCTCAAGTCACCTAGCAGCACATCAACAGCACATTCACAGAAAGTGTTCGGGCTAGCCTCACGCATTCACACTGGAGAGAAGCCATAATGGTAAGACAAACTTCACTTAATACTAGTAGTAATCATGTAGTATCAGTAGTAATATAGTATGAGCTTCTCACCCTGTCGGCCTCCAGAGCGTAGGCTAACTCTGAGTTGGGCTCTCTGAACTTGAAGCAGGATTTCCTCCACTCGTAGTTGAAGACGTGGAACGTTCCACCGAATAAAATCTTCCTCAGGTTCTGAAAAGAAAGGGCTTTTCATTAGATGATGGTTCAGAGGGTAACCACCTTTTTAATGTGGATTGATACAGTGCAGGTTCAGAGGGTAACCACCTTTTTAATGTGGATTGATACAGTGCAGGTTCAGAGGGTAACCACCTTTTTAATGTGGATTGATACAGTGCAGGTTCAGAGGGTAACCACCTTTTTAATGTGGATTGATACAGTGCAGGTTCAGAGGGTAACCACCTTTTTAATGTGGATTGTTACAGTGCAGGTTCAGAGGGTAACCACCTTTTTAATGTGGATTGTTACAGTGCAGGTTCAGAGGGTAACCACCTTTTTAATGTGGATTGTTACAGTGCAGGTTCAGAGGGTAACCACCTTTTTAATGTGGATTGTTACAGTGCAGGTTCAGAGGGTAACCACCTTTTTAATGTGGATTGTTACAGTGCAGGTTCAGAGGGTAACCACCTTTTTAATGTGGATTGATACAGTGCAGGTTCAGAGGGTAACCACCTTTTTAATGTGGATTGTTACAGTGCAGGTTCAGAGGGTAACCACCTTTTTAATGTGGATTGTTACAGTGCAGGTTCAGAGGGTAACCACCTTTTTAATGTGGATTGTTACAGTGCAGGTTCAGAGGGTAACCACCTTTTTAATGTGGATTGTTACAGTGCAGGTTCAGAGGGTAACCACCTTTTTAATGTGGATTGTTACAGTGCAGGTTCAGAGGGTAACCACTTCACTGGCCACTGAGTGACCAAGTTTCAACTGTTAACCAGTTCGAGTCACGCTCTTTCTTCCACGGGGGCATCAGCTTTGAAATCTCTTGGCCGGTTGTTGATATTAAAGAATTAATGCGGCTTGCAGCTAAGCTAACGTTACGTCGGTGTTACCAGACACACGTGTGTGTGTGTGTGTGTGTGTGTGTATATGTTTGTGTGTGTGTGTGTGTGAGACTGTGTGTGGTTATTAATTGATGTGTGTTAAGCAGCAAACAGCGTGTGGTAAACCTGAGGCTAAAGTCTGGGTCAGAACAGAACACGTTGAGACGGTCTGGAGAAACACCTTTCCTCTGATTTCCAGTCAGAAGCTTGTGCTGTCTGTTCTACTGCAGGTTTCAACTCGTAGATTCAAAATCAAATTTCAAATCAACACAACAATTTAAGCTGTGCAACAACAAAAACATTATTTTTTTTACCTTACCACAAATTGGTACCAAAGCTGGTACAAAAGTTCTAATCCGA
>NC_139642.1:19827074-19852074 GCF_964638095.1 Poromitra crassiceps | reverse complement strand
GACGAGACCACAACACACATACACGGGCCCCCTAAGTGTTTTCTGATTGGATGCTAGGTCACCTGATAGGAAACAGATCTACTGGACAAACCCAAGAACCACAGTCAGACCGCAGCAAACCAGCCCTTTCTGGGCCCGTGTGGGCCCACTGTGGGCTGCCATTGGCCCATACCAGCAGTGAAATGGTAGCCACGTCTGGGGTCCGCCCCCCTCTGAAATTTTAACATAGCTGCTGGTTCTAGCTTAGTAGTGTAACCGATTTTGCGTTTTGGGTTCTTTATTGTATTTGTGGATGAAATAATGACTCTGAGACCGCTTCTTCTTTGGACATGCTGCCATCCGTTTACTCGTCAGGGGCGAGAGAGAGAGAGATACAGAGAGAATGAACCACCGTCCACTTCCATTTACGGACTCCAAAATAAGAGTGCACCATAACAGATACAGAACAATCTGTTACAGACGCCCCCCCCCCCCTCAATAAAAAAACCGTCCCCGTTTTAAATAAGGCACAGAAAAAAATCTACAAAATTCAATATGAACATTTCCTGAGGATGCCACGAATGTAGATGATGTCATGACTACATCACTACAGGACTATGTCACTGGACTCGATGATGTCATAACTACTGTGGCGATGATGTCAACAGTGATGATGTCATCATTTATGATCATGTCATCCTCCATGATTCCACTGATGATGTCATAATGAAACTGTTAAACTTGTAATTGATTGTAATTGAGGGAGGGAGAAACTCACGGCTCAATGGCTGAATGCTAACCGGCGTAAAACTAGATTTTTTTGTGTTGATTTTCATTTGGAATCGTAATCAATTAAAAATACATTCCATCAATCCCATTACAAAGAGTCGCATCAGAATCATCCATCTGTAATAAACACCTGTGACTCTTTGGCTCCGCCCACTGAGGTTTAACTCAACCAATGTGTTAGATTAATAGGCATGCCAATATACAGTATTATCTTTGAGTTGATGTTTTCTATGTTGTTATGGTGGGCTGTTATAACATGACAGCAAATTATATCTCTTTATGTGTTGTTTTACTTCAATAGGAATCTCTTCTCTTTATTACACAAGATTTGATAGATTGATATTCATGGAAATCAAACTTACTGTTCCATGTTGTAATTCCAGCCTGTAAGGGAAATGACAGAAGCGTTAGCTCTGAATTCAAATTAGCTTCATTCTTTTCTTGAGAACTTGATTAACTGTATAGGAGATTTGATTGGACAGGACCTGTGTGACTCCACCCTCCTGCGCTCCAGCTCAGACAGTTGGCTCAGGATCTCCTGCAATGTCTCCTCCTCCATCTGACAACAACAATGGTTAAAGCCTGCTTAGCCCGGCCCCCTCCACTTAGTTTTTCTACCTGTTTAAAGGGACTAAATGCAATATTCAGCCCTAGCAGCACTGTGCATGCTTAATTGGTTGTTAAGTTAGCAGGTGGATTGCACTGTTCAGCTAACACTGCAGCTCGGTCGAGTTTTGTGTTGCCACTTGATTTAATCATTCATGCATCGTTGTAATTATTGTTGGATTATCTAGACCACTTTATAATACAGCACCTCATTATGTTGTGTTTAGTATAGGCCTACTTGCATGACATGGTCTTACTAGTTAATCCTGTCAGTAAATGGAGCTATCTCCTATCATTGTTGTTCATGCTCATGTAGCTAATTTAGGATGAGGTAAGTAACCTGCTGTATATTCTACTGTTCGCCAGAGGGGTATGTGTAGCCATTATGTATCATTTATTGGTGAATAGTCAAAATGCTTATTATTTTACTATTATGAACATGTGTATTATTACTGTAATTTGATATATTTGGATTCATGTTCAACTGAATACATTTATGCCTTTGTTTATTTCAGACCACAAGCATATCCCCTGCAGTGTCCACAAAGCTGAGGAAGGTTTCCCCAGGACAAAACTTTATGTTTTGACTCAAACATGAAATAACAGCTCTATGTTCTATGCGGTTCATTACTGTCTAAATATAGAGAGAAGAAATATTGTATTTGAGTGGTACTGACCATTTAGCTGAGCAAGAGTATGCAGAGAAAATAGAGGGGTCACACTTCATATACAATAACATAAATGACTTTACTGTCACACGAAATGTAAAGGTATAGTGAAAAATGGACAGAAGTAAAAAAAAAAAAAGTCAAAACTGTTTTCATTTAGTGCTAGAAAATAATGCAAGACAGTCCAATTATGTATGATCCGCCATATATATATATATATATATATATATATATATATATACACACACACAGTATATAAACTATTACATGTGAAAAGCTGGAATTATGTCAAGACCTTTTGATAAGCAGGATTTAAAATGGCAATAATATATGAATTCAAAATATGTCGAGATGATGAACATGATGAAATTATTTTTTACAGATGAATGATTCATCAGTCTCTTTAGTCAGCAAAAGCCATTGTAAAATTAATTTAAAAAATGTGTGATACTCCCTGGAGTGCACAAAATTTAAATTAAATTAAAATTAAAAAGATGTATGTGAAAATGATTAGGTGAAAATATTTGATTCATAATAAAAAATATATATAATGTAAACACAAGTATATCATAAAGATTATAAATACAGAGCTATCTGTTTTTGTAAATTAACTCTCTGAGAAAGACACCAAAATGAAGTTTCAAATGCTCATCCTTTAACTGTAATGTAATGTAGGGCTGAAACATTTTCATTGACTATGAATCTGTCAATCATTTTCTCGATTAATTGATTTGTTATTTGGTTGGTCTATAAAATGTCAGAAAATGACGAAAAATTGCATTCAGTGTTTCCCAAAGCGACGTCCTCAAATGTCTCGTTTTGTCCACAGACCAAAGATATTTAGTAAGTTTACTGCCGTAAGAGGAGTAAAGAAACCAGAACATATTTAACAAGCTGGAATCAGAGAATTTTGACTTTGTTTCCTTAAAAAAAAAAAGATGAATCAATTATCAAAAAAGTTACTAATTCATTTTCTGTGGATTGACTTACCTTGTTGCACCGTGTGATCTGTCTGTCCAGGTGGAGCTGGTTTGGGGTGATGGTTAGCTGAGCAGGCTGTGGTGTTCTGTGGGATGTTTCTGCCAGTTACATATTCATGAAGACAGACCTGCCTGTGTGGTTTGTCCTAATGTGTGTTGGTCAGCGATGGGAAGTACAAGTAGCCTACTTTGTTACTGTACTTAAGTAGGATTTTTCTGACAACGTTTTACTTTTACTCCCTACATTTTAACACAAATATCTACTTTTTACTCCTTACATTTTCAAAGCAGGCTAGTTACTTTATATGCATGACAGACAAAAATTATGTAATGTTGTTTGTCTCTCTCGTCTTGTCTCATGCTCTCCCAGCTTTTGTGCATTATGTGCACCTTTTTGGTGTGGAAAAACCATTTCACACAAATTATGAACCAAAGTATAATCATCTTAAAACATGTTTGGAGGGGATCTTTTAAGTTTAATATTCTTTAAATAATATTAATATGATGTTTCAGTTAGCTTTGCACAGAAACAGCCGGTAGAAATAATTTTTACTTTTATACTTTATTACATTTCATATCCTGTAGCTTTACTTTTACTTGAGTAAACAAGTTGATTCAGTACTTCTACCAGTCTTTTTTTTCCTTTTTTCTTTTCTTCTAACCAACCAACTAACCAACCAACCAACCAACCAACCAACCAACCAACTAACCAATCCATCATCAATCAATCAATCAAGGTCCATACCACAACTAAACTGTTACATTACAGGGAAAATACAAAATTCATATCAATTATGTGACAAAGTGGGCATGGCTGCACTGCATTTGTCACTAGTAAACATATTTCTTTGAACATACCTTATTTCTGTAATCACATTTTAGCCCATTAGTATATCTACATATTTTCTTAAGTTTATCTTCTGTTTGTGTTTAGTATTACATTTGGTGATATTTCCAACCTTCATATCTTGAGTTAACATTTCAATCATATATCCTCCGTTTCACACAATAACCACAACAGTCGGACAGTGTTGCAAAGTAATTTCCCTTTATTGTTGGTTTGGTTACAGCAGTAGAATTGTATGTTAACATTTCTTTGTTCTCTTAGACGCTCACTTACCTGTCGCGGGAAACTACTGCATGGGAGGGGGCCGCCCGGCAGTCGGCGCCTAGATATAGGCTCCGTGATGTCATCAATGTGCCGGGGCATAATCCATTACGGAGGGGCGTTGTTCTCTCTTGATATTGTAACGTTGTTCTCTTTTCGGGGATCGCTGCTAGCTACTGTAGCCTGTGTATTAAGATGCCTTCAGGTGCGGTGGGAAAGTTGGGTTTCTGTCCTGTGTGGCGTTATGGTTAAATCTAAACATATTAGTATCATGTCTCACCCCTGTAGTGAGGTTGGTGTGTGCCAGGAGATGTGTCCATGTAATTGATGGCTGTATATAACCAGTTGAGCTGAGGCAGCTCAGGAGGAAGGTCCAACAGAGGGCAGATGCCCGTGCACTTATTATTTTCATTTGCTATGAGTTGAGTTATCCTTTGTTCTGTAAATTTAAAGTATTTTCTTTATTTTTTTGTTATTTTTGTTGTAAATTTTTGGGAAGCACTGTAAATAAATGTTCACCTGTGGGACCTGCAACTTGCACCCTGACTCCGCCTCCTACTTCAAAGGCCCTCTGGCTACAACTATCTCACAAGTGGCGGCAGTGGTGACTCCAGGCCAGTAGGGGGCGGTGAAGAGCATGGTGCGACGCAAAGGTATGAAGGACGGAGATAATGAAGCCATGGAGGATGCTGACCTACCGGGGGCAGTCGGTGGTCAAGTCCAGCAACCGCATGGTATCGCAGAGCTCTCCAACCTTTTGCAAGGTATGATGCAGCAACAGTTTGACAGGGATGCCAAATGGGATCAGGAGCGGAAACGGCAGGAGGAGCGCTGGAAGAACGTCCAGCACCAGTTTACCCAGCTCCAGCAGGAGGTTCGGCAGGACCGGCAGAACCACCAGCAACCAGGAGAGGGTGCCACAGTAGATCCCTTTTCTCTCTCTGCACCAACTCCACAGCAATCTGCTGCTCAAACAGCTCCAGCTCCTGATTCTGACACTGGCCCTTTAAATGTATCTGCGGGGCAATCATCCAGTGTGGGGGTAAGATTTCCTGGGTGGAAAGGCCCAAAGATGCAATCATACCAAGAAGGTGAGGACATTGAACATTACCTGACATTGTTTGAGAGAATTGCACATGCATGTCAGTGGCCTCAAGAAGAGTGGGCTTTGCATCTTGCCTCACTGCTCACTGGCAAAGCCCGAGCTGCATATGTTGCCATGGACATTGAGGAAACAATGAACTATGGTAAGGTCAAGAATGCTGTGTTGTATAAGTTTGAAATTAATCCTGAAACTTATCGTCTCAGATTTCGTACCAGTGTCGTGGGAGATGACGAGACACCCAAGGAGCTGCAGGCTCGCCTCAGGGACCTTTATGACAAGTGGATGACTCCTAAAGAAAAGACCAAAGAGCAGGTTGGTGATGCCATTGTCATGGAGCAGTTCTTGAGACTTTTGAACCCTGAGCTCCGGACTTGGGTCAAAGAGCGTAACCCCACATCTTCCAAGGAAGCAGCAGAACTGTCAGAATCTTTCCTGGCCGCCCGCCGGACTTCAAAAGGCTTCCCTGCTCCCAGACCCCATTCTGCAGCTTCATCGGGTAAACAAACAGCCGGTAATGTGCAGAGAGCTAGGAATTTCAGGCAAGGCCCCTCCAGCCCAACTAACGGTAATGATAGGATGTTCAGAAACAGTAACCCTTTTGCATGTCACCTATGTGGTCAGACAGGGCACTTCAAGGCAGATTGTCCAACCCAACATGTCAGTAAGACCTACCTGGGTTTTGCACCCAGATCACATGATGGGCAGCTGCAAAGCAGGGAGCACCCTGAGTGTGTGGAGAAGGAAAGGACAGCCTGTGTATTTATTGGGGATAAACCTTGTGTAGCCCTTTTAGACTCAGGCAGCAATCGTACCTTGGTTAGGCCAGACTGTCTTCCCAGGGACGTGATTTTTGAGGAGGGGACGGTTAGCATCTGGTGTGTCCACGGCGACAAAGTAGAATACCCCATTGCGGAGATAAATATACAGGTTGAAGGCCAACAGTATTTGCTGGCAGTTGGTATTATAGAGAAGCTCCCATACCCCGTGGTGCTAGGCAGAGACCTCCCAGTCCTTTGTGAGCTCATAGCTAGCCATGGGGTTGAGCAAGGTGCTAACAAAGCTAGTGTGGGCATGGTGGCAGTCACAAGGTCCAAGCAAATGCAAGCACAGCCTGTGTCAGCTAAGGGGTGGGAGGAACTACCTTTTGCAGATCAGGAGGTGCCAGGTGCTGAGGGAGCTAAGCTGCCTCTAGCAAAGAAAAGCAGGACACAGCGAAGGCGAGACAAAATGAGGGGGACTGAGCTAGTTGAGCCAGTGCCTGAACTTGGTAGTTCTGAAATGCAGCTCATTCCTAGTAATGTCACTCAGTTGCAGAGAGAGGACCCTTCTCTTAAGTCCCTGTTTTCCAAGTGTGTCCCTGAGTCAACTCTAGTCGCAGAGAGAGGCAGTGAGGTCTTTGTTTTGAAGGGAGAACAGTTGTTTCGCCGCAGCAGACTAGGTGACCAACTAGTTGTCCCCCAAAGTTTAAGGCCCATTGTTCTCCAGCTGAGCCACTCTGTTCCATGGGCAGGCCATTTAGGTCAGCACAAAACATTTTCCAGGATGATTTCTCGCTTTTATTGGCCACAGCAGTATGCAGAGACTGTCCAGTATTGCAAAGCTTGTCCCCAGTGCCAGTTAACAGCCCCAGGCAAAAAGGGAGATAGGGCCCCACTAGTCAGCATGCCCATTATTGACATCCCCTTCTCTCGCATTGCCATGGATATTGTTGGCCCACTGGAGAAGAGCAGTGCAGGCCATAGATATATCCTGGTAGTGTGTGACTATGCTTCAAGATACCCAGAGGCATTCCCACTGAGGAAGATCAAGGCCCGTCAAATAGTCAACTGCCTGGTCCAGCTGTTCTCAAGAGTGGGGATCCCAAAAGAGATACTCACTGACCAGGGGACAAATTTCACCTCTAAGCTGCTTCAGGAGGTGTACAAGATGCTGGGGATTCGTGGGGTGAGGACGAGCCCATACCACCCACAAACTGACGGCCTTGTGGAAAGATTTAATAAGACTCTGAAATCAATGCTGCGGAAGTTTGTGTCAGACACAGGGGCTGACTGGGATCAGTGGCTCCCTTTCCTTCTCTTTGCCTATAGAGAAGTACCACAAGCTTCCACAGGCTTCTCCCCTTTCCAGCTCCTGTATGGTCATCCGGTGCGGGGTCCACTGGATGTTCTGAAGGAGGCTTGGGAGGAGCCAAAACAACAGCAGCACTGTGGTGTCCTCTCATATGTGCTGAAGATGAGAGACAAGCTCGACCAATATCAGGAGCTCGCCAACAGTCATTTGGCCAGTGCCCAGCAGCGTCAGAAGGAGAACTATGATAAGGCTTCCCGGAGGAGGTCTTTCCATCAGGGCCAAAAGGTCCTCCTATTGCTGCCAACTTCAGACTCAGGTCTCTTGGCCAAATGGCAGGGGCCATACGAGGTCACAAAGAAGGTGGGGCCGGTAACGTATGAACTGTATCTGCCTGACCGGCGCAAAAAGTACCAAGTGTTTCATATGAATCTGTTGAAGGAATGGGTGGAGCAGCCGGCTGTATCAATACAGTTGTGGGCGCGGACAATCGTTGACGAGGAAGAGCTGCAGGAGCAGTATTTTCCTTCATCAGCTGGGGGCCAAGAACTGCCAGACCTGAGTCATCTTGCTTTTGACCAGTGTGAGGAGTTAAAGGCCCACATGCCGCTTGAACTGTTCAGTGCACAGCCTGGGAGAACGGAGGTCATTCAGCATGAGATTCGCCTCCTCTCTCCAACACAGCAACCCATCAGGAACACATCCGGTAGAGTTCCAGCAAAGCTCATGCCAGCACTCAAGCAAGAGGTGGAAGACATGTTGGCAATGGGAATCATCGAACCCTCTCGCAGTGAGTGGTGCAGCCCGGTGGTGCTGGTCCCTAAGAAGGACGATCCGAAGCTGAGGTTCTGTATCAACTTTTCTCGTCTGAATGCTGTGTCAGCCTTTGACCCTTACCCAATGCCAAGAGTGGATGAACTTATTGACCGCTTGGGGAATGCCAACTACCTGACGACCCTTGACCTCTGTAAGGGGTATTGGCAGGTACCCTTGACAGAGGCATCCATGGACTTAACAACTTTCAGAGTGCCAAATGGACTGTTCCGGTTCCGGGTGATGCCCTTTGGACTCCATGGAGCTCCAGCGACCTTCCAGAGGTTGGTGGATGAGGTGTTAAGAGGAGCAGATGACTATGCCGCAGCCTACATCGACGACATCGTTGTGTACAGCAGGACGTGGGAGGAGCATGTGGCACACCTCTCAGATGTTCTTCGCCGTATTCAGGATGCCGGGCTGGTCATCAACGCAAAGAAGTGCCACATCGCAAAGCCTGAGGTCCAGTATCTGGGATATGTCATCGGGGGCGGAGCCATTCGCCCTCAGGTGGGGAAGGTCGAGGCCATTGAAGCTCGTCCATTGCCATCTACTAAGAGACAGGTACGATCGTTTCTAGGGTTGGTCGGCTGGTATCGCCGATTCATCCCTGATTTCTCTTCCCGTTCTGCAGTTCTAAGTGACTTAACCAGAAAGTCCAGCCCAGCTAAGGTTAAATGGACACCAGTGTGTGAGGCTGCTTTTAAGGACCTTAAAAACTGTTTGTGCAATGAACCTTTGTTGCAATGTCCAGATTTTGACCTCCCTTTCACTGTGCAGACAGACGCTTCCGGGAGGGGTCTTGGGGCTGTGCTGCTGCAGGGGGAAGGTGACGATCAGAGGCCGGTGCAGTACATCAGCCGCAAGCTCTTCCCGAGAGAAGTAAGGTACTCTACAGTTGAAAAGGAGGCCTTAGCAGTGAAATGGGCACTTGACTCTTTAAAGTATTATCTGATTGGAAAGGAGTTTCTTCTAGAGACTGATCATCGGGCTCTCCAATGGATACACAAGATGATGGACACTAATGCTAGAATAACCCGGTGGTACCTTTCTCTCCAGCCTTACCGTTTCCAGGTTAAATACAGACCAGGGTCCAAGAATGTCGTGGCCGACTTCTTGTCACGTTCCTCTGATGAGTAACGTGCATAAGGGGGGGGGAGTGTGACAAAGTGGGCATGGCTGCACTGCATTTGTCACTAGTAAACATATTTCTTTGAACATACCTTATTTCTGTAATCACATTTTAGCCCATTAGTATATCTACATATTTTCTTAAGTTTATCTTCTGTTTGTGTTTAGTATTACATTTGGTGATATTTCCAACCTTCATATCTTGAGTTAACATTTCAATCATATATCCTCCGTTTCACACAATAACCACAACAGTCGGACAGTGTTGCAAAGTAATTTCCCTTTATTGTTGGTTTGGTTACAGCAGTAGAATTGTATGTTAACATTTCTTTGTTCTCTTAGACGCTCACTTACCTGTCGCGGGAAACTACTGCATGGGAGGGGGCCGCCCGGCAGTCGGCGCCTAGATATAGGCTCCGTGATGTCATCAATGTGCCGGGGCATAATCCATTACGGAGGGGCGTTGTTCTCTCTTGATATTGTAACGTTGTTCTCTTTTCGGGGATCGCTGCTAGCTACTGTAGCCTGTGTATTAAGATGCCTTCAGGTGCGGTGGGAAAGTTGGGTTTCTGTCCTGTGTGGCGTTATGGTTAAATCTAAACATATTAGTATCATGTCTCACCCCTGTAGTGAGGTTGGTGTGTGCCAGGAGATGTGTCCATGTAATTGATGGCTGTATATAACCAGTTGAGCTGAGGCAGCTCAGGAGGAAGGTCCAACAGAGGGCAGATGCCCGTGCACTTATTATTTTCATTTGCTATGAGTTGAGTTATCCTTTGTTCTGTAAATTTAAAGTATTTTCTTTATTTTTTTGTTATTTTTGTTGTAAATTTTTGGGAAGCACTGTAAATAAATGTTCACCTGTGGGACCTGCAACTTGCACCCTGACTCCGCCTCCTACTTCAAAGGCCCTCTGGCTACAACTATCTCACAAATTACTTTTCATTTGTTTTTATTTAGAGCTAAAAATAGAAAAAGAAAGAATGTAGGGCAGTCCCATGTTGTATGATGAATCACACGCTTCTGCCGTTTGTAATACTTTTTCAATATGATTTTACCAAAAGCTAGAAAAAAAATCATGAAGGTCTTCTTGATGAGCAGGATTTAATAATCAAGAAAAATGGCACTCGTAGAATTCCATATAAAACGTGGTAATAAATATGATATAAGACCTGGTGTGAATATGATATAAGACCTGGTGTGAATATGATATGATAAGACCTGGTGTGAATATGATATAAGACCTGGTGTGAATATGATATAAGACCTGGTGTGAATATGATATAAGACCTGGTGTGAATATGATATGATAAGACCTGGTGTGAATATGATATAAGACCTGGTGTGAATATGATATGATAAGACCTGGTGTGAATATGATATAAGACCTGGTGTGAATATGATATAAGACCTGGTGTGAATATGATATAAGACCTGGTGTGAATATGATATAAGACCTGGTGTGAATATGATATAAGACCTGGTGTGAATATGATATAAGACCTGGTGTGAATATGATATGATAAGACCTGGTGTGAATATGATATAAGACCTGGTGTGAATATGATATAAGACCTGGTGTGAATATGATATAAGACCTGGTGTGAATATGATATAAGACCTGGTGTGAATATGATATAAGACCTGGTGTGAATATGATATAAGACCTGGTGTGAATATGATATAAGACCTGGTGTGAATATGATATAAGACCTGGTGTGAATATGATATAAGACCTGGTGTGAATATGATATAAGACCTGGTGTGAATATGATGTAAGACCTGGTGTGAATATGATATAAGACCTGGTGTGAATATGATATAAGACCTGGTGTGAATATGATATAAGACCTGGTGTGAATATGATATAATATCTTCACTGGGAGCCACTGAGCTCAAAGCCACATTCACGTCCAAGCGCGCCCCGTCTGAAGGGGGTGCACGAGCTCGTATAGGTCGGGTCAGGGCGCCCCGTCTGAAGGGGGTGCACGAGCTCGTATAGGTCGGGTCAGGGCGCCCCGTCTGAAGGGGGTGCACGAGCTCGTATAGGTCGGGTCAGGGCGCCCTGTCCGAAGGGGGTGCACGAGCTCGTATAGGTCGGGTCAGGGCACCCCGTCTGAAGGGGGTGCACGAGCTCGTATAGGTCAGGTCAGGGCGCCCTGTCTGAAGGGGGTGCACAGGCTCGTATAGGTCGGGTCAGGGCGCCCTGTCTGAAGGGGGTGCACAGGCTCGTATAGGTCGGGTCAGGGCGCCCTGTCTGAAGGGGGTGCACAGGCTCGTATAGGTCGGGTCAGGGCGCCCTGTCTGAAGGGGGTGCACAGGCTCGTATAGGTCGGGTCAGGGCGCCCTGTCTGAAGGGGGTGCACAGGCTCGTATAGGTCGGGTCAGGGCGCCCTGTCTGAAGGGGGTGCACAGGCTCGTATAGGTCGGGTCAGGGCGCCCTGTCTGAAGGGGGTGCACAGGCTCGTATAGGTCGGGTCAGGGCGCCCTGTCTGAAGGGGGTGCACAGGCTCGTATAGGTCGGGTCAGGGCGCCCTGTCTGAAGGGGGTGCACAGGCTCGTATAGGTCGGGTCAGGGCACCCCATCTGAAGGGGGTGCACGAGCTCATATAGGTCGGGTCAGGGCGCCCCGTCTGAAGGGGGTGCACGAGCTCGTATAGGTCGGGTCAGGGCGCCCCGTCTGAAGGGGGTGCACGAGCTCGTATAGGTCGGGTCAGGGCGCCCCGTCTGAAGGGGGTGCACGAGCTCGTATAGGTCGGGTCAGGGCACCCCGTCTGAAGGGGGTGCACGAGCTCGTATAGGTCAGGTCAGGGCGCCCCGTCTGAAGGGGGTGCACGAGCTCGTATAGGTCGGGTCAGGGCACCCCATCTGAAGGGGGTGCACGAGCTCGTATAGGTCGGGTCAGGGCGCCCTGTCTGAAGGGGGTGCACGAGCTCGTATAGGTCGGGTCAGGGCGCCCTGTCTGAAGGGGGTGCACGAGCTCGTATAGGTCGGGTCAGGGCGCCCTGTCTGAAGGGGGTGCACAGGCTCGTATAGGTCGGGTCAGGGCACCCCGTCTGAAGGGGGTGCACGAGCTCGTATAGGTCGGGTCAGGGCGCCCCGTCTGAAGGGGGTGCACGAGCTTGTATAGGTCAGGTCAGGGCGCCCTGTCTGAAGGGGGTGCACGAGCTCGTATAGGTCGGGTCAGGGCACCCTGTCTGAAGGGGGTGCACGAGCTCGTATAGGTCGGGTCAGGGCACCCTGTCTGAAGGGGGTGCACGAGCTCATATAGGTCAGGTCAGGGCGCCCTGTCTGAAGGGGGTGCACGAGCTCATATAGGTCAGGTCAGGGCGCCCTGTCTGAAGGGGGTGCACGAGCTCGTATAGGTCGGGTCAGGGCGCCCTGTCTGAAGGGGGTGCACGAGCTCATATAGGTCGGGTCAGGGCGCCCTGTCCGAAGGGGGTGCACGAGCTCATACAGGTCGGGTCAGGGCGCCCCGTCTGAAGGGGGTGCACGAGCTCGTATAGGTCGGGTCAGGGCACCCCGTCTGAAGGGGGTGCACGAGCTCATATAGGTCGGGTCAGGGCGCCCCGTCTGAAGGGGGTGCACGAGCTCGTATAGGTCGGGTCAGGGCGCCCCGTCTGAAGGGGGTGCACGAGCTCATATAGGTCGGGTCAGGGCGCCCCGTCTAAAGGGGGTGCACGAGCTCGTATAGGTCGGGTCAGGGCACCCCGTCTAAAGGGGGTGCACGAGCTCATATAGGTCGGGTCAGGGCGCCCCGTCTAAAGGGGGTGCACGAGCTCGTATAGGTCGGGTCAGGGCGCCGCTCTTCGTCTGGATGCTCCACTGAATCCCTCAGGTGTGTAGAGGACACTTTTCACCGGAGGATCACTGTCCAAAAATCCAGGGAAGAAAACCCGACCTACTTCTAGTGGTGCATGTACACGCCCTCGAGCTTGTGCCCCCAGTGCAAACGGGGTGGCGCTAATGTGAACACGGCTTTGAGCTCAGCATTGAAGATTTCAGCTAAAAACATGGTATAAATGACGTCTTTTCGAGTCAACTCGGATTACAGCGAACAAACAGTGTGGAGCAATTTTATTTATTTATTTATTTTAAATTTCTCTCTCTCTGGTGTTAATTTTTTTTTACATTTTACAACAAATCCCCATGAACTGCAGTTGTTCAGGAGAATGCTACAACGCTGTTTTGCTGTGAAGCTCCAGGCCTGTTTTTTCGTGGCCTAAGAAACTCCACCCGACTTTCCGTCGGCATGGGGGTGAGTAGATAAGGACTGAATTTTCATTTTTTTGGGTGAACTGTTCCTTTAAGATGGAGATATTTGTTTGCAGGATACAAACACCTTGAAGGCGGTCCAGCTGAGTCTCAATCTGCCAATAGAAATCCTGCCCTTTAATCGGCCCTCCCACTGAACAGCACAATTAAACACATGATGGAGTCAACCTGACACCATGCCCCCCTACAGGAGGATGTGGTCATGTTCTTTAGAGAAGGAGCCAGGTCCGTCTCAGCGTTTCATCTGAGGAGAGGGGAGAGGAGCGGCTTAAGAGGCCTCAATTGTTCCATTAGCGTTGTTCTTTCAACAGTTCCTGTCGCACCAAGAGAAGTCCTGCTCCAAACCTCCTATTGAGACAGAGCTTCAGTGTCACCGCATGGGGCAGAGCGGAAACAGGCCTGGTCCCAGAGTGGTCAGGGAGGTTAGAGACCAGCCTGTACCACAGGTTCCATCCCTGCTGAAGTGTTGTAAAGCGAGGCACTGAGCCCTGCTTTACTGTGTCCACGCTCCCACACTGCTTTACGCTGTCCATGCTCCCACACTGCTTTACGGTGTCCATGCTCCCACACTGCTTTACGGTGTCCATGCTCCCACACTGCTTTACGCTGTCCATGCTCCCACACTGCTTTACGCTGTCCATGCTCCCACACTGCTTTACGGTGTCCATGCTCCCACACTGCTTTACGCTGTCCATGCTCCCACACTGCTTTACTGTGTCCATGCTCCCACACTGCTTTACACTGTCCATGCTCCCACACTGCTTTACTGTGTCCATGCTCCAACACTGCTTTACTGTGTCCACACTCCCACACTGCTTTACTGTGTCCACACTCCAACACTGCTTTACTGTGTCCACGCTCCCACACTGCTTTACTGTGTCCACGCTCCCACACTGCTTTACTGTGTCCACACTCCCACACTGCTTTACTGTGTCCACGCTCCCACACTGCTTTACTGTGTCCACGCTCCCACACTGCTTTACTGTGTCCACGCTCCCACACTGCTTTACTGTGTCCACACTCCAACACTGCTTTACTGTGTCCACACTCCCACACTGCTTTACTGTGTCCACACTCCCACACTGCTTTACTGTGTCCACGCTCCAACACTGCTTTACTGTGTCCACGCTCCCACACTGCTTTACTGTGTCCATGCTCCAACACTGCTTTACTGTGTCCACACTCCCACACTGCTTTACTGTGTCCACACTCCAACACTGCTTTACTGTGTCCATGCTCCCACACTGCTTTACGCTGTCCACGCTCCCACACTGCTTTACTATGTCCACGCTCCAACACTGCTTTACTGTGTCCATGCTCCCACACTGCTTTACTATGTCCACGCTCCCACACTGCTTTACTATGTCCACGCTCCAACACTGCTTTACTGTGTCCATGCTCCAACACTGCTTTACTGTGTCCACACTCCCACACTGCTTTACTGTGTCCACACTCCCACACTGCTTTACTGTGTCCACACTCCCACACTGCTTTACTGTGTCCACGCTCCCACACTGCTTTACTATGTCCACGCTCCCACACTGCTTTACTATGTCCACACTGCGAGCAACACGGTCACCTGCTTTACTGTGTCTACGCTCCCACACTGCTACTCCCACACAGTAATGCTACGTAATTAATGCTTAATAGCGGGCTATGTTAACTCATCAAATGTAACATTATGGAAGTATGAAAGTCTACAGGTTAGTCAGCTACTAGCTAGTCTCGCTAGCCAGCCTCTCTTCCCTTCCGTCAGAGAGTCTGGTGCCGCAGGTTTCCATTGTGGGATTGCAGAAAAAATGGTCTGTTTGGGTTAACCAATCATCCTCGTCTTGGGCGGTGCTTAGCGTTAGTGCCCTTGGAAAATAGTTTTGGGGTGGAACTTGTGTCGGCGGAACATTTACACAAGAGGAGGAGAGCTCACAGGCATAAAGTCGTTAGACAGCAAATGTTCTAAACATATTCTCTTGATATCTTTACAACCATCCACCGAAAGTGCCGAGCAGGCCTTCTTTATTGCACAATCCAAATTTTCTTCAAAACTTGCCATTTTCAGCGTGTAGCAATGAGTTAGCCTGTAGGTTTCTGCCGTTAGCTTTCTACGCTAGCTAGTTAGCGTTCGGCGGGAGCATTACAGCGACACACATGAAGCCGCTCTGATTGACATACAGTATGGTCGGAGCCAATGACAGAGCGTGACAGAGTTTGCAAGCGGGGGAGCGGATATCCTGCTGGCACCGAAACAGCCGCTCGAATGGGAGAGCAGCTTTAGAGCAGGGGCGGGCTGATCCCTGTTGCCTGTTTCCACGGCGCCAGACTCTCTGACAGAAAGGAAGAGAGGCTGGCTAGCGAGACTAGCTACTAGCTAGCATACCTAAGCTAGCGTAATGTGAACCTACAGTATATCCTTGAGAATTCTTGAGATCAATTTGTTTCTAATGTGTTTTGCAGTGGAGAATATGTGTAATGATATGATGATACATGCTGATACATGCTGATGATGCATGGTGCATCTTGGTTCACAGCAGCAGCAGCAGCAGCACAGAGCTGGGCTTATTGACTTCCAGGTATTGTTTCTCAACCCGTCCATCTGTAGAAGTGTCATAATTAATGCTCCTAATTCTTGTGGCTGATTGTTTCAAACATTATTAATCATTTATCCTTATTTAGCAGTCTGCTGTGTAGCTGGGTAGCTCCTCAACCATAAGGTCTATTATGCATAATATGTCTGGCCTTGTTTGAAAGGTAAGGATCTATGAAATATGAATCAAGTGTAAGTAAACCTAGGCTACATCTATTACCATTCCAGAGTAAATGGAGATGCAATAAGGAATCAATATTTTCATCCTCACCTAGAGAATAATCGAAGGCAACATCACCATTATAACAAAGATGCCACAAGTAATAATGATGCTGAATGTATCGTCATACTCACACTCACACTCACTAGTTGACTACAACTGTAATTAGATTTGATGAAAATACACTAAAATGCACCATTTATGATGCAATTCTATTAATATAGGTGAGGATGAAAATACGATTTTCCTTTATTGCATCTCCATTTATTCTGGAATGGTACTAGGTTTCCTTACACTTGGTTCATATCTCATAGCTTCTTACCTTTCAAAAAAGGCCAGACATGCATATAGGCCTTATGGTTGAGGAACCATCTTGAATTATTTGGGGTACCGGTATGTCTGGGGTACCGAGAGAACACACCAAAGCACCCCTGGGTGGATAGAGTTAAAGGCATGGTGAGCACAATGTTGACCATCACAGCTCACAGCAGGGAGTTGGGACCTCATGGTGGAGTTGGGACCTCATGGTGGAGTTGGGACCTCATGGTGGAGATGGTGGAGTTGGGACCTCATGGTGGAGTTGGGACCTCATGGTTGCGGTGGTCTCAGTACATGAGGTCCACGGCCCCGCTGGTCAGCTCCGACTCTTTGGCGTCCTGGAAAGGGAACTGGATCCCGGCCAGGCGGATCAGCAGGATGTTCAGTGCGTGGAGGAAGAAGATGAGGAGGAACAGCCAATAGCAGCGGTCGTAGCGCTCGCTGTGCGTCTGGTAGACGAAGCTCAGCTCGTTGAAGTTGGCGATGCGCTCGGACAGACGCTGGAGCTTCACCTCCGAGGCAAACAGGATCATCACCAGGCAACTGCACACACCTGAGGACCACACGGACTCACAGTGAACCACCGTTCAAAAAACACCTTCCTTGCACAACATAGACCATTTTAAGCTGGGACCAGCTCCAAATCGGTTAGTTGGTCGGTCGGTCCACAATAGGTAAACCACCCTTTAGAGGCCCCAATTTTCGCCCTAGGAGGCTAAAATTTGGCAAGGAGGTTGTGTGTGTGTGTGTGTGTGTGTGTGTGTGTGTGTGTGTGTGTGTGTGTGTGTGTGAAGTTGTGTGTGCATGTGTGTGTGTGTGTGTGTGTGAAGGCGCAGTGCAGAATGGACAAAGATGGAGACTGAATAAATAAACAGGAGGATGTCCCCGCTGAGCGCGTTAAGTCCCCGCTGAAAGATGACAGTTTAGTCTTGGCTCTGAGCAGCCTGGGCTGGTCTCTGTGTTGATTGTTGTTTCTGACCAAACACATCTGACTGTGTCAGATTGCACATGTTAAATCTGAGGTTCTCAAAGTGTGGGTCAGGGACCCCCAGGGGTCCGTGGGGGAGTTCCAGGGGGGCCCCAGCAAAAAGGCGGATCATTTATTTTCATCATGTATATCGTCGCTGTCGTTCCAGGACCTCGAATCTCCAAAACAGCAACTTTTCAGGAAGTTGAAAAAACCTGTTTGCTCTTAAAATACTGAACCAAACGTCGTCAAAGTTGGCACATGTTTTAATTATAGTTAGTTTCCCGCTGTATGTGTCATTACTTTATTAATATCTTACCTGGATAAGCTCAAATGATGTTGTTTATATTATCAGTCCGACTTGGAAGCGCTTTCTCATGGCCAGTCAAGCGGGAGGCAGTCGCATGCTCATGCACGAGCCCCAAGCTCCAGGCCGCGGGGGCGCGCGCAGGAGCAACAGCATTGCCCCTCGCCTCTCATGTCCGAGGCGGGGGCTTTCGCATGGGGTGAGAAATAGTCTGTCATAACGTAGTGTTAACGTTACTTTATTCTCGTCCGAAAACACTCCGATTTGCATGTTAAAACAAGTTTGCAGCCTAGGAATAACTGGAAAACATTTGATTGATATATTAACATCAGAGGAAGCCAGGATTAGTCAAAACGATATGAGAAATACACAGCGCGTCTGCCGTGTGACTTTTCCGGGTTTATTGTCCTGCGTGGGGGGGTACAGACGGAGGTAGGGGACGAATTTCGAGGTTTGACTGACAGATTGAGGGCGAATGGCGTTACTCACAAGCTCGTTTGAATGCTTTTCCATTGGTTGCATTTGTTAAAAACCACACAGAGACGTGAAGGGTGACCAATGGCACTGATTCATGACAAAAAGTGAAAAAAGGGACATTCGAGGTCCTGGCACAACAGCGACGATATCACACTCGAGGTCATGATATCCCTCACGGCTGTGATTATATCTTCTGCGGCCTCGTGCCTACGAGCCAACCACAGCCGTGACGATGAGAAACGTTGTCCGGAGTGCTGTTGGCTATGTGTTCGCGTGCGCTCGTGTCGCTCGTGCTCGTCCTATCCAAATCGCTACATGTACGCTCCAAACGGAGGCAGAAAAAGTATGTCAGACCCTGCAGCCATCATGCCAACGCCAGCCGGTAGTTAAAAGCAAGTATCTCCGCCAAGGGCATCAGGTGACAGTCACCTTTTTCATCCCAAAATAGGAGGATTTCTGTGTGGTTTTTATGTCTGCCCTTGTATCTGTTACCAACAATGTAACCTGCACCACGCTCCAGTGTGGTGGAGGTTACATTTTCTAATGTAACCCCCCCCCCCCAAAAAAAATAAAAGAAAGAAAGAAAGAAAGAAAGAAAGAAAGAAAGAAAGAAAGAAAGAAAGAAAGAAAGAAAGAAAGAAAGAAAAAAATACAGGTCCCCGGGGCAGAAATATGGAGAAAAGGTGGCATTCTAAATGGGCATTCAACACCTGTGACATCACTTGTTGTTGGACTTTCTGCTGTGGCTGACATCATCACATCACAGGTGTACAGTTCCATTTCAGGAACAGCGCCCCCTGCAGTTTACAGAGACGAGTCTAGATGCAGCTATGTGTGATAAAAAAGAAAAGAAAAAATCCCATTGCTACCCCTCCCACATATTAGTGTAGTGCAATGTGGTCTCCAACCTGCACCATGCTCTTTAAGTATTATTTGTAGTAGTATATGCTATGGTTATTGGTAATACAGAGGTGTGTGTGTGTGTGTGTGTGTGTGTGTGTGTGTGTGTGTGTGTGTGTGTGTGTGTGTGTGTTTTTCTCACAGCAGATGAAGTTCCACAGGTAAAGTCCCATGGGGCCTTGCAGCGTCTCGTAGGGGCGGCCGAAGGCGTTGAAGATGAAGAAGCCGGTGGCCACCGAGGAGAAGACGATCAGGACACCAACGAAGAAGATGACTGTGACGTGCAGGCCTGCCGGGATCACATTCAGCAGGTCAGGGAAGACTGGGAGAGAGAGAGAGAGAGAGGGAGATAGAGAGAGAGAGACTATCACAATGTGTTGTGGTAATTATTTCTATACTGCATTGTTGACAGTGTTGGGTGGTACTGTGTGTGTTACATGACAACCAGTCAAACGACACACATTTGTCTATTTTTTGGGCTACTATTTTCGACATTTTAGGACAACCGTGCATTCACACAGAATGTCAGCATCGTTTGTCGGCATCAATCGGTATTGCACGCTTTGGCGTCATACCGGGCTGACTGATAATACCAAGGCACGTGTCCCAGGTGAGGCCTAGGCACGTGTCCCAGGCGAGGCCTAGGCATCTGTCCCAGGTGAGGCCTAGGCACGTGTCCCAGGCGAGGCCTAGGCATCTGTCCCAGGCGAGGCCTAGGCACGTGTCCCAGGCGAGGCCTAGGCATCTGTCCCAGGCGAGGCCTAGGCACGTGTCCCAGGCGAGGCCTAGGCACGTGTCCCAGGCGAGGCCTAGGCACGTGTCCCAGGCGAGGCCTAGGCACGTGTCCCAGGCGAGGCCTAGGCACGTGTCCCAGGCGTGTGTGTGTGTGTGTGTATGTGTATATATGTGTGCATGTGCGTGTGTGTGTGTGTGTGTTATACATGTATTTGTGCATGTATTTGTTTAGCATGTGGGTAAACATCATGACGTGCAGCACAACGGCTGCCTGGTGGGGAAACACAGACAGGCTCTGTTCTCCTGCCGGTCAGCCGGTCAATCAGTCAGGCAGAAAGACATCTGACAAACATCCACAGCTCGTTAGCGGAGGACATCCACAGCTCGTTAGTGAAGGACACCATGTCCAGCTCAGCTCCCTCTCTCACAAACACTAGGGCGACAGACGCTCACCGACAGCCCAGACCCAGACATTGCGCCGAAGGCCTGTATGTGTCGGGGGTTTAAGGGGGAAAATATGTATTTTTGATTTGGGGGTGAACTGTCCCTTTAAGAACAACCATCTGTGTCTGACTGCTCTGCTGCCCAGTGTCTCATTGCTGTTTGTTCACACTTTATAGTCCAATGACCTCTGACAGGGCAGCCATTTAAGCAGCCAGGCGTTTGGCTGCTGGGTCCTCCTTCCCTCCTGGATGCACCAACACACGAAACATTTCTCTATTGGCTCCATAAGCTCTATATTTGAATAAGAAGTCTGGAAACATTTCTATATTGGCTACATAAAAGCTCTATATTGAAATAAGAAGTGTGAATTATTCATGGTGTTATTGCGCCTGCTGGTTGCATTCTAAGTTGCTTTGAATAATTAATGTGCAGGTGAGATAACAAGATGTCTCGCACAATTACCTTGTTGAAAAATGTGCTGTTTATACTGTAGGCTTACAGGGAGTCTGAGGGAGCCATGCTGTAGTTATGTCTGCTCCACTGAGTTTATAATGTAGGCTTACAGGGAGTCTGAGGGAGCCATGCTGTAGTTATGTCTGCTCCACTGAGTTTATACTGCGACGTACTTTGATCTCCTCTGGTCAAACATTCTAATTTACACTACAGATGCAACCAGTAGTCGATTCATCGATTAGACTAATTAAAAACAACAACAACAATTCTCTCATTCCAGCTTCTTAATTGTGAATATTTGCTGGTGTCGTTAGGCTTCTATGACAGTAAACTGATTATCTTTGGGTTGTGGACTGTTGGTGAGTTATGTTAAGTTAAGTTTTTGTTTTTTTCTCTGCAATGTCCATGCAGGGCCGCTGCAGGTACCTTGCAGGGACCCTGCGTCTGTACCAGTAGCTTATAACAGACTATCCCTATAGGACGTAGAGCAAAGACCACTCACAGGAGAAGCTGTAGGGTTGTCTGTACCAGTAGCTTATAACAGACTATCCCTATAGGACGTAGAGCAAAGACCACTCACAGGATAAGCTGTAGGGTGGTCTGTACCAGTAGCTTATAACAGACTATCCCTATAGGACGTAGAGCAAAGACCACTCACAGGAGAAGCTGTAGGGTGGTCTGTACCAGTAGCTTATAACAGACTATCCCTATAGGACAGGGGTTCCCAACCTTTTTTGGCTTGTCATCCTACTTTGACGTCACAAAAATCTAGGGACCCGAGACATTCAAATTCCGGTACACCATCGATAATATCACCAGTGACATCGTCAGTGATGTCACATAGTATGCTTCTTTTTCCCGCAGAATTCTGATTTATAATTCTGAATTATAATCTCAAATATCTTCATCTAAATAAAAATGTTCACAATGTTGATTGAGGCTATGGTCCATTGATGGAAGCCTTTGCAGTATATAGTGACATTATGTGACATTAGTAATGTCTGCAACAGTTTGGATCTCACCTGCAATTACCACTCATCGCCATAGGTGTCACCCAAGAGAACAAAAGTGAAATCTTAGAGATGATCACTTTAAACTCAGAACTAAAATAAAGAAATAAAAACATCACAAGTGACCCTAATCATCTTCGGCCTGGATGGAAAAACCTCGCTCCGAGTTTTCCGGCTCTGGGCCGAAGACCTGTGCTCCAGGAAAAATATTCCGCTCAATTCTTGTGTTCCGTTTAGAAAACATGGGCGACGCAAGTAACTAGCGTTAGCTAAAAACAAACACTTCCTTTGGTATGTCCATGCTTCTTATTTTTTCTCTAACTCGTATATAGTACTGTTGCATTCCTGTGGGGGAACGAAAACACTGCAGCACAGGCCGCCGGAAGACGGGGGCGGGTCTTCTTCTGTCTTCCTGCCTCAGTAACGCATACCAGGCTCTCTCCCCTCTGAGAGAGCATGGTGACGCAACGCGAGGTTACTTCGGTAGTATTAAATTGTGTGTGGTGTAAAAAAAGATAAAAAATACAGAAAATTCAGGCGACCCTAGAATTCCAGGCGACCCCGCTTAGGGTCGCGACCCTAAGGTTCCTTGGGAACCACTGCTATATAAGACGTAAAAGTGAAGCCCACTCACAGGAGAAGCTGTAGGGTCTTCCTCCCAGGCCGCACTGATTGACCCTCTGTCCGGTGAACAGGCCGTAGCTCAGCTTGCCCAGGAACATGTCGAGCTCCGGGCCCGAGGCGTTGACCAGCTCGGCGCCGGTGCGGCACAGCACGGTGCCCCTGACCCAGCACGGCAGCCCCACCGCCACCGCGGCACTGAGCACGCACCACAGCCCCAGCACGCCGCCCAGCGAGAAGATCCACCGCTTCTGCCCGCTCGCCATCACGCTAAGCTAGGGCTAGAGACCCCCGCCTGGACACATATGGCCCACCGCCCGCTCATTAATTAGTTAATTAAGTTAACCTTAATTAATAAGCTGTGCATTATCAGCACGATAACACGTCAGCTCTGGACACTCGAGGCTGGATGGAAGAAGCTGTGATGATGGTGCTGCAAGCAGATTCAATTACACTATACAAGGTTGGTTTCCAAGTAACCCAGGTTTTATATTTCAGAGAGAGAGAGAGAGAGAGGGAGAGAGAGAGAGAGAGAGAGAGAGAGATAGAGAGAGAGATAGAGAGAGAGAGAGAGAGAGAGAGAGAGGCAGAGAGAGAGAGAGGCAGAGAGAGAGAGAGAGAGAGAGAGAGAGAGAGAGAAAGGGAGGGGAGAGAGAGACATACAGACAGAGAGAGAGAGAGAGAGAGAGAGAGAGAGGCAGAGAGATAAGAGAGAAAGGGAGGGGAGAGAGAGACATACAGAGAGAGAGAGATGAGAGAGTGGGGGTGGCCTATAAAAACGTTCAGTAAATTGTGCTGCCGTGTATGATTGATGTGATTAGTCATGTGGTGGCGTTCACACTCTCTCTCTCTCTCTCTCTCTCTCTCTCTCTCTCTCTCTCTCTCTCTCGCTCGCTCGCTCTCTCAATTTAATTCAGTAGCTTTATAGAGTTCAACAGTCATGTGACGTTTCTTGCACCAGAAGTTAATTCCCCGTTCCTTTTCTCCACAGACATTCCGGAAAATCCTCATATAACGAGTTTTAAGGCCTTGAACCAAGCCAACCAGTCTTCCAGAGGAATCGTGAGTGACCATAAAACATTTCACGTTCAGTAAAAACAAAAAGTAAATGCAGGAAAATACGAGTAACTTGACCTTTGCCTCACCCCAACACGTGCACAGTGCTTGTTTAACAGTGCGTCCGTGGGCGTATCATATTTGCGCAAAAGGATACGCACAGCGTTCCATTCGACGCCCAAGGTGCGTGACAGAGTGGTGATATTACCAATGAGAACGAGTTGGATCATGATGTGTTTCTTAGATTATGGCATGACATCATCGTGACATCATCATGACATCACATATTGAGCACAGAGTTCAACATTTTCTCGAAGCAGGATATTCTCTCTCTCTCTCTCTCTCTCTCTCTCTCAGTCTCTCTTGCCTCAGCTACCACACTCACACATGCAGCAGGCCTATAATGATTTGGTGACATCAAAACTTGACTCGGAAGCTTTGCAGATGGCGACCTCAGGTGGCAGTGAGAGGTAATTGCAAGTAATCTGGACCGTCTCTCCCATTGACTGTATTTTTGTTTTATTTCGATTTATTTATTTATTTATTTATTTGGGGGGGGGGGGGGGGGGGGGGTTGGGGGTGTAATATTATAAACTGGAAATCATTTTTCTGTTACTCCCTCTTTGTTAATATGAATTTTATTTTGAAGGTTATGGGTGGATGTCTTATCCACCATTCTTTCTTCTGACTTGATGCAAGAGGCAGAGGTAGAGAGAGAGAGAGAGATAGGCAGGCAGAGAAAGAGAAGAGAGTGAGGCAGGCAGAGAGAGAGAGAGAGAGAGAGAAGAGAGAGCTGTATGAGTTGGAGCGGCTCAGCTGTTTTGTGTTTCTAAACTTTCTCCTGCTGTCATGAGGTGAGTCAACAGCAACACTACCTGATGATAATCCCTATAGTGTTCCATATCTCTAGAGCAGAGGTTTTTCAAAGTAAAGGCGGCCCTCCCCAGGGGGGCTCCATCCATGCAGTTTCAGGGGAGGCCCAGTGAATTGTAGTTATTACATTAGTTGTCAAAAGGAGATCACAGCGAATAGCGAAAATGTGTGTGGTTTGGTTAAAGAGATAGTTCAGAGATACCAATTTTCCCACAGTCAGAATGCCTTCAAGCAGACCTATTTGGTGTAGTACAGTGTTGGGCAAGTTACTTTCAAAATGTAATATACTACATATTACTAGTTACTTTCATTTGAAAGTAATAAGTTACTCTCAATATTACTGTGTGTGTAGAGTAGCTCATTACTTATAATACTACTTTTGCATTACTTTCACCAAAATAACTGCAGTAGCAGAATGACATCGCCGCCCCAGAACCATCCCAAAAGATAATTTATACAATCTTCAAGTCAGTGTAAACCGTCCACAATTCTAAAATGTTATCCTTTTCCTTTGTTA
>NC_139642.1:19809574-19822074 GCF_964638095.1 Poromitra crassiceps | reverse complement strand
GTGTGTGACCACAAGGCACCACTGCCATGTTTCTGCCTGTCTGTGTGTGACCCCAAGGCACCACGGCCATGTTTCTGCCTGTCTGTGTGTGACCACAAGGCACCACGGCCATGTTTCTGCCTGTCTGTGTGTGACCGCAAGGCACCACGGCCATGTTTCTGCCTGTATGTGTGTGACCCCAAGGCACCACGACCATGTTTCTGCCTGTATGTGTGTGACCACAAGGCACCCCGGCCATGTTTCTGCCTGTCTGTGTGTGACCACAAGGCACCCCGGCCATGTTTCTGCCTGTATGTGTGTGACCACAAGGCACCACGACCATGTTTCTGCCTGTATGTGTGTGACCACAAGGCACCACGACCATGTTTCTGCCTGTATGTGTGTGACCACAAGGCACCACAGCATGTTTCTGCCTCTCTGTGTGTGACCCCAAGGCACCACGGCCATGTTTCTGCCTGTCTGTGTGTGACCGCAAGGCACCACGGCCATGTTTCTGCCTGTCTGTGTGTGACCGCAAGGCACAACAGCCATGTTTCTGCCTGTCTGTGTGTGTGTGACCACAAGCACCACAGCATGTTTCTGCCTGTCTGTGTGTGACCGCAAGGCACCACGACCATGTTTCTGCCTGTATGTGTGTGACCACAAGGCACCACGGCCATGTTTCTGCCTGTCTGTGTGTGACCACAAGGCACCACAGCATGTTTCTGCCTCTCTGTGTGTGACCCCAAGGCACCACGGCCATGTTTCTGCCTGTCTGTGTGTGACCACAAGGCACCACAGCATGTTTCTGCCTCTCTGTGTGTGACCACAAGGCACCACAGCATGTTTCTGCCTCTCTGTGTGTGACCGCAAGGCACCACGGCCATGTTTCTGCCTGTCTGTGTGTGACCGCAAGGCACCACGGCCATGTTTCTGCCTGTCTGTGTGTGACCGCAAGGCACCACGGCCATGTTTCTGCCTGTATGTGTGTGACCGCAAGGCACCACGGCCATGTTTCTGCCTGTATGTGTGTGACCGCAAGGCACCACGGCCATGTTTCTGCCTGTCTGTGTGTGACCGCAAGGCACCATGACCATGTTTCTGCCTGTATGTGTGTGACCACAAGGCACCATGACCATGTTTCTGTTTACCGGTTCGATTACCGTTTAAGCCACATAGATTTTTTACGTTTTTCTTAATTGAATTACGTTCCAAAGATTGAGTATTAGGGTCAGGCAAGTAAAACAATTTGGTTAGGCTTTTGGTTTTGGTTTGGTCGTGGTTAAGAAAACCCTAATGCTAACCTTAACCAAGTTGTTCTTGCCTAACCCTAACCGTAACAACATGCTTAAAAATACAAAACAAAAAACAACAACAATGAAACATGTTTGAAGAGCTGTCATGGCGATTCCGCTGTTCCACGTCTTGGCCTTCTTCGGACCACAAGGTATTCTGGGTATTTCTGTTGTATTGGTAGACTTGGCCTTCACACCTGGCGCTTAAAAGCAGAACTGAAGCTTGAGGCAGGCTCAAGCTGAGCTGACGCCTAACCGCTAACCATTGAGCGTAGGTTCAGCGTAGGTTGAGCGTAGGTTCAGCGTAGGTTGAGCGTTGCTTCAGCGTAGGTTCAGCGTAGGTTGAGCGTAGGTTCAGCGTAGGTTGAGCGTAGGTTCAGCGTAGGTTCAGCGTAGGTTGAGCGTTGCTTCAGCGTATGGTGTGAACGGCCACTTACAAGCTCCTGTTGCAGACTAGACTGAGCAGACGGATAGGTGATGACTGGTATGGCTCTGGTGACGCTTCACCAATATCACCACTACACACGCACGCACACGCACACGCACACACACGCACGCACGCACGCACACACACACACGCACACACACACAGGGCCTCATTCATATCCAAATGAGCCCATAGGGCGCCACGGTAACGCAGCACAGTAACCGCCCCCCCGGCAACAAGTTCCCACCAACAGGCCCAGCTGCTACCCACAATGCAGTGTGTGTATGTGTGTGTGCATGTGTGTGTGTGAGGTGTGCTCTGTGTGTCCATGTGTGTGTGTGTCCACGCGTGCGTGTGTGTGTGTGTGTGTGTGTGTGTGTGTGTGTGTGTGGGTGTGTGTGTGTGTGTGTGTGTGTTTTGTGTGTGTGTGTGTGTGTGTGTGTGTGTGTGTGTGTGTGTGTGTGTGTGTGTGTGTGTGTGTGTGTGTGTGTAACCGGCCGTTCATTGACATTCTCGAAGCAAACTGACCAGAATGTCAGATAAGACTGGGGCCTGGACTGTTAATACACACACACACACACACACACACACACACACACACACACACACACACACACACACACACACACACACACACACACACACACACACACACACACACACAGATAGACCCTCCTTGAATCAGCGTATCATGTTTAGGGGGTTTGCATGCCTCAGGGAGCCTCACGCTTGGTTCACACCACAAACATCTCAGAAGCAGCCCTGCTTCAGCGCTGAAGCAGCGCTTCACGGAAGCTTCCAGCAGGAGCCTTGCCATTCCCACCAGAAGCACTCTGTTTTCCTCCATGCCTCGCTCTGTTTTGCCCCCCGCTCACAACTTGCATTGACTTAATGCCTGGCTGCTTAAAAAATAGACCAGAAGCTGAAACTATCACTGCAGCCCGCATGCAGCGTCGCTTCAGCGTGGCGTGGCTTCAGCGTGGCGTGGCTTCAGCGTGGCGTGGCGAGGCAAAGCGCTCTGTTTTCACCGAATTGTGTTGCTAGGAACAGTTTGAAACCTATCTTATTTCCTGTCCGCTATTGTATCAGCAAACACTGCAACAGTTAGTAAGCTAGGGGCTATTTAGAATGTTTAGGTTGTCAAGTTAAAACTGTTGATTACGTGCAGGTGGAGGCAGATGGGGAGGAGTTAGCTGTGTTCAGTAATCAGGTGACCCTGTGTGTTTGCAGGTGGTGGCGGATGGGGGAGGAGTTAGCTGTGTTCAGTAATCAGGTGACCCTGTGTGTCTGCAGGTGGAGGCGGATGGGGGAGGAGTTAGCTGTGTTCAGTGATCAGGTGACCCTGTGTGTTTGCAGGTGGAGGCGGATGGGGGAGGAGTTAGCTGTGTTCAGTGATCAGGTGACCCTGTGTGTTTGCAGGTGGAGGCGGATGGGGGAGGAGTTAGCTGTGTTCAGTGATCAGGTGACCCTGTGTGTTTGCAGGTGGAGGCGGATGGGGGAGGAGTTAGCTGTGTTCAGTGATCACGTGACCCTGTGTGTTTGCAGGTGGAGGCGGATGGGGGAGGAGTTAGCTGTGTTCAGTGATCAGGTGACCCTGTGTGTTTGCAGGTGGAGGCGGATGGGGGAGGAGTTAGCTGTGTTCAGTGATCAGGTGACCCTGTGTGTTTGCAGGTGGAGGCGGATGGGGGAGGAGTTAGCTGTGTTCAGTGATCAGGTGACCCTGTGTGTTTGCAGGTGGAGGCGGATGGGGGAGGAGTTAGCTGTGTTCAGTGATCAGGTGACCCTGTGTGTTTGCAGGTGGAGGCGGATGGGGGAGGAGTTAGCTGTGTTCAGTGATCAGGTGACCCTGTGTGTTTGCAGGTGGAGGCGGATGGGGCGGTGCTGGCTGTGTTCTGTGGCAGGGAGCAGACAGACACAGAGGAGGTGCCCGGCCAGCTGCTCCTCTCCCCGCGGAGCTCCCTCAGCCTCCTCTTCTCCTCAGACTTCTCCAATGAGGAGCGATACTCCGGCTTCACGGCTCACTACAGCGCCGTGGGTGAGCACTGAGCACGCACACGAGCACCGCACCGGCATTTACACTTTAAACAGGTACCGTGCGTGGTTCACACCAAAGGCCAATTTGAATTATTCTGCAAAGTTGAAAAAAATTCTACTGGCAAAAAAATAAATAATTAAATGGCATCATTCGCGCTGTGAGAATTCATGTCTGTAGCCTCATACCACCTGGGGCGAAATCTCATCTACTTTGTATGTAATCTCGTCACACAAATTTGCAAAAATGGCCCTGGTTTGAACACAGTTATCAACGAGTTGCTACAGTACAGTACAGTACAGGCACTGACATGGAGAAATACATGTCAGATTGGACAAAACCAGCTAAGATGAAAGACACTTTTTTGAGCCACTCTGGCTAATGGTTTTCCAAAGTTACAGCTCAGCATTTTCACGAGCCACCTCTCCCTCCCTCTCTCTCCCCCTCTGTCTCTCATGCCTCTCTCTCTCCCCCTCTCCATCTAATTATCTAATTAACCATTCACTTAAGGTTTTAGAATTTTTGATTTGAGTGGTAAATGTTATCATCTGTTTATGTATGTTTTTGTCCTGCGGACACACGCGCTCATACCTGCATACAGATTCACTCGTCTTGTCCCACACACAAGGACCACAATGGAAACAAGCCCTCGGGCTTTATTGTGTTTTATTCCTTTTGAGCAATATGTTGATGTTGTGTTTGTCTTGTACTTACCTGCTATTATTGTTTCAATAAAGTTATCAATCAATCAATCAATCAATCCATGTGCCTCTATCCCTTTCTCTCTCTCTCTCTCTCTCTCTCTCTCTATCTGCCTTTCTCTCTCTCCCTGTCCCTCTATCCCTTTCTCTCTCTCTCTCTCTCTCTCTCTCTCTGCCTTTCTCTCTCTCCCTGTCCCTCTATCCCTCTCTTTCCCTCTCTCTGCCCCCTCCCCTCTCTCTCCCTCTCTCTCTCTCTCTCTCTCTCTCTCTCTCTCTCCCTGTCTCTCTCTGTGTCTCTCTCTGTGTCTCTCTCTTTGTCTCTCTCTCTCCCTGTCTCTCTCTGTGTCTCTCTCCCTCTCCCTGTCTCTCTCTGTGTCTCTCTCCCCTCTCTCTCTTTGTCTCTCTCTCTCCCTGTCTCTCTCTGTGTCTCTCTCCCCTCTCTCTCTTTGTCTCTCTCTCTCCCTGTCTCTCTCTGTGTCTCTCTCCTCTCTCTCCCTGTCTCTCTCTCCCTCTCTCTCTCCAGATGTAGATGAGTGCAGAGACATGAGTGATGAGGATCTCCTCTGTGATCATTTCTGTCACAACTACATCGGCGGTTACTACTGCTCCTGTCGCTATGGTTACCTGCTGCACTCTGACAACCGGACCTGCCGAGGTGTGTGTGTGTGTGTGTGTGTGTGTGTGTGTGTTTGCCTAAACACAACCAAAGTTGTTTTCTTACACTAGATTAGAAAAAGTGACAGTAATTGGGGTTGATGAAAGTTCAAGTGAATTTAAACAAGTTATTTTCAATGTGTCAGAAAGCGTGCCCAATCTGCCCATACATTCCCACAGAGCAGAAATGCGATCATTTCTACCTATCCGTGGATTGCAGAAACATAAAAGATGACATTTGACCTTTTTTTTTCGGCGTCTAGGCTGCTTGTTGAAGTAAATCATGTGTGTTTTGTAGTTTTCTGGCATCCAGGCTGCTTGTTGAAGTAAATCATGTGTGTTTTGTAGTTTTCTGGCATCCAGGCTGCTTGTTGAAGTAAATCATGTGTGTTTTGTAGTTTTCTGGCATCCAGGCTGCTTGTTGAAGTAAATGATGTGTGTTTTGTAGTTTTCTGGCATCCAGGCTGCTTGTTGAAGTAAATCATGTGTGTTTTGTAGTTTTCTGGCATCCAGGCTGCTTGTTGAAGTAAATCATGTGTGTTTTGTAGTTTTCTGGCATCCAGGCTGCTTGTTGAAGTAAATCATGTGTGTTTTGTAGTTTTCTGGCATCCAGGCTGCTTGTTGAAGTAAATCATGTGTGTTTTGTAGTTTTCTGGCATCCAGGCTGCTTGTTGAAGTAAATCATGTGTGTTTTGTAGTTTTCTGGCATCCAGGCTGCTTGTTGAAGTGAATCATGTGTGTTTTGTAGTTTTCTGGCATCCAGGCCGCTTGTTGAAGTGAATCATGTGTGTTTTGTAGTTTTCTGGCATCCAGGCCGCTTGTTGAAGTGAATCATGTGTGTTTTGTAGTTTTCTGGCATCCAGGCTGCTTGTTGAAGTGAATCATGTGTGTTTTGTAGTTTTCTGGCATCCAGGCTGCTTGTTGAAGTGAATCATGTGTGTTTTGTAGTTTTCTGGCATCCAGGCTGCTTGTTGAAGTAAATCATGTGTGTTTTGTAGTTTTCTGGCATCCAGGCTGCTTGTTGAAGTAAATCATGTGTGTTTTGTACTTTTCTGGCATCCAGGCTGCTTGTTGAAGTTAATCATGTGTGTTTTGTAGTTTTCTGGCATCCAGGCTGCGTGTTGAAGTGAATCATGTGTGTTTTGTAGTTTTCTGGCGTCCAGGCTGCATGTTGAAGTGAATCATGTGTGTTTTGTAGTTTTCTGGCATCCAGGCTGCATGTTGAAGTGAATCATGTGTGTTTTGTAGTTTTCTGGCGTCCAGGCTGCGTGTTGAAGTGAATCATGTGTGTTTTGTAGTTTTCTGGTGTCCAGGCTGCGTGTTGAAGTGAATCATGTGTGTTTTGTAGTTTTCTGGCGTCCAGGCTGCATGTTGAAGTGAATCATGTGTGTTTTGTAGTTTTCTGGCATCCAGGCTGCATGTTGAAGTGAATCATGTGTGTTTTGTAGTTTTCTGGCGTCCAGGCTGCGTGTTGAAGTGAATCATGTGTGTTTTGTAGTTTTCTGGCGTCCAGGCTGCGTGTTGAAGTGAATCATGTGTGTTTTGTAGTTTTCTGGCGTCCAGGCTGCGTGTTGAAGTGAATCATGTGTGTTTTGTAGTTTTCTGGCGTCCAGGCTGCGTGTTGAAGTGAATCATGTGTGTTTTGTAGTTTTCTGGCGTCCAGGCTGCGTGTTGAAGTGAATCATGTGTGTTTTGTAGTTTTCTGGCATCCAGGCTGCGTGTTGAAGTGAATCATGTGTGTTTTGTAGTTTTCTGGCGTCCAGGCTGCGTGTTGAAGTGAATCATGTGTGTTTTGTAGTTTTCTGGTGTCCAGGCTATGTGTTGAAGTGAATCATGTGTGTTTTGTAGTTTTCTGGCGTCCAGGCTGCATGTTGAAGTGAATCATGTGTGTTTTGTAGTTTTCTGGCGTCCAGGCTGCGTGTTGAGGTGAATCATGTGTGTTTTGTAGTTTTCTGGCGTCCAGGCTGCGTGTTGAGGTGAATCATGTGTGTTTTGTAGTTTTCTGGTGTCCAGGCTGCTTGTTGAGGTGAATCATGTGTGTTTTGTAGTTTTCTGGCGTCCAGGCTGCGTGTTGAAGTGAATCATGTGTGTTGTTGTAGTTTTCCAACATGGATATAAGGTGAGCTCAGAGCGTGTGTCATGTATGTGCTGTTTCGTTCTCTGTGCTGGGCTCAGGCCGTGACTTGTTGGCAGGAACAGCAGACCCTAATCTGGATTAGACCCATGGAATTCCACCTTAAAGGGCAAAGCCGCTCAGAAATACAATTCCCATAACGTTATATCCACAAAGACGTAAGCTCATTTGGGGCGCAGGAGCTCAAACAACCACTCTAGGAGTTCACGGTCAAGTCAGTCTCAGTGTGGCAGCTCCACGTTTAGTGTTGGGGTCAATTCACTTCCTGTTCACCCTGTTTCTATTGCCCCAGGGGTTCTCAAAGGTTGGATGTCTCAGGGACCCAACGTTGGATTGAGGGCCGCCCAAGAAACAAACGGAACACAACATAATTCCAAAATAAATCTTTTCTTTAAAAGCTGTTCTAGAAATACAAGTGATGCCAAAAGTGAATCGTGTGAGAAATGTATTTTGTGTTTTCTGGAGGAGGAAAAAAACATTTGTCCATTTGGAGATGTTTTAATGGCAACACGAAACACACTTTTCCACAATACTAGCTGCTCTTGATCATATGATACCTATGATTGATTGATTTATTAAGGTGTCATGCACATTGCTGTGCCCAGCCCACATGGGCTTACAGGACACACAGAGAATACAGCAGTAAGAACAATGTATAAAACAAATTAAACAATACAATCAAAACGTCACAGCAACAGTACTACATTCAAAACAACATAAGGCGCGAAGCAACACATTGCTCAGACCCACAGAAACAGATCCGTACGTCATTCTCCAAACAAAATGTTTTGTCTTTGCTCCCATGCCTGGCAGATCAAGTTTGCAGTGAGAAAGATACCTTTTTTAAAACACAACTCGAGTTTCTCGTAGTCGTCCAACTCAAAAAAGTCAGCATAAATTGAAGACATTTTACTAAAAAGTATGACCCTTGCCTCATCATAAGCAGTACAGTAGAACAAGAAACGAGTCTCGTTTTCAATCTCCTGTAGTTCACATACTAGACAAAGTCTATCTTCTTCAGGGGTAGCTTTGAGTCTACCAGTTTCTAGTGCTAAGGGAAGAGTTCCCAAGCGTAACTGTGCACACAGAGATCTTTTTCGATTGTTTAAGTCAAATTTCACATAGGGTTCCACACAGTAACTGTCTTTTATGAGGCGATAGGTTCTTAGTTTTGGTTTATGCCATAGGTCGGCAGACCTTTTCTCTTTGTACAGCATAAACATGTTATTCATAGTCATATGTGTGTCGCAGATTAACCTGTTATGAAAAATAAATTACAGATCTTTTGAGTAAAACAAGGCTTTCAATTAATTTGCCCATGGATGACCATGAGCGATGTCCCAGTTAAAAATCTTTTTAGTTAGTTTGTAGTTACTTTTTTTTTCTTTCTCTGGTCAGACTATCATTGCAACTTGGAGACACGGCTAATATTCCCAATACTGCCTGCTCTCCGAGGGCCGCAATTGGCTCGGGGGCCACACTTTGAGAATGCATGCTATCGGCTGACGTGACGTGACGTGACGTGGCGTGACGTGACGTGACGTGACGTGACGTGGCGTGGCGTGGCGTGACGTGACGTGACGTGACGTGACGTGACGTGACGCACTGATCTGTTGAAGAACTGAACTGAAGTAGCCCACATTATTCCTCCACTGACTGATGACTGATGTCCCTTCTTAACTCACTCTAAACATCCTCTCTAAAAAAGAGTTCATCTTTCGTACGTGTCTCTTCACCAGTCTTGGGGGTAACTCATTACAAAAGTAACATATTACATGTAATATATTACTTTTAGCGGTAACTCAGTAATATAATTTATTACTTATAGGATTTCAGTAATATTATATCAGTTACTTTGTCAAGTAACTCAAGTTACAAATTGAGTTACTTTTTTTTTTATCAAAGCACTATTTAAATCATTTCCTAATCAAACTGTGTGGTTTTATGCAAAAAAAACACAATAACATGACATGAACAAAGGAAAAGTATAACATTTAGAATTTTGGATGGTTTACACTGACTTCAAGACGGTTTAAATTCTTTTTCGGGATGGTTCCGGGGCGCCAATGTCATTCTGCTACTGCAGTTATTTTGGTGAAAGTAATGCAATAATAATAATAAGTAATGAGTTACTCTACACAGACAGTAATATTGTAAGGTAACTTATTACTTTCAAATGAAAGTAACTAGTAATATGTAGTATATTACATTTTGAAAATAACTTGCCCAACACTGCTCTTCACTCTCTCTCATATGAGCGTTCTGTGGTTACAGACATTGTCAGAGCACGAACACCTTCTGAGCTGTTGACCTCCTTCCTTCCTTCCTGCTGGCTGGCTGGCTGGGGTTTTGTTGGCGATGCAGCATGGAAGCTGATCCGAGCGTTGAGCTGATTGTACGTCTCTCTGGATCAGACGATCAGCTGTGAAGGCAGGGTTCATGACCTCTCTGGATCAGACGATCAGCTGTGAAGGCAGGGTTCATGACCGTTGGCTTATTCTAATATGGCCGAGATTCTGTGTTCTTAACCCAAGACCTTAAGACCTGAGGCGCCCTCTAGAAAAGCAGTCTAAAACCTAAGGCGCGTTTGAAACAACCTCCTCAAACCTGAGGGATAATGTAGTGTTTAAAGTATCTTTGCTGAAAGGGTTAATGACGTTAACGACATAAACGCTGCATCGGCTCTTAAAGGGATCGTTCGGTTTGTTTGAAGTTGGGTCCTATCAGCTAGTCAGATACACTAACGTAATTCGGTACAGTGGTCTGGAAGCGGGGCGCAGTGTCTAACGAGATCCGGCACCCAGAGGAGCAGCCTCGCGCAGCCTCACACAGCCTTTTCTCTCTCAGTACTGGGGGTCAACAACTAAAACGTAATTTAGCCACCTCAAACAACGCCCACCTAAACAAATCGATATCTGTGTACATGCACGCTCTATTTGAGAATTTTCTGCGCTTTACTTTTCCGCCAAACAGTCATTTCATTCGGCACTACTTTTTCTCCCAACCGTATCACTACCGTATGCCTCCGCTAAACTCCTGCACAGAGCCGCGGTGCTGGATCACTCCGCAGATCACAGGTTATCTCAGTTCACAAAGTAGTTACATCGCGACAGCACGTCTGGAGTATTTTTCCCATCAATAATTCAACGATGGTGCGTGTTTGTGTATTTCCTGGCTGTTCAAACAGACAAAGATCCTGGTCTGGTTATCGGTTTCACCGTATTCCTTTGAAGAACCGAAGTATTACACAGTTGTGGCTTGTTGCACTGAATAGAGACATCAGCACTCCTCCCGAAAGTTTGGCAGAACTTCGCGTTTGCAGTGCACATTTTTCTGAAGATTATCAACAACCCATAGCAGATAAGAAGGACAAGCACTTTGTGAAGAGCGATGCTGTACCTAGACCACAGGTGAGATATGAAATAGGAATCACATCATGCTTGTAGGCTACTATCGCAATTTTTTTTTCTCTTTGGCGGAAAAGTAAAGCGCAGAAAATTCTCAAATAGAATGTGCATGTACACAGATATCGATTTGTTTAGGTGGGCGTTGTTTGAGGTGGCTAAATTACGTTTTAGTTGTTGACCCCCAGTAGGGGAGAGTGGGGTGAGTTGTGCCACTTTTTACTTGAGGTGTCTTTAAAGTGAGGGCATGACAGTAATGCCTCCAACTACAATATGTAAATATATTTCAGGATGTTGTGCACCACTGGGAACACTCCCTTTGGATCTTAAATAAACTGTTAAAAAAATATGGCTATTCTTAAAAAAGTGGTCTCTTGGCACAACTTGCCCCCGGTGCGGGGTAAGTTGTGCCTTTGGAGAGAATACTTTGGGGTAAATTGTGCCATTGATTACTGAAGTAAAACAGAACATTTTCATCTCATATACTGTAATGCTATATCAAAGCAAGACAAAATAAAGATAACACTAAAGTCCAGTGTACTATAACAGGGTTAAACAAGGCTAAACGGTAGCAGCAGTTGACCTACATATTTAACATTTTCAGAAATAAAAATTATGTTCAAAATGAACAAAATCAACTATCACAGAGCCAGGCTACACTTGCCAATACTGCAATATTCTTCAACAAGGTCTATTTAAACATTTAAGAACAAAATGAAATAAAATTTCACTAAATCAACTGCAACTGCACTGGCACAACTTAACCCAGGCCTTTTGGCACAAATCACCCCATCCCCACCATTTTAACAAACTTGTATCATATAGCTGGTTTGGAGCTAACATCATGCTAACAGTATAGCCTCATATTGTAGCTTACTAAAACACTAACACATGTGTGAAATGTTTTCAAGCTTGCCTATAATTGTTCAGACACAACAATCAATAAACCTTGATCATGAAAAATTTACTTTGAGAGGCAAAAAACAGTTTTTTGAACTTAAATGTGCTTAGCTCTTGTGCCATCTGCCTCCCTTCTTTGCAGAGTGAGTAAAATGGATGCCTCTTCAAAAATGTGTGGTCACATGACCAATTTCTTCTATGGTTTTCTAGATACAAGGGGTGGCACAACTTCCCCACTGGCACAACTCACCCCACTCTCCCCTACTGAGAGAGAAAAGGCTGTGTGAGGCTGCGCGAGGCTGCTCCTCTGGGTGCCGGATCTCGTTAGACACTGCGCCCCGCTTCCAGACCACTGTACCTAATTACGTTAGTGTATCTGACTAGCTGATAGGACCCAACTTCAAACAAACCCAACTATCCCTTTAAAGGGAGAACAACACTAATGCTGCATCATGACTTAATAGGTATAGAATAGATAGAATAGATGATAGATCTTAAGAAATGACATAAGAGGACATTTTAGGAAGTTCTTAAGAAGGTTCTTAGGTGCAGTTCCTCAATATTCTGTTAGTAAGGCCGGCTTGTGGGGCATGGTGTCGCCTCACGGCAAGAAGGTCCTGGGTTTGATTCGGCCTGGGACGTCTCTACATTCACCCTAACCCTAACCTCAGCTGTAGGTCTGTTTAGTGTCTGGACTCTAACCTCTGTCTGACTGATAGTGGCTGCTGGTTGCTTGTAAATATTTACATTTCCTGCACGGCTCTGCATGGAGGAGGCTCACAAACACATACACACACGCGCACGCACACACGTGCGAGCGCGTGTGCGCGCGCACACACACACACACACACAAACACATACACACACGCGCTCGCACACACACACACGCGCTCGCACGTGTGTGCGTGCGCGCGTGTGTGTGTGTGCGCGCGCACACACACACACACACACACACATGCGTGTGCACACACACA
>NC_139642.1:18937074-19199574 GCF_964638095.1 Poromitra crassiceps | reverse complement strand
TACTACTACTACTACTACTACTACTACTACTGGAAGTTGGAATGTAGCATTTTGGGTGGGGTTAATGTGTTTTGGGGTTCTGCATCTGCTGTAGCATAATACATAGTTGGTTTAGATGTCACACAGTAATGCCCGATCCACAAAGACTTGACACCCACGTTTGAATAAAAACAAGTTTATGTCATAATAAGGTTACATCCGTGCCTTGTCATTGCTGTGGAAGGATGGTGTAGGGGTAGAGTAGCAGACACCAAAGCTGGAGGTCGTGGGTTCAAATCACGGCCTGGTAACTGTTTTATTTTTTGAAAATGTAGAATAAAGGTTAATCTGGATATAATTATGTATAACGTTGCTGAATACACACTGTGTACATAGCAGAATAACTGAATATGCCTATTCATGGTAACGTCATATTTCGACGTCATCTTGACATTCCTGTGTAGATGTCTAAATGATCCCCAAATCGGCTGTGATTTGGCCTAGTCCTGGACGTCACTGAAAGATGATATCAGAACATCATCATGATGTAATTGTGTTTGCTGGGAGCCTTCTTTCAGATGAGAGAGGAAAAACATTCCAATACATTATTGTGTCTTCACATGTGAAAGGTCCAAAAAGAGAATTCAATCTGAATCATCCTTGTCACTCATGTGCTCATTGTAACAGCACACACCAATTAGTTCAAACACCTCCATTCAGGGCAGACTTTTAATGTAAAGTGGTGCATTATGTGTGTAATACAAAAATGTACTTAATGGTAAATGGACTGCATGACAAGCTGCCATGCAGGGTTAGGCTGGCTATAGTCACCAAAAGCAATTTCAGGGATAAAACCCATCAACCTTCTGTAGTGGATGCCACTACGCCCTATGGTTTGATGTGTGTGTGGGAAAGACACAATGACAACTGAAAATTCTGATTTCAGAACACAAAAGCTCCATCATGAGACAAGAACTAACCTCTCCTGTTGCAAAACACGTTCTTGAACACAGCCACGCAATCTCCAGCTAACATTTCCAAGATATTGAAAAAGTTCATGAAACACCGCAAAATAAGGAGGCAACATGTGGAGTTTTAATTACTGTTACTGACTTAACTGTCTGAAGTTGAAAGTTTTTCATCCCACGTGGGGTTTGTACTTGAGCCGCAATGGTCTTTAGTTAGCATAAGTCATGAGCTTTACCAAGTGAGCTATCCAGACTGTTGTATTTAACTTTGTAGACCATATTATATGTATCTGCAGAGCCAGAGAAGTACTTGTTCTATTGACAGTATGTTCTACCCAAATACCACTTTCTGTCCAGATACTTAAAGGGATATTGTACACAAAAACTGCTTTCTATCCAAGTACTACTTCAAGTCACAAGTACTTATGTGACCACAACACCCTTACTGACCACTACACCATTACTGACCATGCTTGGACCCCGTCATCGCCGCTTGCGGCTATATTTATACTTATTTCTTTCTTTTATCCATGCATACATATTTAAACTGTATTTATGCATTTTTAACTGTATTTATGCATATTAACTTTTTTTTTTTTTTACTATTTACATCCTGATGTCTAAATTAATTTTTTCCAGGGCTACACATGTTTTTCTGCGCGTCCCATTCATTGTGTATTGGAGGCAGCCGTGCGATGCATTGTGGGGCAGGCAGGATTTTGTGCGAGCTGGGAGCGGACACCGCCTGCTTATTTGAGCGAGTTTTTCTCAAATGTTGGCCGTTTGAAGCCAGATTTAGAGGAATATCTCATTTTAAATTAACATTAGGATTAGACTGTTGTGATGTCATGATTCAGTTTTAACCATCAATATTTTCTCATTTTCTCATTAGGGGAATATATTGTAACGAATCGGGTATTCGTCCAAGGAACCAGGAGACTTGAAGTTGGTACAGGCTTTTATTCTTGGCTTCTTATGATAGCTCCTAGCGGTAGCCTTGCTGCTAGCTATACACACACCCGGTCAGCTCGCTCACATAGCTTGACTGACTTCCGCCACGCAGCCGCTGGTCCCATATACCCCCTTCCCCCTAGGAACACACCCACACATATCAGTTCCTAGCTAACCACGGAAACACCACATCACCTGCAATTACCTGGATCGCTACATATCCCCCACTCAACTTTAATTCAACGCCCACGTTGACACCCACAACCCACACATATCCCCCCTGTACCAAAACACACCAACCCCATAACACTTTCCCCCCCGTCACCACATCAAATTCTAATTACCACAAACAGTCCCTTCTTATTCCCCACAACAGTTCCTTTCTTATTACACCCCCCGTCATAATGTCCAGTTTGCATTAGGCACTCCATAATGGCTAGTTTGCATTAGGCACTCCAAAATGGCTAATTTGCATTAGGCCCTCCATAATGTCTAGCTTACATTAGGCACTCCTTAATGTCTGGTTTGCATTATTTCCTTTTTTTTTCCACACATTTAAATTCAACCCACATTTCCCATTCAACAATAACCCCCACATTTCCAATTAAACACAAGCCCCCACCATTTACATAATTTTCTTTTTCTTTCGACACCATTTTAAAGTCCAGCAAATGTCCCGGAGCCTGTAGCTCTCTACGGTCCCCCCCTTGTGTCCCACGTTGTTTGTGTTGTCTAACCTTAACCAAGTTGGTCTAGTAGTTGCCTAAACTTAGGCACCCAGGAGGTTAGCCCAACATGCTGGACTGAGGCAAAACATGACATTGACACGGTACCACAGCGGGTCTATTACACGCTATAGCGTGATATCGGGTAGGGGTGTGTCTTTTGATTCTGGTCTGTATATTGTTGTACTGTAATGAGGTCAGATTAGACATTAAAGAAAATACACAAAGGTCTAGATTTCATTCAAGAACAAAGAACGTGGGCAGGGCCTCAGGTGTTTATTAGAAGCTGCGCTTCCTGCCCACAGCAGAATTTCCACCTACAGAAGAGCCTTCAGATGGGAGCGACAGGTCCGGTGAGTGAGACAGCTGGGAGTGAGACAGTTGGGACCCGTCTGTGGTTCAGGTGAACTGAACTATTCCGATTAAATTAAATGATTTTCCTGTGCAGGAATTTGCTCATTGCAGCAGCAAGTAACAGGATACAGCAAAGATCAATCGAATATAGCGACAATGGGGGTATTATACAACTGACGACTATTGTAATGTGTTAAATAGAAATAGAAAGATAGTATGAAATATGAGTTCCAGTTTGTGCAAATTAACAGCAGCAGCTGAAAAAAGATTAAATGAATGAAAATATGGAAATATACAAAAATATGACTTATTTAAAATGTATACAATAATATTATCTACTAAAATGATAAAATAAATTATTTTAACATGTGTTATGCAATACACTTTATAACAACAAAAATTGCGGTTAAAAATAGGGGGGGAAATTGTCAGTGTACAATGTTTATTTATTCACATTAATTGTCTACAGAGGGACAAAGAATAATAAGAATGGACTGCATTTATATAGCACTTTTATCCAAAGCACTTTACAATATGCCTTCATTCACCCATTCACACACAGATGGCTCTGCGATGGGGTTCAGTATCTTGCCCAAGAACACTTCAACATGCAGAATGGAGGATAAAAACAAAAGAAGGCCAACAGTTCCATGTGTAATGAATGTGTTTGAAAGATGTTTTATGCTACATTAATCGGTTTGAAATCTTATAATAGTCTAATGCAGCGGTTTTCAAACTGTGAGGCGCGCCTCTCCTAGGGGCGCGAGAGAGCTTCAGAGGAGGCGCGACGCGATGGAAAAAAAAACTGGTAGCTAACTTCAGCTATGCGTGCCGTGGTGGAGCAAAATGAAACATTATTTAATAGGCTACCTACAGTGATAGAGGAGACAGCGTCTGGTGCGAGCAGAAAATGGAGGAAGTATGACCCTCACTATTTATGGTTTGGAGTTAAATGGTTTGGTTAAGGTGCCGCGTCTATGTGCCGACAGACCGCAGTGCCGACAGTCCTCAATGCCGATAGCCCACAAGCAGAACCAGCTGAGCGAGGCGGTGTGCAGCGTGTCGGGGGGACCGGCTGGAGCTAACCTCTCCCAGCCCCCATGCCTAAACCTAACCTCCCCCAGACCCTAACCCTAAACCTAACCTCTTCCACCCCTTACACCTAAACCTAACGTTGGCATTGTGGGCTGTCGGCACTGCGGGTGCTCGGCATAGCGGGTGGACCCCTTGGTCCCGAGGAAGCCTCCCGCACCACAGTGTGTGCTCTGCAAAGAGGTGCTAGCAAATGACAGTATGAGACCATGCAAACTCTGGCGACCAACCAAGCACCCAACTTTGACAGCCAAACCACAGCAGTTTTTCCATAGGAAGTTACAAGAATTGCTGTCACAGCAGAAAGTAGTTGAGACATTTAGCACTGTAAATACAAAGGCTAGTACCGAAGCATCATATCGTGTGGCGTTATGCATCTAAGGCTGGTAAACCCCACAACATTGGTGAAACATTAATCTTCCCTGCTGCTAAAGATATGTGTTCGGTAATGATGGGAGAAGCTGCTGCCGCCAAGCTAAATATCATCCCAATGTCTGACAATACAATCCAGCACCACATCGCAGACATGAAGGAACAGGTGTTGGCGGTATTCATGACAGCCATTTCTTCTCCACTCAGTTGGACAAGTCTACCAACATCACCAACTGCGCTCAACTAACGGTTTAATACGTGCGCTGTATTAAAGAACTCAGTGTCCAGGAGGAGTTTTTGTTTTGCCATACTCTGCCAGCTCGCACTACTGCAGACGAAATATTCAAGGCTTTGAATGACCTCATTCAGGAGAGTCATATTGACTGCACCGCATGTTGTGGAATATGTACTGATAAGCGCACACAAGGATTTATGCACAATGGGTGAGACAGCTATGAAAAGTAGTATATATATATATATATACTGTATATATATACAGTATATCTATAATGGAGAGTTCCGACATCTCCATTCACTCCAATGGACCCGTTTTTTTTTACCTCACAAAAAGATTAAGCAGGGCTATCAAGTTACAGCAAAATGGAACCTTTGTGACATACTTTGAAAGGGTCAGACATTTAAAAGATTCTAATTGTATATTATCAGCTTTATTTATGCTTATTAACGTAGCGCAAGCCCCCTTCCTGGCTAGTCATTTGGCTACATGGTTAATCATTTTCGACCTCCGCTGACGCAACTCTCCGACTAAATCGATCTGGTCGCCCTGACTGCTTTCACTTCCTGAAATCTCTTCGCCCGTAAATGTTAAAGGGATAGTTCGGTTTGTTTGAAGTGGGGTCCTATCAGCTAGTTCGATACACTAATTTAATTAGGTACAGTGGTCTGCAGGCTGGGCGCATTGTGGAACGAGACCTGGCACTCAGAGCAGCACCCAAACCAGCCTTTTCTCTGTAAGTACCGGGGGTCAACAACTAAAACGTAATTTAGCCACCTAAAACACCTAAAACAACGCCCACCTAAACAAATCGATATCTGTGTACATGCACGCTCTATTTTGACAATTTTCAGCGCTTTACTTTTCCGCAAAACAGCAGTTTCATTCGGCACTGCTTTTTCTCCCAACCGTACAACTACCGTATTCCTCCGCTAACAGAGCCGCAGCACTGGATTACTCCGCAGTTATTTGGGGGCATTTTATTTCTCTCGGTTTGTTAGTGAAGACACAACAAATAGAATACACAAACAAAAATATGAGTGATTTTGATAGCGAGGATGGTATGCCATTCACCTTGGTGACAAGAGGATACAATTATGAACCAGAGAGAATACAGAAGAGGAACTTTTGCAGAGAGTGAACAGGCAGAGAGATGTGCCTGCTGCCTAAATGCCTGGGTGCCCTGCAGACCTTTTCACCATTCCCAGGATAAATTGTGGAAAACGTCCCAGACCAGAGAGGCCAGGTGACTTGTTGTCTCTAAAGTAAGTCAGTGTTTTGTCTCTCTTCTAAGCCTTCCTGTTTTGTAAACCGCGGCTCTGTGCTCTGTCCAGGCTTTTAGCGGAGGAATACGGTAGTTGTACGGTTGGGAGAAAAAGCAGTGCCGAATGAAACTGCTGTTTTGCGGAAAAGTAAAGCGCTGAAAATTGTCAAAATAGAGCGTGCATGTACACGGATGTCGATTTGTTTAGGTGGGCGTTGTTTTAGGTGGCTAAATTACGTTTTAGTTGTTGACCCCCCGTACTTACAGAGAAAAGGCTGGTTTGGGTGCTGCTCTGAGTGTCGGCTCTCGTTCCACACTGCGCCCAGCCTGCAGACCACTGTACCTAATTAAGTTAGTGTATCGAACTAGCTGATAGGACCATAGGTGTAGTCCCGGCAGAACGCGTGGGAACGGCGTTCCCATACTTCTCCAAGCAGTGTTTTGTGTGTGTCAACGTGTGTGTGTATGTGGAGCCAATAAAACGAGTGAATCTGGACAAAGTTGTCATTTGTCTATATTTAAGGTGGGCTGAATGATTCACATGGCATCAACTCGTGGCTTGAAGGAAGAAGGAAACATTCCACCTTAACTAATATTTAAGGTGGGCTGAATGATTCACATGGTATCAACTCGTGGCTTGAAGGAAGAGGGAAACACTCCACCGGTCCACCTTAACTAGCTAGTAGTGGCATTTTCAGCATCAAAATGTTTTTTTTTCTCCCAGTACCTGACGAGATAACAAGTAAAGATGAAAAGGCAGCCAAACATCCTTTCATTTTTCGGACCAGTTGCGAAAAAGGTACGTTTACAATCATTTAGAAACAATGTTAAAAGCTGTTTTGGCACCAGGCAGGCACACGCCCCCTTAACCCTGGAGCTAACAGGTAGGCTACTGTAGGTTGGTTAGCTTCTGATGCTAGCTACTACGCTAGCTGCTAGTACTAGCAGCATTGATGATGACTACAAAATTAGCACCAGCCAATGCTGGTAAAATATGCAATATGTACCTGGTAGATTTGCTTTACTCACCATGCAGCAAAAAACTATGTTACTATGGAGTGCACGTTACATTACAGAGATTTATTTTCAATTAACGCTAATCAAAAGTTAGCGTTAATCACCAGATTGCAATTTGCATCGCCAGAATTCGCCACAAAATGGTTACTTGCTAAAAATGCCAGCCGCCGTGCCAAATGATCAATTATGCAGCCTTGTGCAACATGTGTGATGCTTGAGACTTGTTTAGCTTAGCTGTTTGTGATAACTGACTCTGTCATGGGCTACTTCTGCAGTGTCTAGAGGACACAATAAATTATGTGTGTGTGTGTGTGTGTGTCAGTGTAGTGTGCGTGCGGGGGGACCTGTGCGTGTGCTGGGGGAGGGGGGTGTTCCGCAAATAGGTGCGTTCCCTCACTTCTCAAGATAGCACTACACCTCTGGATAGGACCCCACTTCAAACAAACCAAACTATCCCTTTAATAATACTTGGCCAATACGTATGTAACATACAAAATAAAGCAAGCGCCCAAACGGAAAACGGTAATGTCTTCATTTAATGTAGAACGCAAAACACCCGCATTCCTGTGATAAAGTTAACGTTTGTGTCGGCTTTAAAATGGAGGCGCTGCCTGGTTCCCTGTTGCCAGGAAGGTAGGAGGGACTATTTTATTTATTTATTATTATAAATCGTCTCCCACAGGCCTTAGGCGCAAAAACTGGCCTTAATGTGGAAATCTCAGATGAAGCCTGGCTAGAAATGTGGGAGACGCACCAAACAACCACCAATTCACGGACCTGGAGGGAGTTCTCATGGAAAAATCTGATAACACTGAGAATAAAAAGTAAACAGCTACGCAAACAACATTAATGTTGGAGAGGTTGTGGGTCTTTTGATGTTGATCACTCTCATGTCTTTTGGAATTGTCAAATTGTCCCAACAATTTTGGGAAATGGTTTCGGAGGAACTCCAGCAAATATTAGGATATGGAAACCTTGAGAGCTGTTTGGTCCTTTATCTATGTAACCTTTCAGAACGTACTGTCTCGTTGAGTGATAGATATCTGGTTAAAATACTGTTGGTGGCAGCCAAGAAAGCTATCACTAGGAACTGGGGAAGAGAAACGCCACCAACAAAAGAACAATGGTTAACAATTGTAGAAGATATCTATTTAATGGAGAAACTGACACACATCCTGAGGCTACAAGAGGAAAAAATGGAGAGTAAATGGGGAAAATGGACCATGTACAAGAAACCAAAAGAGGGCACTGATACGGAGATGTTAACTGAGTAACATAATGCCAAAAAGAGAGACTTTACCCCAAGCTATTATCTTTTTTTCTTTTATTTCATGTTATGTTCCCCCCCTTGTCTGTAATGTATTTCATTTATTTTGTTGTCAATAAAAAAAATTAAGTGACAAAAAATATATATATTTTGAATAAAATGAATTACAGACTGAGTCTGAATGCTGATCATTTATGCTTGTCCTGCCCCTATTCTCCCACAGGCCTTCGGCGCTAAAACGGGCCTTAAACGCAAAAAAACGTGCCTTGCGCCTGTCTCGGGAAGATATCAACATGGCTTTAGGCTGGTAAATGCGCTGTAGGCTGAATGGGCGTGGCGCACTCCCTGAATGGGCGGGAATGGGCGTTTTGGCCTTAAATGCCGGCCTAATGATATCTTCCCACCTGGCGTAAATTTAGCGCTTTGCGCTTTGGAAAACCAGGCCTATTCAGTGCGCCAGTTGAGCGGGGCGCTCCTCTGCCTCTCCCCTGTCACCCTTCTCTGTCTCTCTCTGAAACCAGGCCTATTCAGTGCGCCAGTTGCGAGGAGCGCTCCTCTGCCTCTCCTCTGTCACCCTTCTCTGTCTCTCTCTAGCCGTTTTCACACATGCGCTTTTTACCGCTAAATGACCGGAAAGCGGTCTAATGCCTTCATGTGTGAAAGTTGTTTTCCGGTATAAGCGCGGCCCCGTCATCGCGGACATTTCACCAGTTTCGAGCCAGTCAGAAGAGCGGTATGCCGCGATAAGGGACACAAGTGTGAAACGTGTCAAGTCATTTGCCGGTCCTTCTCATGGGCGAGGTGTACACACGTTGCTTAATGTTCCAGCGGGCATAATCTAACCATTCGCGCACATTAAAGCAAACTGGCGAAATGATCTTGTGATAATAAGAGCGGTATGTCAGCTTCATGTGTGGGCGTGCCGATTTCCCCCTCTCCCCTCTCTGCTGCCTGCTCGCTCTCTGGCCAGTCCTTCAGTCCTCCTCCTTCAGTCAGCAGCCCGATGGGGACACAGACAGCTCTGAGAGTCTTGCAAGCCGCCCAACGCTTGTTGAGAAAGCAAATGCACGAAGCGAAATGTGGAAGTATTTTGCTTACGTTGCCGACAGCGAAGGCAAGCCCAGACACATCAAACGAAGCCAGTCTGTAAAAAGTGCTTCAACGCGACGCAGGTGAACGGATAAACATCAAACCAGCCAGGCGATTTCTCTCAGACACGGATCCCAACTTCTTCAACGATTTCAGTTCAAAGACTGGTTAGTGAATGCGAATGATACAACATACATGCCCTCTTAAGTCAAACGAGTGTGATTTATTGTGTGACAAGCAAACTTATTTCACCATCGGAGTTTTGTCGACCCCCAAAATAAGGAGGATTCCCCATCCAAGTGCACACGTCACTCCCCACCCGCTCTGCAGTGCCGCCCCACCCCCCAACATACAGGCAATTTCGCTGCTATATTCACACATGCGAGCACTCAGGTGTGAGGGGAAATTCCGGGAAATGGCCGATATTGATTTACAGGTAATTTTCCTGTACGCATGTGTGAAAACGGCTTCTGACTCCCTCGCTCAGACAGACACAACACACGTCCCATAGGAAAAAGAAGTTGTAAATTCACTGCCTGTGAAATGTCCCAGCATGCATTGGGCTACTCCATTTTGCTACTAAATAGCAACCAAATGAGCCGAAATAGATATAAAGGTAGATCTAAATAATGTGTAATGGTAACACAACCTGCAATTGTAGAACATTTCAATATTGGACCAAATAAAACATCGAAATGAAAACACCACCCTATGTGAAACATATATGTCATCCTGGGCCTATATATATCCCTCGTCGATTTAACGTGATTTAGATAAGTGACAGCGTAACGCGCTTCTACTGTCATATCCTACTGTGATGTCCGCTCCAATAAATTGGCTCTAGTTTTACAATAAAAAGACATTTATGCAATGACTTTACATAATGTAGGCTATATTTATGTGCATCATCCTACCTGCAGCAGGGGAGAGAAAACGATATATTTCTGGACAAACTTTCACCAATCTAATTAATCTCATCATATAGGGATAGGCTATATTTTTCTAGCTGATGCATTTAGAACATTCTTTTCACTTTGATCTTGCTATAGTGTAGCGTAGGCCTATTTACATGCTTGCAGTATTTAAACTGCAGTTTATTGGTTTGAGAAGCATAATAATATGGAATAATAGCCTATATATGGAGACAGATAGACGGGGATGAAAGGGAGGGGGGGAGGAGAGCGCTTGGCTTTTCTGGTTTTACTGGACTAATCCGTGGAATTGGAGCGTAAAAGGCAAGCGTGTGATTCGTTTATTGCACTTCTCCAATGAGCAGAGGGTGCATAATTATACGCTTAAAAGGCGTGGTTATAATGCTTGAGGCTGCGTGTAGCGCTGATACCAAGATATTGAGTGCGCTGGTCCACACCCACTAATCTGGGCTGCGCCAGGCCTTAAACGCAGTTTCTACGCCGATTCAACGATAGGGCCCGTGCTAGGTAGTGATACCAAACAATTATCACTATCTACAGCCAGATTAACACTTCCCAGTGGAGAACACAATTCCCTTCTTTATTGGATAATCTCTTATGGATTATTAGCTAGGAATACAGCATTTACGATTTTAAAGACACTGAAGACTCATTCATTAACAATTTGGACAGCTGTCAGTGCGCTCTCATATTGGGAGTTGACTGGATTAACTAAACAGATTGTGCTATTATGAGTGAGTGATATGTTGGGCTTTGTTATGGAAAGAGCGGGAAAATTGCAGTAACTACAAAATCCAACCAAAAACCAGCAACCTCAAAGTGTAGTTACTGTGTTTATCTCTGTTTAAGTCCAGCTGAAGCTGTGTGAAACCAAATCAAAGTCTGGTTTTTGGTTGGATTTCATAGTTACTGCAATTTTTATACTCTTGTTTTTTCAAATATAGAGTAAGACTGAACTTAGAAAATTTGTCACATGATAAAACAGATATTGAAAAGTTCAATTTCAATGATAACTCAATTTTGACCAAAATAGTAGTTACTGCGGTTTTGATTTGGAGGGCAGAATAGATGCTGTCCACAAACAGAAATGCTGTCCACAAACAGGGACGTTAAAACTAGGGGTGCTTAGGGGGCTGCAGCACCCCCTCTGGCAGGGAGCTGTAACTGCAAAGCTATGGCATGGTAGTACCCACATGCTTCAAGTGCTCAAATGAGAACAAGAGAGGACGGGCATGAACTCCGTGGCTGCATACAGTAGATAACATTACCGCAACATTATTATTAATTAATACACAGGACAAGATGTTACTATCCCTTGTGCCAAAATCCAAGGAAAAACACATTTAGAAGCCCAATCCAGAATAAAACAAGCTAACAGGCTAACAAACTAACAAACAAGACACAAATCACCAGTTACCTACCCTAGCCAACAGCAGTATGAAGCATGTCATTGGGGTTTTCAAGTGGGCACCTTCCTTCACCGACGTTTCGTTAAGTTAGGCCCACGACACCTCAAGAAGGCTTAACGGTGTAATCCAGCATCCTGGAAACACCCCCCTCCATGCTACCACTGCACAACTGCATATTACCTCACTATCTAAGCCTAGCTATCCAGGTCGGTTCGGTATGACATTCCTGACTACACCACCACTGTCAATGATTCAGCCCTGTTAATGCGGACCGTTAATCATGACCAACAACAAACAATCCCTAACTACACCACCACTGTCAATGATTCAGCCCTGTTGATGCGGACCGTTAATCATGACCAACAACAAACCCTAACTACACCACCACCGTCAATGATTCAGCCCTGTTGATGTGGACCGTTAATCATGACCAACAACAAACAATCAATCTGACCTTAGCGAGCTCCCCAGCTAGCATGTTTCCTCCTTATCCACAGCCATTCACTTGCTCGTTCTGCTGCCTGAGACATGTTGCTAACCACAAGTTTCAGGCTCCGTCCCCGAATGCCCAACTCAGTTAGCAAGGCAATAACGGACTTTGCCACAAAACCACGGCAGCCCACCTCTACAGGCCGCACTCGAGCCCTCCAACCTCGCTGCTCTGCCTCTGCTGCCATTTCAGCATACCTAGCTTTCTTGCGCTCATAAGCCTCCTCAACTCGATCTTCCCACGGGACTGTGAGTTCGATAAAATAAACTCTCTTCTCTACCTCAGACCACAGTACCAAGTCCGGACGTAGCCGGGTGCTAACTATATATGCTGGGATGACTAGCTGTTCATTCAAGTCAACCCTCATTTCCCAGGCTCCACCTACACTTAGCTGCCCTAACTTGTGCCTGACCTTAATTGGTCTAATCTTTTCTCCCTCACGTACAAATTTGATCTGTCTAGTCTCTTTGCTAGCAACTAGAGAATTTACTTCTAGCCGCTTTTCCTCAACTGCAGCTGCCAAACATTTCAACACCTGGTTGTGACGCCAGGTGTATCGCCCCTGGGAGAGACTGACCTTACACCCTGACAGTATATGCCTCAGTGTACATACACTAGAACACAACGGGCAGGCACCATCCTCGCCCAACCACTGATTTAAGTTCTGGGGAGATGGCAGCACATCATAAGTAGCCCCTAGAATAAATCTAATTCTGCTGGCCTCCATGCTCCACAACTCTCTCCACTTCAACTTTCTCTTCTCTACACTCTCTCAGTTCACCCACTGTCCTTGCTTTGCCTGCGACACTGCCTTAGTACATCTTACTGCCTCCTCTTGCCTATGTACTTCTTCAACTACCATCTTCCTCTTTTCTATTACTGATGCCTTGTTCCACACAGGTTTCCCTATGCACAACCCTAAGCCTCCACGCCCATGCTGCACCTGACCTATGATATCCCTGTGTCTAAGAGCTGACTGTGCTTGCTGTACTGCCTCCTTTGGGTTCCACTTCCTCCCTGTTTTAACTGTGGGCGCTACACTCCTAACCACTGGATCCTTTGACTGAGTCAGAGTCATTTCCAGTCTAACCTTAGCACACTTGAACTCCTCTGTCAGGCTAGATAATGGCAATTCCAATATGCCTTTCCCATATAAGGCTACACTGCTTAGGCAGCGTGGGACTCCGAGCCATTTTCTAATGAATGAGTTAATCATCCTTTCTAGCTTTTCTACCTTTGAAAGGGGAACCTCATACACTGTCAGTGGCCACATCAACCGAGGCAACAATCCAAACTGCAAACACCACAACTTTAACTTTCCTGGGAGCCCTGACTTGTCTATACTTGAAATACCTTGAATCATTTCCTGCCTCACCTCCTCAAACTGTCCCTTATCACTGAGACTTGCATCATACCATCTTCCCAAACTCTTGACTGGTTTCTCTAACACTGTAGGCACCACCTCATCATTTATAACAAATTTCTTACCTACTACCCTCCCTTTAATGATTGAAATACTCCTGGACTTACTTGGATTCACTTTCATTCTAGCCCACTGCAGATTACTATTTAGCTTATCCAACAATCTGCTAGTACATGGAGCGGTTGACGTCATAGTCGTCATGTCATCCATGTATGCCCTAATTGGAGGGAGCCGCAGCCCTCCCTGCAGCCTTTCTCCACCCACTACCCATTTTGAAGCCCTAATAATGATCTCCATTGCCATGGTAAAAGCTAATGGGGAAATTGTACACCCTGCCATAATGCCTATCTCCAGCTGCTGCCAAGCTGTAGTGTACTCTGCTGTGGTAAAGCAGAGTTGAATATCTAAGAAGTAGGCTTTAACTAAGCTCTTTATACTACCTGGCACTCTAAAGAAATCAACAACACATAGCAAAACCTTTATTTAAATTAGGGCTGTTAGCATTAACAGTTTTTAATGACGAATGAATAATATGCCTTTGAATGGCTCATTTTACTTAAAAAACTCGCACCTTGTGTGAAACGGTTTTACTTCGTTTCAAACTCAAGCTCTCACTACGCTGCGTACGCAGCCCTATGGAAGACTGTCATTTTGCTCCAAAATTACTTTTCATTAAAACCGACCACCCACCCGTAGGTGGCGTGGTGCCCCCCTGGGGCTGACGTGGCCACCCACCTCACCCACGTGACTACGTCACGTCCTGTCAGCCCCAGGGTCCGCCACTCTACGTTTCTTCCAGCCACTGAGAAGACGTGTTTTCAAAAGCTCCGCGGTTAACTCTGAGTTAGCGCTCTTAACATAGCTGTAGATACTAGGCTCGTTCCATCTTATTTGCCCACCTTGAAGAGGTTTGCGTGGACGAGGTAAAGCAGGCTTCGGGGACCCGATCCTGTTCTCTCCACCAGCGGCGTCGGATCAAGTCATCTAAAAGCTAAGAGTGTCTTCTTTTAGTTAACTGTTTTATTGCTACCGCCGTGTAGCTGTGTTTAACGTTCCCCGGCTGGGGCAGCGTTATCGGATTGAGGGCTGACTAAGGTCCGCGTTCAAAACTGTTAGGCTAGGTTGCATACGTGCGATTAGCTTACTGTGTAGCACTAGAACAATAGGCTAGTTAGCCCAGTTCTTGCGGATAAGCTAGCGTGCACCCGTGTGGTTAGCGTCCGTGTGCTTGTTATTAGGCGCCGGCTTTATTGTCAGAGCGCGCACGCTACTCCGGCTGGAGTAACGTTAGACAGATAGTTAGCTAGTTGCTCAGTGCAGCTAGCTTGGACTAGCTTGTAGCACTCCAGCTATCTTCACCATTGCAAGCTACTGTTAAAAGTTAGAGCTTACGCGGTGTACTCCCGCTAATTCCTGGTAACAGTCGGCGGGGCTTGTTGCGAGTTAGCTTCGCTGAACTCGCGCATGGACCGGGCGGCGACCATGAGAAAGGGGGGGACAGCCAGGAGCTGTGTTAGCTGTGAGGCTACTCTGGCGAGTTTCGACCATCACAGGGAGTGTGTGTTTTGCCTCGGGCACAACCATGCTACAGATGCCTTGGTGAAGGCTGACTTTTGCCAGACCTGCAACGGCTTCACCCTGGGCGAGCTGCGGGAGAGAGCTTTGCTCTTTGTCCAGGTGGGACCAATGCTCAGCCATGCACCTCCCGAGGGAGGCGCTACCGCTGGGTCCGACCACTCGGTCGAAGGGGAGCTACCTGACGAGCAGGTCTCTCCGGCCCAACCTGAGCAGCAGACGCAGCGAAGCTCGGTTCTAAGTTGGGGGGATGAGCCCATCGATCCCGTGTTAGAACGGGGTGGGCTCTTCCCGTACGACCCTGTAACGATGCATTATGTAATAACTGCACATTATGTAATAAAATGCCAAAATGTAATAACATCTCACTTTCAATATGTAATAACGGCGCATTATGTAATAAAATGCGCAATATGTAATAAATCGCCTCAACGCAATATGTAATAGCGTTTGACGCATTTTGTAATAAATTTATTACATATTGCACAGATTATTACATATTGCGGGGGTTGCATTTTTTCTGGTTGGAAATGTAATAAGTGGCCGCATTATGTAACAAAATTAGAAAATGCACTGACTTTGTCATGGGGGGGGGGGAGTAAGCTAATAAACATATTATTGTCAAAACCAGTAGAAGCAACTATATATCTATAGTTGTTATTTTAGGCTACTTTATTTGATGTTATGGTAATTATTTTACTTATTGACTGTTCTACGTTAAGGAGATACTGTGTGATACGGTGTTATGTTATGCTATTGTGTTATGTGGATATTTCATGAGTGCGAGCAACTATCTTGTCCCAAAGTGATTCCGGGCTGCTCTCCATTCTCATTCTCCTGGACCTTACCGCAGCTTTTGACACTATGGCCCCTATTCTCCCACAGGCCTTCGGCGCTAAAACGGGCCTTAAACGCAAAAAAACGTGCCTTGCGCCTGTTTTGGGACGATATCAATATGGCTTTACGCTGCCAAATGCGCTTTAGGCCGAATGGGCGTGGCGCAGTCCCAGAATGGGCCAAAGTGGGCGTGTCGGCGCTAAATACCGGCCTAGTGATATCTTCCGACCTGGCGTACATTTAGCGCTTTGCGCCTTTGAAAAGCAGGCCTATTCAGTGCGCCAGTGTCAAGGAGTGCTCTTCTGCCTCTCCCCTGTCACCCTTCTCTGTCTCTCTCTGAAACCAGGCCTATTCAGTGCGCCAGTGCTCTTCTGCCTCTTCTCTGTCACCCTTCTCCCTCGCTCAGACAGACACAACACATAGCAGCACCCAGCTTCCCATAGGAAATAGCAGTTGTAAGTTTACTGCCTGTGAATGTCCCAGCATGCAATTGGGTCCTCCATTTCGCTACTAAATAGCAACCAAATGAGCCGAAATAGATATAAAAGGTAGATCTAAAATAATGTGTAATGGTAAGACAACCTGCAATTGTAGAACATTTCAATATTGGACCAAATAAAACATCGAAATGAAACACCACCCTATGTGAAACATATATGTCCTCTTGAGCCTATATATACCCTTTGTGGATTTAACGTGATTTAGATAAGTGACAGCGGAACGCGCTTCTGTCATGTGCTATACTGTGATGTCCGCTCCAATAACTTGGCCCTACTTCACATTTAGTTTTACAATAAAAACACATTTATGCAATGACTTTACATAATGTAGGGTATATTTATGTGCATCATTCTACCTGCAGCAGGGGAGAGAAAACGATATCTTTCTGGACAAACTTTCACCAATATAAAATGAATCTCATCATATAGGGATAGGCTATATTTTTCTAGCTGATGCATTTAGAACATTCTTTTCACTTTGATCTTGCTATAGTGTAGCATATTTACATGCTTGCAGTATTTAAACTGCAGTTAGATTGGTTTGAGAAGCATAATAATATGGAATAATATCCTATAATATGGAGACAGACAGACTGGATGAAGGGAGGGGGGGGGGGCAGAGCGCTTGGCTTTCGTCTGGTTTTGTTGGACCACTGGAATGGAGCTTAAAAGGCAAGCATGCGATTCATTTATTGCACTTATCCAATGAACTGACGGTGCATAATTTTACACTTAAAAGGCGTGGTTGTAATGGTTGAGGCTGCGTCTAGCGTCAAGTGCGCTGGTCCACGCCCACTGATTTGCGCTGCGCCAGGCGCTCGGCCTAGAAACAGCGCTGATGCAACGATAGGGGCCAATATCCCATCAACTGCATGGACCGCCTGGCTAGTGTTGGAGTTGGAGGCATCGTCCACCAATGGTTTGCCTCCTACCTTGCCAACAGAACACATTTCGTCCAGATTCAGAAATCCCGGTCAAAAAGCTCCACAGTTCATCATGGTGTTCCACAGGGATCAGTAATGGGTCCAATTCTTTTTATCACATATCTCCTCCCCCTTGGTAATATTTTCCGGCAACATGGCATTCATTTCCACTGCTATGCTGATGATACGCAACTTTATGTGTCTACCAAGCCCACTAACACCCTTCCCCCCAACACTCTTACTGCCTGCCTTCAAGACGTACAGAAATGGATGACCAACAACTACCTACAATTGAACAATAACAAAACAGAACTACTTCTCATTGGCTCAAAATTGACACTCACCAAAACAAACATCTGCTCATTCCCCATTGCTGGGACCACCATAGCTGCCTCCACACAGGTCAAGAGCCTTGGTGTTATCCTGGACAGTACACTTTCTTTCTCCAAACACATAAATAACATCTCCCGGTCTGCCTACTTCCATCTACGAAACATCTCCAGATTACGCCCCACCTTATCACAACAGTCAACTGAAGTACTTGTCAATGCCCTGGTCACATCCCGTATTGACTATTGTAACGCCATTCTAACAGGCATCCCTGCCAAACTCACCCACCGATTTCAACTCATCCAGAACTCTGCAGCACGGATCATTACCCGCTCAAAATCCACTGATCATATAACACCCCTGCTCATTCAATTACACTGGCTCCCTATCCCCCAACGAATCAAATTTAAAGTCCTACTGCTAACATTTAAAGCTCTCCATAATCTATCCCCCATTTACCTCACAGACCTCCTTCAGCCCTACACTCCCGCCCGTTCCCTCCGGTCTTCATCAGCAGGTCTATTGGAAATACCCCCGTCAAGCTCAGCACAATGGGTGCCAGGTCCTTCTCGCATGCCGCACCTACACTCTGAAATTCCCTTCCCCCCCATATTCGCACACTGGACTCCATCACAGAATTTAAGACTGCTATAAAGACCCATTTATTTAAACTTTCTTACTCCCTCTAAATTCCATTTATTTAACTCTGTCATAACCTCTGTCCGCCTAACTGTTATTATTATGTTTATTGTATTGTATTTTAATTGTGTACTTATTGTGTTTTTTGTTGTACGGTGACCTTGAGTGTCAGGAAAGGCGCCATCAAATAAAATGTATTATTATTATTATTATTATTATATGTAGCGATCCAGGTAATTACAGGTAATGTGGTGTTTCCGTGTTTAGCTAGGAACTGAGATGTGTGGGTTGTTCCTAGGGGGAAGGGTGGGTATGGGACCAGCGGCCGTGTGGCGGAAGTCAGTCAGGCCAGGAGAGAGAGCTGACCAGACGTGTGTGTAGAGCTAGCGGCTAAGCTACTGCTAGGAGCTGTTGTGTAGCCACAGAATAAAAGCCTTGTACCAACTTCAAGTCTCCTGGTTCCTTGGACAAATACCTGATTCGTTACAATATCAATACTAGACACCTTAACGATGACAAAAATATACAAAATACAAATGCAAAATACGAAAAAATATTTGTCCTATATGTTAACATAAATTTGTTTGGCAGCTTTGACGCAGCCACGCTCTTCTCGTGGCGCAACCAGGAAGTAAACAGCTCTGGTCATTTGATAATTTACACTAAACATGTGACACTATACATATTTCATTGAGAGCCTTTATTATTTCAATATTTGCTGTAAATATGCGTCATTCAGTAAACTTTTTCGCTTCAGTCACAATTGTCACCGATGCATGGGATTAAATTACTGACTTGTTCAACCAAGCAAACATCACTGTGTGTGTGTGTGTGTGTGTGTGTGTGTGTGTGTGTGTGTGTGTGTGTGTGTGTGTGTGCGTGCGTGCGTGCGTGCGTGCGTGCGAGTGTCTGTGTGTGTGTGTGTGTGTGTGTGTGTGTGTGTGTGTGTGTGTGTGTGGAGACTTCAGTCAATCAGTTACCAACTATTATATTCATGGGAATTTGGAATATGGGACATTCCATGGATCATGTGTGATTCCTTGGTGTTTTACACAATATTTGAGGATCAAGTTTTTGTTTGTTGGACGGATCTTTTCCAGATCTAATATATATAATATCTAATATGTTGGATCTAATATTTTCCGCCAGGGGACATTTGAATTGAAGAGAACTGGATCATATTCAAAAACCACGTCCTTGTTTGGTTGAGGATTATGTTGTGTCTAGTTCAGGTCATGTTTCTGCCTCCACTGCTCCACTGTGAGTGAGTGTGTGTCTATATAAAGTTCACCGAGAACAAGCTAGTTGTTCATTTTCGCATGAACAGCTTCATTATTCATCACGAGGAAAACTACCAAGGTAGGTTCACTTTAGAAATATTGATCAATATTCCCTTGATCTGGAAACCTTTAGTCTGCAGTAAACAGGACCAGGATTTTTGTTTTAAAGTAAACTACGAGCAAGATTTTCTATTGTTATTAAAGAGTCTAAATTTAATATTGATGCCTCACATCTTACCTCTAATAGTAGATGAGACCAACGCAGAGTGAATCGGCGATTGCTGTCTTGATGATTATAGTCTGTGTGCAGACCAGGCCCGGCTCCAGACCCACATGACAGAGGGGGCCCGTCATTTGCTTGGGGGGGCCAGAGGCCTTGGGGAAAAATTGGGCGTTTTCTTTTTTCTAGTATTTTATTTTTCCAATTTTCAGAGCATAAGAACAAAAAGAAGCTCAGACACAGGAAGAAGAAGAAAAAATATATACATATATATTATCAACATTCCAACACCACAATGGGGCTACAGGTGCATAATAAGGTGCTTATGTTATGTGCTTATATATAAGAGGTGTTGCACACATGGGACTACCACGCAAAGTGTCCATGAGAGAACAGCTGGGCAAGTTACTTGTCACTTTTAACCTCAGCCAGGAACAGGTCCCATGATAGTTGAACATTTATTCAGTGAGTGGTCCTCAGGAACCTGAGTCTCTCTCCATACATATAACTGAGACCATATCCATCAGCCACAGCTGAAAGGAAGGAGAGGGGAATATCTTATTTTAAATGACTAGCTCACTCACTAGCATTGCAGGCACATGCAAATAGCACAAACAACACAACAGCTGCAGCAAGCAAGAGCATATTGTAGTGACAAATTCTATTATTATTATTACTGATTGATATCTGACTTTATATTGCACATCTGTATAGATTTTTAAATTAATTATGTTAAATACATAATATATATACTACCTGTATATTATATAGTATTATTCTATTATTATTATTACTGATTGATATCTGACTTTATATTGCACATCTGTATAGATTTTTAAATTAATTATGTTAAATACATAATATATATAATACCTGTATATTATATAGTATTATTCTATTATTATTATTACTGATTGATATCTGACTTTATATTGCACATCTGTATAGATTTTTTATTTAATTATGTTAAATACATAATATATATAATACCTGTATATTATATAGTATTATGTATAGCATATTGCAATATTGTAGGGACAAATTGTAATAGACTGATGACTAGCAGAATGAAAACAGATGGTTGGAGATATTGAAATACTGTATGTTATTGTATACATATAAACAGCATGAGAGAACAACAGCTGCATTTATAGGCCCAATGCTTGTCAACAACACTGACTGAATAGCAGAAAAGATCAATACAGTAACATGAAAATAGTGTACTCACCCAGACACCGCCGCTCCTCCAAAAAATTTGGAGACGCCGTTTTTCCTTGTGGAATCTCCTCAGTAAACTGTCATTCCACTCATCCCGGCATTTTTTGGTCAAGTCTTTCTCAAAGCCTAATTGAATCAGATGGGCTTTGCGCGCATGAAGCATGTTCCGTCGGTGATCACTGAAAACATTTTTCAATGCTGAAAACGAGTTCTCACAGGTGGCAGTCGAGGCCCCAAATGTTAAAGCAGATTTGAACGCGATCATGACACTTCAAGGGACACTTTTCAAGGGTTTTGTGGAAGCTGGTGAGAAGTGTTTTCATTGTCCATTTCCCATCCTCTGCGCCTGCGGGCATGGGGCCTTCCATTTGTGTGCGTAAAAACTGTCGGGCGACAGCATACTCGGCATCTACAAGATTAGTGCTGGTTAACTCCAAGAGGGGCCTCACTGTGTCCAAAAACATTTCACTCTCTGGATCAAGTGCAACCAGTGCTTCCATGAGTGTGCTGTTACGCTCTCCAAAGCGCCGTGCCATCTCTCCACACACTGCATCAATACAGCTATAAAACAGTCTCTTTAATTCTGTGGCTGTGTCCTCGCCCTGGTCACTTGAGCTTCGCGCTCCTGTAGATTGTTCAACAACATAATCTTGTAGGTTTTTGTTGGCTGTTGTGCGTCTCTTTTTGTTTTGTGGATGAGTTGTCTCCTCTGCGCACTGGTCCCATAATGCACTGAACTCTGTGTCGTTGTGGAGTTCCTGAACACACGTTGTGGCACTGTTCACCAGTTTGACAGCTGTTAGGAGATCCATGTCTTTGCGCTGTAGCATTGTGTTAGGTGGGTCAAGAAGCTGCAGAATCTTTGTAATCAAACGAGCAATAAATCTGAAGCTGGGCTTTGAAATAGCGCGCAGCAGGCCCACTGCTTCCACTCTCACATCTGCTGGAAACCCACGTGTGTGTTCAACATCTGTCAACAGCTGGGAAATGTCCTGATGTGATTTGTTTATAACCTCCACAGTGGCCAAGTGACCAGTCCAGCATTGGTCAAGCAGACGTTTTAGGGTTTCCCCTTTATAATGAACAGCGACGGTGGGTTTTCTTATGAACTTATACAGGAGGTTACAAATACTGAAGAAATCGGTGATGGGCTGCTCTGCAGACATTGCCTGCACCACCACTAAATTAAGCTGATGATTGAAGCAATGTAAGTATGGGACTTCCCTGCCCAATTTATCCTGAATGAGTTTCTGCACTCCACCATGCTTCCCCGACATCAAAGACGCTCCATCATACACTTGGCTGAGTATTTTTTCTGTGCTCAGTCCCGCTTTGGTCAGTTCAGCAAGAACAGTAGTTGTGAGAGTCTTTGCATCCCCTTCCTCTGCAGTGGCTAAAAGACACTCTTTGATGACACAGTTTGCATCAACAAACCGAACAACAATTTAAATATTCTCCCGGCCAGTAGGATCCCTCGTTCCATCAACTTTAATGGTATAAAACGAATCCCCAATTTCTCCGACAATATGCTCTGTCACCAGGGTGCTCATAATTATTTCATTTTGGATGTCGTGGGACGTGTAGGTTGCGTTGCGGGGTATGGTCCCTATTATTTTGCCCAACTCTGCATCTTTTTCCAGTGTATACTTAAACAATGCAAGGAAAAGCCCACTGCCTGCTTCTGACATGCTGTCAAATGAGTCATGGTCACCTCTGAAAGGGAGTTGATTTTCAGCTAAAAACGCTATCATATCAACAACAGAAGACACATAATAACAGTTCCGAGACAGCTGATCTGAGTGCACCAGTGTACTTATGTCCTGGCCGGTTTCTTCATGCACCTGTCTCTCCTTCCACTGCGACTCACAGTAGAGGTGCTCTTTTGATGATGCATGTCTGTGTAATCCTTTATCAGTCTCTAATGCTTCCAGTCACAAAAACCTTTGATAGTAAAAGCTGCATCTGTTGCACTTGCAAATGCAATGCTGTGACTGGGCCTGAATTTTCTACATGGGAAACAAAAGGCAGCATCCGCTTTTAAATAATACTCCAGCCAGGGTCTATTGTGGTACCATGCACTGGCAAACGTGCGCTTCCTTCCTCCTGAAAGAAGCAGCAGCACCAGCACCGCGGGTTGCCGCCGCGCCCGCGGCTGATGTGCTCGGCCTCGGGTGTGCCTGTGACGGAGGGGAGGAGGGCTCCTCGTCGACGGGTGGTGGTGGACGACATGGTGGCTCAGGCTGTGCTCGTTGATCATCAGGCGTGCCCGTTAATCTAGCCTCAATGACGGGGGAGGTTAAGCTAGCCGCACCGGCACCGCCGGTCTGTTGGCTAGCTGCTGCTACAACAGCATTGTCTGATGTAGGTTGAGGTTCTGCCGCCGCAACTTGACGACGAGGCGGCGGCTGCTTGCCTGGCCCTTGCAGGCTTGATGTTTTAACTAAAAACTTGCGTATGTCCATTTGTGGAAATGAATTATTAGCCTATATACACAAAAGCAAGACAGCACCGAAGCTAGGCTGCTGGCTACACTCAAAAACTTTCGGTTTTGACGTTTGATGTCGGCATGTCGCCCATCCCATCTACTAGCTCGCACGGCGTCCTGATTTGGGTGATAGGTCTAAATGTATGTCAATCATAAAATAGCCTATATGACATGTATTTGATTCAGTTACAGTATATTTATTTTTTGGTTTTGACGTTGCATGTAATCTCTCTAAAGATTTCTGTGCAAGTGAATGTTTTTTCTTTTTTTACACACACTCATCTGGCCGGGCCAAGACGGGAGATGGGCGGGCCCGGCCCGGTCAGGCCCGCCCCCAACGCCGGGCCTGGTGCAGACCGGGCAGATCTGGAACTGAAACGAAAAGTTTACGGCAGCCACTTAGGCCATAACCACAAAATTACAAAATTACTTTGAAACAAACTGTTAGAATACAACGAGAGATGTTCGCAAGAGCAGAACATAGCGAGGAAAGCTGTTTTGGGTCTGTTGCTACGGCCGTAAACCGTTTCGCTCTACCTAGCAACAGACTCAAAACAAGAAGGACGGCTTTCCACGCTACTTCACTGGGCTTTCTACTCTCACGAACATCTCTCATTATATTCTAACAGTTTGTTTGAAAGTAATTTTGTAATTTTGTAGTTATCACTGAAGTCATGGAATTCACTCCCAGACAAAACTACTCGAGCTCAAAGCAGGTCAAGCTTTACCAAACAGATACAACATTGAATGGAGACACGGGTGTAATGATGTAATGATGACTTAATGTATGTGTGTACTATGTTACTGTTGTACTGTTGCATGTATAGAGCCAAACTCTCTTGAATATAGAGCAGAACTCTTTATTTTATTTTTTGTGTTGTATTATTTTTGCCTATATGAGCGTCTTGTTTGTAAATGTATAATGTTTAATGTTCTATGTGGACCCCAGGAAGAGCAGCGTATGCTTTGCAAAAGCTAATGGGGATCCTAATAAATCAAATCAAACCTAAATGAAATCAAAACCATAAGTCTAGCAGAGTATGAAATAATTTGACCTCTGAGATAGGCTTTTAAAGACTCCCAAATTAGAGAGTGTGAAGTAGAGTCATTTTGGTTGCATATGAGAAAAGTATCAATAGAGGAAGAAAGTCACAGAAAGTTTGATCAGAAAGAAGGAGAGAGTCAAACTTCCAGGGAGGACGAGATTTACAGTGAGAGGGCAAAGAGATGTCAAGCGCGAGGGGGGCATGGGGGGGGCAATATAACTATAAATATTCAGTAGAGGACACGTGGAAGAGGTTTTGCGTCAATAAAAAAGTAGTCTATAGGATGTATGTATGTAGGAACGGTGTAGGGATGTAACGATAACTGGTTTGAATGACCGTGATAAAATTCCTTATAACGTACCGTTTTTATTATCATTAAAACCATGGTACCGTGATTACCGTACCGTGATTACAGTGCTTTGAAAAACATGGTAAATACTGTCCATCATCAACCAAAGTTGGCAACAGTCTCACTCTCCCAGATGCAAAAGTGTAGTAGCCTTGGAGAAATGATTTCAGTGAGTGTATCAATTCTTTTTGGGTCTGAGTCTTCAATATAAAATTTTGTAAAATGATTTCAGTGAGTCTCTCAGTACTTTTTGAACATTTTCAGCAATTTTTTACAAATACCGTATATGAGACGTGACAATTTCACGATACTCGTGATGTGAAATTTTCATACCATTCCATCTCTAGAACGGTGCACATGAGAAAAGAAAGAAAACTCTTTCACATGGGGATTCGGGAATCTCCATGGCTCAGCACAGCCGATTTGTAACATAAAATCCGAAAAAGACCGACATTGCTGAGGGAGATGTTGTCTTAGGGTTAGAACGATCTAGGACTGACCTGTGTGTGTGTGTGTGTGTGTGTGTGTGGGTCTATCACACAATTCAGGTCGCCACCAAAGATCAGGAGATGTGTGTTCAGGTTTGGAACGCTACTCAGTGATTGATTTGCAAATCCTAGATCATCAAAATTAGGTGCGTAGACGTTGACTAGAACTGGTGTTGAAAAAGCAAACCTGTAACAATCAAAAATCTACCATTAGTGTCAGAGATAGTATTGGTAGGAATAAATTGAATCTTCTTATGAATTAGTATATCCACGCCCCTGGACTTAGAATTGAAGGTGGAATATAAATGAAAGTTAACGTTTAACTTAAGTTCAGGAGCTGGGCCACGCCTCAACCACTCCCCCAACTTTCTAACCACCCCTCTAAACCACTCCTCTAATTACATGGCAATATTACTTACACCTGGTTAACCTGCCTCACCCTGTTTGTCTCGATCTCTCGACAGACAGGCTGTGCAGGCAGCACACATACATCACACACTTTACACATCAGTAAACTTTGCCAAACGCTGGAATTACCATTTCAAACAGCCAAACTCACCGCAATCCAGATCTGCAATCCACCCGATTCAGACGGCGACTGCGTGATTTGCTACCGATTAGCAGCGTCCACCAGACATGCTATCGTCACATCACAGCCTCCGTGCCAAAGCAGAGTCTCCACGGTATCATCAGTCAATATTCCTGGGCCAAATCGACTCGACAAACGCGGAAGGCGATCCATTCCAGCGAGGCAGCGCATCTTCTTCAACTACGTTTCCGGCATCCCATTCAACACGGCGCACCCCGGTCCTCACGTGCCAAACTCCACGTTCACACAACGGAGCCGAATACAGACTTTACCGTCACCTGCACCCAACGTTCCAGAGAAGGAAATGCATCCCCTTTCAACATAAGAGAGAGAGGAAAAGCGATAGTAATCCACGCCATTCAGCATCCATCACAACAAACTTTCCGAGCAGACAGCGCTTCCGGGTCCTGCTTGGCAGAGCCAATCCAGAGCCAAACCTGCGAGAGCCATGAGACAATCACCATCAGCGCTGTCCGGTTTGATGTCACAGTGCCACTGAAGCTGCAGACGGCTGCAGCCAGGTCGTATATTCCCTGGCTCCCTCTGCCAGACATTCACAGCTGATCTCATCTCTTCATGTATTATTGTTTACATTCATTCAAAACATGATATTCAAGTCATATCCCGTGCCTGCTCCCTATGTCTCCCATCTCTCTCAGCTGATCTCAGCTTCCCTCTCATCCCAGTCCCGCAGGCTGCACAAAAACCCTGTACACATGCATCCTGTCATTCCTACATCCCTCATTCCTCTAACTTTCATTCAGCCAAGAACAGCAACATGGCTTCTGCCCCCACTTTCTCTGTCTCAGCCAACACGGCTTCGGCTAATCAGCCCAACCCTCCTCTTTTCCCAACTGGTCTTTCCTTGTCGCCCCTCCCCTCCCCTCCCCCCTCAACCCCCCCCTCCCTTCCCCATCACCCAAATGTATAACTCACCTGGCTGTCTCTCTAACCATAACACCTCCACAGCTGATCCCTAGCCTTACCTCAGTGCTCCTGCCTTCGGTCATCCAACTTCAGCATAGCGCCGTCTACAGCAGGTTCTCCAGCCTTCACCACAGCACCACCTACGGCCGGTGCTTCAGTTATTACTACAGCGCCACCTACAGCCAGAGCTCCAGTCCTTACCACAGCGCTCCCAGTCCTCAAGTCTTCACCACAGCGCCACCTACAGTCAGTCCCCATCAGAACCGATATTGCCGCTACCACTAGTTTCAAGTTTCAAGTTCCAATACTTCATTGCCTTTCATCATCGTTGACAGGAATTCGATTTAGTGAGCTCAATCACAGAACACAACAAGACACGACGACATACCACAGGACGGTTGTCGTGGTCAGCCCGCTTCACTCAGGGAATAACACAGAGCCCCGCCATCCAGTTCCAGCATTGGCAGCAGCCAATCTAGGCAGGAGCACCTGGCTACAGGAGGCCACCCCCCCCCCCCCCCCGCAACCTACATCCAGCAATCGCTGGACTCCTTCATCCCTCATCCCTTCATCCCCTCGACCCCTTCATCTCTCCTCACATGGCAACAGCCCGGCCCACATGGCTTCAGCCTGGTCCACATTGTCTATCCTCACCAGTTTATCTGTCAGCTGCTACAGACACAGTTTTCTCCAACAGCTACTGCAGACGCAGTCAGCCTCATCTAATGCACAGGATAGAGTAGAGTTCACCCCATCAGCTACTGCAGACGCAGTCAGCCTCATCTACTGAACAGAGTAGTGTTCACTCCATCAGCTACTGCAGACGCAGTCTGCCTCATCCACTGCACAGAGTAGAGTAGAGTTCACTCCATCAGCTACTGCAGACGCAGTCAGCCTCATCTAATGCACAGACTAGAGTAGAGTTCACTTCATCAGCTACTGCAGATGCAGTCAGCCTCATCTACTGCGCAGGATAGAGTAGAGTTCACTCCATCAGCTACTGCAGACGCAGTCAGCCTCATCTACTGTGCAGGATAGAGTTCAATCCATCAGCTACTGCAGACGCAGTCAGCCTCATCTACTGCACAGAGTAGAGTTCAATCCATCAGCTACTGCATACGCAGTCAGCCTCATCTACTGCACAGAGTAGAGTTCAATCCATCAGCTACTGCAGACGCAGTCAGCCTCATCTACTGCACAGAGTAGAGTTCAAACCATCAGCCACTGCAGACGCAGTCAGCCTCATCTACCGCACAGAGTAGAGTAGTGTTCACTCCATCAGCCATTGTATTTAATTGAGCAGTATTCTGCCATGTGCCCTGTATGCAGAATATAAATTATATCATATGGGGAGACATTTATTTTTTGTATCATTTTAAAGCAACAGCACAGTAAAGAGGATATTAATCTAACATGATGTATGTAGTTCTTTATAGATCTAGCCTCTTCATTTTGCTCTCAAAGTGCACCAGATTGAAGCATTTTACTTTAAAATTGACAAAATTTTCTATCCCCCCTGGACCCCTCACGTCGCCCAAAAATGACCTCGGTATTTCTCAAACCCTGGCTACGGGCCTGGTGGGGGCTGGCCTCATTAATCATATGATATATACTGATGATCTGGTGGTACTGTCTCCGTACAGTGCTGGCCTACAGCAGCTACTCAGAGTATGCTCTAGATATGGCATGATGTATGACATCAAGTTTAACTCTAAAAATAGTGTGGTGATGATTGCTCGAACCAAGGAGGACAGGAAGCTCATCTTTCCCTCATTCTCTCTGGCAGGTGAACTGCTAGATGTAGTGAGGAAAGTTAAATACTTGGGCCACGTGATAAGGGATGATCTATGTGATGATGACGCTGTGCAGCGTCAGTCTGGTAAACTGTATGGGCAAGCCAACATGCTGGCACGCAAATTTCACATGTGTACAAATTATGTTAAAGTAGCTTTGTTTAGAACGTACTGTACTCCACTATATACGGCCCACCTGTGGTGCAACTATAGTAGTAAGAAAATGAAAAAACTTAATGTGGCATATAATGATGCTTTCAGAATACTACTCAAACTCCCCAGGTGGAGCAGTGCAAGTGAAATGTTTGTGACTAGAAATGTACCCACTTTTCATGCTGTTTTGAGGAATTTTATGCATAGATTCGTGTGTAGACTCACTGGATCTAAAAATAAAATTATTGTGTCCTTAACTGACATATCACAGAGTGACACAAGGTACCTGTCTTGCTTCTGGAAGCACTGGACCCGCAGTCTATATGTTTTTTTAAACACACTGTTTGGTTTTATTTTTATCATAAATGATGCTGATGCTTTATCTGCATCTCTTTTAAATGTTATTGTATTGCTTTTTTATGTTTTGTATTGTTTTTTATGGACCAATGGGTCTGAAATAAAGTTGATATATATATATATATATATATATATATATATATATATATATATATATATATATATATATATATATATATATATATTGGAAATGTAACTCCTCGCTTCTGAATAATGTTGACTTTTGTTCATATTTCTGGCAAGACAATCAATTTTCGCCTGTCTCTCCGGCAACTATGTGGGACGCAGCTAAAGACACTTTACGTGGTCATCTTATTTCTTATACATCCTTTCAGAAAAAAATCTTAGAAAAAAAACGGAAAGATCTTGAGGAGGAGGTGATGCATTTAGAGCAGCTACATAAAAGGTCCCCAACTGAAAATAATTGGAATTTATTGATTAATCCAAAAACAAGGCTCAATTTAGATCATACTTGTCATATTAATAAGTTAATGCTCTTCACTAAACAAAAACATCATGAGTTTGGTAATAAGTCCAGTCGTTTACTTGCTTATCAGTTAAAAAAAGAATGTAATGATCGGGCGATAAAATCTGCTAGGACAACTCAGGGTTCGCTCACTTGTGACCTTCTTCTGATAAATAACACCTTCAGGGACAAGACTCTTTACACTTCTCAGTGCACGGGTTCACTCTCTGACATTAGCTCCTACCTAGATAGAATCACTCTGCCTACTGCCACAGAGGAGGATCGTTCATTTATGAATGTGTCTTTTAGTCAAGAAGAGGTATGGGAAAATATTCAATCTATGCCCTCTGGAAAAGCACCAGGCCTTGATGGGTATTCGCTTGAGTTTTACAAGGCATTTTGGCCTGCGATTTGTCCGATCTTGATGCCTGTACTTAAAAACCTGTCTGAAGGAATTCTGCCAGAAACATGGAAGATGGCTTCTATCAGTTTAATTTTAAAGAAAGATAAAAATCCTCTTGATTGCTCATCTTTCCGCCCAATCAGTTTACTTAATGTGGACTTTAAAATAGTAGCCAAACTACTAGCTCGCAGATTAGAAAGATTACTCCCTCACCTTATTAAACCAGACCAGACAGGTTTTGTCAAGTCCAGATATGGTGCTGATAATCTGAGGCGAGTTTTTAACATTGTACACCATCTCAATACTCTTAAACACCCAGCTTTGATCGTTTCGCTTGATGCAGAAAAAGCATTCGACCGAGTAGAGCGGCCTTTTTTATTTGCTGTTTTGGAAAAGTTTAATCTTGGCTCCAACTTCATTTCCTTAGTTAAACTCCTATACTCCGATCCATTGGCAGCCGTTAACACAAATGGACTGTTGTCTGAGAAATTCTCAGTAGACAGGGGGTGCAGACAGGGATGTCCTCTATCCCCTCTTTTATTTTCATTAGTTATTGAACCCCTGGCAGAGTCCCTCAGATCCAATAACAATATTTGTGGTGTAAGAGTAGGCAAGGTAGAGCATTGTATCTCGTTATACGCTGATGATGTTCTCTTATACTTGACCAATTCTGAGACCTCGATCCCCATAGTTCTGGATTCCATCGCTTGTTATAGTAACCTATCAGGCTATAAAATTAATTTAGATAAATCAATGGCAATGCCTTTAAACATTCCCTCTACGGCCGACATTTTTGTGCATTTTCCTTTTGACTGGTCAGAGAAAGGTTTTAAATATTTGGGTATTTCAGTTACTCCTGACCTCACAGATATATTTAATGTTAATGATCCACCTCTGATTAAGAAAATCAAGGAAGACTTGGTTAAATGGTCGACTTTACCAACTTCCTTTTTTGAGAGAATCGATGTCATAAGGATGAACATTCTTCCCCGCCTGAATTACTTGTTCCAGAGCCTTCCTTGTTTTTTGTCCTCTACTTTCTTTAAAAGACTAAATCATTACATTTCTAAATATATATGGAAATACAAAAAACCGAGAATTAAGTTTTCTACGCTTACTAAATCAAAAGACCTGGGCGGAGCTTCACTGCCAAATCTCCAGCTTTATTACTGGTCAGCTCAAATCAAAAACATGTCAAATTGGTTTTCGGACATGCTTGACTCTTTATGGATTAGTATTGAATCATATGCTTGCCATCCAAGACTGCTTAAGTCACTCCCTTTTATTTATAATTTTGATCAGGTGGAGTCAAATATTGGCGTCTTGACTTGGCTCCCAAAAGGCCTCTTTGATTTTTCTGGTCTTTTTTTACAGAACAATATAAAATCATTTGAACAGATTAAGGTAACCCTTTATTTTACAGGTACGCTAGTTACATATGAACTATTTGTAATTACACAGGGTGTATCAAGACAAAACACAAATTGTGCACTTTAGACCTGCACCAAGGCCTAGGAGTTCTTTTGTATTTAATTGTATGTCAGTCACAACAATATTGCCTGTCTTTCAAGCTACAACTAACAAAGTATCAACATTTTCCCCCAAGTCTATGCTTATAATAACAAAGCTAGGAAGTGACTACATCTGACTGACATACAGTTATCCTCCCAAACTCCACTAAGAAAGTTGGAAAGCCCTCGTGGCTGAGTGGTTAAAGCCGCCTGCTTTGCAATCAGAAGTTCAGTGGTGTGAATCCACCACTGGCTTTTAGCAATCTCTGTCCCAGGCCAGAGCTTCTTTACAGGTCCGGTGCCATGTAACTACATATGAACTACAGTTAAATAGACTCACTCCACTTTACAGGTCCGGTAGCATGTAACTACATATGAAGTACAGTTGAACAGACTCACTCCATTTTACAGGTCCATTACAATGTAACTACATATGAACTACAGTTGAACAGACTCACTCCATTTTACAGGTCCGTTACAATGTAACTACATATGAACTACAGTTGAACAGACCCACTCCATTTTACAGGTCCGTTACAATGTAACTACATATGAACTACAGTTGAACAGACTCACTCCACTTTACAGGTCTGTTACAATGTAACTACATATGAACTACAGTTGAACAGACTCACTCCATTTTACAGGTCTGTTACAATGTAACTACATATGAACATCATTTATAACTATTGGTAATTACTGTGTAATTACATTTGGTGTTCATGTGTAATTACCCAAAAGTGCACTCTTGAAGCTAAAAAAAATCCCAAACCAGCAAGTTAATAATTTACATTTTTACTTCAATGTAGAACAGTCATATCTTACACATGAGATAACTTTTAGCCTTTTAGTCATAAAGATTATTGAAAGATATTCCATATTCCAGACTGAAATGTTATAACAGAAGTGGAGTATTGGCCAGAATGACATGAGCATTTGGACACTTATTCAGCGGATATCTTGCATGTTGCGTTCAGGTGCACTGTAAAAAAGAAAAGAAAATTTATTTTTTATTTTTTTTGCAATTCCAGATTCCACACATGCGGCCTGCGGGCCGCCACTTGCCCAGGTCTGTGTTAGATGATGGTGTCAACATGCTGAAATGTTTAGCATTGTTGTTATTATAATGTGTGAATAATCCCATGAGGGATGTGACATGTTATGACTAGACATGAAAATAACAATTATTTCATTAATTAATTAATTCACTCTCTCTACAGACGATGCCTCTTCTTCACGTCCTGTTGGGGGTCATTTCCCTCTCTGTCCTCATGGCGAGGACTTCCCTGGGCGATGGTAATGTGACATTCCTGGGCGAGGGGCTGAGCGAGGTGCACCACCAGATGCTGCTGAGCGACCCGCACCCCCTCTCACCCAACCAGCTGCCCTCGTACTCTAACTGCTACCAGTGCCAATACAACCGGGGGCCCAAAGAGGGATGGCCAGGTACAGACCAGTAGCAGTTAGTCTCTGTATGGCGGACAAGTCCATAATAAATCCCAATATCTACACTTATGGTGGAGGTATGACTGAAGCTAGAGATAGCCTATACAGTAGCTGCATAGTGAACCATACCATTTGTAGCTTTGTTGTGGTTATCACTGCAGTGAGAGGCATAACTCCATAACACATGGTTTCTATATAATGTAGTTATGGACATGTGACACTGCATTGAGACACTTTATTATTTCAATGTTACTGGAAATGAATTGATACAACATTCAGTGACATTTTTAGAGCCTTATAACTGAAAATGGTTATTTATTTAGTTATGTATTTACTGTGACTATGACTGGTGGGATTAGCTGCTCTAGTCAGATTTGACTGGAACAGTAAAATATTAAAGCTGCTCTAGTCAGATTTTCCTTTAAAGCTGAAGGATTTTCTCAGTGTAAACAGGAAGTGATGCGACAGCAGAGCAGGACGTCCCATCCCGAGACGCTGTAGATTCGGGTACTCACCACATGATGAAATATGAATCCAAATTGCACATAATCTGTTTTATTGGAAGGAAAATAGGTCGGCGGCCATGTTTGGACCAACAGACATAGTGTATTTTCTTCCAATCTCTCTGTCTCTCTCTGTCTCTCTCTCTCAGGTATTCCTGGTAGTTGTGGTAGAAGAGGGCTGACTGGGTCCCAAGGTCCACCAGGCTTTGTGGGCAGACAGGGAATACAAGGTCAGCTTCTTCTGGTTTCACATGAAACAGTAACTGCTACAATAACAACACATAATTATAGCTGCTCCACAGCAATGACGTCGCGGCCAGGCTGCCGCCCCTTTGTGCACGTCCGAGTTTGCCACGTACAGCTGCAGCCTCGTCTCTGAACGGTGCCCGGGCAACACAGCTCTGAATTGTCATGCGCTTTGGACACTGCACAGTTACATGTTACTTCCTGCATCCACTATGTGGTGCTAGAGAAGACCAAATAAGTATATGTCAGGTTGCTGTATATAGTGTAGAGCAGACCACATGAATTTTATGTAAATGGGATGCTGTTTGTCAAGTCAAGTCAAGTAAAGTTTATTTGTATAGCCCTAATTCACAAGCATGTCCCAGAGGGCTTCACAGAAAATATGTCTAGCTAATTCTAGCTGACACAACAGTAGCAAATTACAGTAGTAATGATAACACATTGTCACATGAGGTTCCATTGGTGTTGCCAGTAGGTGGCGCTACCCAAGGGGGGCATTAATGCAGCAATACATTTAGCGGAGGTCGCCTGACATGCATAAGTGTCATGAATATCGGACATTGCACGCAAGTTTTTGATCAATCAAAAATCTGTTTGCTGTGAAACTCAGCATAGGTTTCAGTGTCAGCTGATCTAGTTTTACTATTAATACTGTAGTTGTTGATTCCTAGTGATAGTATAGCTTAGGTTAGTGTCCCACATGCTGTCTAACAGCCCCCAATCAATTAGCTAGTAATAATAGTAAGTTGATAAAGTTAGATAGCCACGCCTGAATTGACAGGGTGTGCCAGCGCAGGAGAGCCGAGCCAAGGGTAAGCAGGGCTATACATGAATCGTTCACTTACCTGGAAGGTGTACAGATCACACGGGACTTAAATGACACTGGAGGAATGATCGGGCTAGGTGTGGTCACCCGAACCTACTTGTATCCCGGCCATACCTGAATGTGAAATACCATTGAAGAAAGAAGTACGGCATCCAACAACGTCAGCAGATCAGATGCAGGACACAGCCCGAAGTAAACTCAGAAGAAAAGTAATGTCCGCACACTGAAAATTTGCTCCCAGGTCAGTTTATGATATACTGTTCTTTGATGCCTTTACCTTTACGGTATCAGCCTTTCGGAAATAAAGGCAAAAAGACTGCCTGGCAAACCTGGGAAATTTGCCCTGAGGCTTCTCCCATCTTCAGCAAACTAAGCCAGTACCCTCCCATACTGAATGATGGAGATCTGGAGATCTTGGGAGAAGTTTGTGGTCCTCATGTATGCACTGGCATAGCCAGACTTGGCACATTGGGTGTGCCACAGAAAGTCAGGGTGTGCCAGCCGCCACAAAATAATTTTTGGGCCTTTTCAAGCCAGATTTAGAGGAATATTAAGATAGGACCATATGACCATAACCATCAATGTTTACTCCTTTTCTCACTCATTATTAGCAGGTAGAAGCAGTCAATTAAATTGTGTTTTTTGGCAACATGTAAAACCACTTTGGTATCTCAAAAAATTCTCACCTACTTTTTCAAATGAGTGTTCTAGTCGGGAACGCATGTTTGGTTGGCATGCAGGTCAGAGTCCTGCACCGGGTCGGGGTTCCGCGGGGCCCCGCCGGGTACCCGCAAAAAAACGCGGGGGGCGGGTAAAAAATACACTTCTGTAAATTGGTGGGTCGGGCGGCGGGTAAAAATTAATAAATGCGGACGGGCGGCGGGTGGAACAACGACAACGTATGAGCCTTGTATGTTTTTCTGTTGCACTCAGATGGAGGCAGGGGGTGTGTCTGGCAAGGGGGGGGGTGTCTGGCAGGGGGGGTGTCTGGCAGCTGGTCTGACTCGAACAGGAGAAAAGTTTCTGACCACGTTTTCGCAGTTTGTTTACATAACCGGCATCGTTTCAAGTATGCGCATACTGTGCAATGTGTGACGCTATATGGACTGCACAAAACATTCAAAATTCAGCTGCGGTCAAGGTGATTGATTGGAGACAATACGAGTCGGACAGATAATATAGTAGGCTAACGTTAGCTTCCAGTCAAACATACACACTGGCTGTTTTCATAGCAACAGGCAAGAACATGTCATGGATGGATAGCGTGAAAGTGGAGAGGTCTCATCCCAACGTGGATTTACGTTCCTCCAACAGCAATCATAAAGGCAGTATGGATTATACCGGACATATTGGAAATAGCTGGTAAGTCACTTTGCTTGCTGTAACTGTCTGTGTGTCTGATAGCAGAGCTATCCAGCTGGTTAGTGAGCTAGCAGCTGCTAAAAGCTAATTAACGTACATCAGCTGACGAGTCTCGGCCAGAAAGACTGCTGTTCGCCTCTCGTGTGAAACGGTGGCAGTTTCATTAGGTTCACTACAAAATGTTTGCACTGCAGATTAACGGTTATTATATATATGCGGTTCCGGGTCGGGGGGTGGGTCTCATGTCTGCGGGGCGGGGTGGGTTGCGGTACTGATTGATCATATGTGCGGGTTCGCGGAGCGGGGTCGGTACTGCACGTCGCGGGGCCGGGCGGAACCGGGTCTTGAAAATCAGACCCGCGCAGGACTCTGATGCAGGTTCGTCTACTGCAGAGAGATCTGTAGCGGGGCCATTCGGACAAATAGCGTTTTTGGAGCTGCCAGCGTCTTTCTGCAATTCATTCTCTATGGACGCGCTAGACGTGCTCCTCTTTTAATGAACGCACCTGGCGTTTCAGCGCTGGTGGCGTCTCGTCTTTTTGGAGGAGCGCTGTGGGTGTTTTTAAGCTGAAAAAAGTTGAACATTAGAGGAAAAGCGCGCTGCTCGTCCTTTCCACTCCTCTATTTTCTCCTCCCAGAGGGATCCTAAACCTTGCTGCTGCCGGCAGAATTAGCAATAATCTGACTTTCATGTTGACAGTGAACAACATCAAACAGACAAAACCAGCTGGTTACCGTCCGTGGTCGCTGTGTTCTGATCTGTACTGCACGCGACTGCAGGGGAAACAAACGGAGCAGAAAAAAAATGCTCCGTGCGCTGTGTTTTGTGCACAATGGAAGCGCTCTCAACATGATTTTCATAGCGTTCTGACTGAAAAAAGTGCTTTGGGTGTGAACGCCGCCTAGACAGGCTGTGCATGACAGCTGATATTTGCAGACAAACAAAAAACTAAATTTTTCCCCTTTCTTTTTGGGTGTGCCAGCTGCCTGTGTGGGTGGCACTGGCACACCCAGGCACACCCGTAGCTACGCCATAGCATGTATGATAGATTGAGCACAGCTGTCAGTGTCAATGAAGCTAGACTTGACTTGTTAGCTGGACAGCCAATTCACCAATTACAGAGAGTTGCCAACAACCTACTAAGTGTTGCTGCAAATCAGGGTGCTGTGGAAGGTGCAAATGCTTTAGATTTGGTCTCACCTGCACAGCACTGTGCAGTTGCAAATGTGAGGAGAACTAACGTCAAACGTCCCCAAGCTTAGGGCCAACAACATGTATATATAATTAATTGACCCAAAAAACATAGGGTTAGACCAAAGATGTGTGTCTCCATCTTTATTAGTTGCTGAGATATTAAAAATATTTGTTTTGTTGCGGACACCTTGGACGCCATATTTGATACAGCTATTTTCAAGTAGCTGTTTCAGGCAAAGTAACATTCCTTCTCAACTCTATGAACCCCAAAACCTCGGTTTAGACCACAAACAGACTTATTAACAGATTTATTTTAAACAATTACATTGATATGATGAGCATTCGATAGAAATGGCGGCCATCTTGAATTTTTGAGTGGCCAGCGCCTTTTTTCAAAAGAGTGGCCCTTTAAGCATTTGTGCCAAATGTCATGCTTGTATCACAAAGTGAACGATTCTGCCACTTATCTGCTGCACTAAAGAAGAAGAAGAAGAAAAAATATTGGCAAATACAAGTAGTGGCCCTACCGCTGGCCCGGCCACTAATAATAGGCTAATGCAGTTAGCGTATGTTTTATGTTTTTATTTATTTATTTAAGATTTATTTGACAGGGACACTGCACATCAATCCACACTTTAGTTCACACTACAGTGTAAATGTGTCAGATTTAGCCAAGAGGCTAATTTGCATCTGTAGTCCCTGGACAAGTTAACAATATGGTCAAGGTCACAATATAACAATAAAACAATTCAAATTAAAAACATGTAGCTGTAGCTTTCTAAATAAAAGTCTTGGTGTTTCTGTATCTATGTGTTGATTCCTCAGGAGGACAGAAGGGGGATGAGGGTTTGAAGGGTGAACCGGCAGGCGACGGGCCCATTGGACCCCAAGGAGTCAGAGGCTTCAAAGGTGAGTAACAGAATCAGTATCAGAGAGTTAGCATATCACTGTTGTCTGAGGAATACCTTGTAATATCCTTGCTCAGATCACTCTCGTCATACTGTAGATTTAACCATTTATTGCAACAAATGAACAGTTATGTTTGGCCGTTGTTGTGCCGAGTTCTGCATCCCTGCCGAGAATTGCATCCCCAGCATATTTTGGGGCTGTTTTAACTTAACACGTTCACTGCCATTGACGAGATATCTCGGCTTACAGAATCCAACGGTTCACTGCCAATGACGAGTTATCTCGGCTTAAATTTTTTTTTTTTTTTTTTTGACGGTGGGACGTGGATCAACGCTCCCCACGTCTCCTATAAAAATATTGGAGTCAGCGAACGTGTACAACCCATTCCACGGACCCACTAAGTGGCGACAGTGCTCTCCACACTAGGAAAAGCAGAGCCAAAACTGTAGGGTAACGCGCGAGGAAACCATTCTCTACTGTAAAATGGATTGGCGAAAACGCTTTCACTTTCGCGCATTATCGCGCTGGGAGCTGGCGGTGGGGGATTCCAAAAATAGACTGGGTGGAAAACACACTTTGAAACACGCAGCATAAAGCCTAGAATCGCACAAAGCTTCATCAAAGCTCTCAAACCCAAGAAACAAGTGAGCCCTATCCACACTCGCTGCCAGGGAGGGAGGCTGCTCAAACTCGCAGCAGCAGCAGCAGCAGCAGCAGAACACTCGCTTGTGACAAACGCTGCTGTAAGCCACCAGACACGCCCACGGAGGGAGGAGTTTGAAGGAGAGGGTGTTCAGCACTATATTGTTTAGATGTCTGATCTCTCACTGATGCCAAAAATAAATGGTTAAAGTGACTGTTCTGCCTGTTTGATTGAATTTCACAAAACTGCGATTATCTCAGCTTTCACTCTCAGACGCTGAAACCATGCTGTACTCAACGGCTAATATCTACATAACTACTAACTCTACAAACTAACTCTTTTAGACAGAGAAAGCACACATTCTATTAGTACTTTTGTGAACTTTGTGTTCACAAAGTCCAAGCAGAAAATAATCCTCGGCTCTTGTAAAATGAGCCAGAATCCTAAAAAAAAACCTCTGGCAGAACCTACCTACAGTAAAAAAAAAAAGGCTGGCAGTGAATGTGTTAAAAGGGTTAGGGTTAGGGTTATATCATTTTTAAACAGTTACATTTCTGTATAAATCATTACAATATGATCCCGTGAGGTGGGGATGCGTTTGGCGGCGGGGGTGCAAAACTCGGCATAACACCTCAAACGCAAATTGGCACTTGCACGAGGTGGGCTGCTATCGTCCCTGCCGAAGAGGCAGGGAAGATAGCATAAGAGGCATGCAAACTGGTGCACAAGCGATAGCATGTAGGATGATAGGGCTCAGTATTGCTCCCTTACAGAGAAAAAAAATCTCCTCAATTTCTTAGTGAGGTGTTCCACATGGGCCTGAAAATAAGTTTAGTTTCCAGCCAAATGCCAAGATATTTAGAAGAACTAACAGTGTCAATTTGCTCACCTTGGAGTGTGTGGATACAAAAAGTGTTGTTGACACTAGGGGACCGTGAGAACACCATTGATTTGGTCTTGTCGGAATTTAAAACAAGCTTGTGGTCGAAAAGACACTGCAGGCTTGTGCAGTAGTGTGGCCAAAACTGTATAAAATTGTGTGTCGTCCGCATAGTAATGGACATTACAATGTGTGGAAGGGAGTAACTTTTACCATGTGATGAGTGTGATTCCAGGGGTCCGGAAGAGTATCAAACCAGATGTTACAGAGTTTTGATTAAAAGCATGACACATCTTAGATTTATCTGAGATTACATTGTTCTCAGCGCTAATCTGAGGTGGGGGAACGGAGGTGGGCCTGGTTTTGAGTGATTTTACGGTTTTCCAAATAGCTGTATTTCCTTGAGTATTAGCAAGAGAAGTTAAATGAAAATCTGATTTTGCTTTTCTGATTAGTACGCTTCCTGAAATGTAACCAGTCTGCTGACTTACCTGTAAATCTAGCTTTCGACCAAGCGGAGTCTCTGAGTCGAAGGGCTTTAGTAACATCCTCTGAGAACCTAACCTTGCTTGCAAGAGGGATAACCTTGCGAGATCAAAATAGATTATCTCGACGTAATCCATCTTGATATGCACAGGCAGTTAACTCATTGAGTGCCATGGACGTCTTTCGACGTCCAATTAAATAGTGACGTAGAGTGCCACGGACGTCTTTCGACGTCCAATGCGTTTTTTGACGGTGGGATGTCGATCAAAGCCTTCCGCATTTCCTGTACAACTATTGTAGCTATTGGAGGTCTATAACCTATTTTACAGAACCCTTAGGTGGCGACAGTGCTCTCCAGATTACAGAAATGTCAGGAATACACAGCCTGAAATAGCCGTGATCAAAGAGAACCCGCTCATGCTGCAGTCCAGAGCCATGTAGATTGTTCTGGCTGCAACTGACGGTGCGTGCGAACACAGTCAATCCGCGCACACAACTGAGCCCTTCCGCCTCTGTCTGTCTGTCAGCATAGTTTCTCGACATGATTAGCCGCTAGAAAAGCAGCAGCCGACACTCAAAAGCCAAAACTTTCACTGCAGTCCGCGTGTGGCTTCTCCATGTTGCGCTGCCTGGGAGGCGGCGCACCAAAAGCACTCCGAAAATAGACGCTTGGTGCGTGAGGCTGTGTGTTACTAGTGTGGGGAGGAGTTTTCAGCTGAGGGGGGGGGGGGGGGGGGGGGGGGGGGGCACGCAGGGCAGGACACAACTACACCACATCACTACATCAGAAAATATTATCTAGAGTCAGTGAATGTGCTTGAAATGCTGCATTTCACAAAAGGCTGAATATCTCAGCTTATAATTTGAAATGCCTGAAAACGCTGAAAACAACCTATCTTCTCCGGCTCATAACTAAAGAACGGAAAATGGTATCAATAAACTTTTTTTTGCTGATGATACAATAGAGTCTCCTTGTTCTTTTTGCGTGTTCGGTGTTTACATAGTAATATCACACAATATTCTGTGGGCCTCGAGAAATCACTGAAAACGCTCTGAAAACTCTGGCACTGGGAGCGTCCGTTCTCCAAAAGTGGCTGGCACTCAATGAGTTAAGATGTGTGTGGCAGCCTTAGGCGGGCTTTCTGTGTGACCAGGGGCGGTTTTAGCATCAGAGCTTTGGGTGGGCTCAGCCCACCCAAAGGTCATGGACCATTGAACCCCTAGGGGGGTCCGGGGGCATGCCCCCCCGGAAGAAAATTTTGTACAGTTTCAAGTAAAAATGGATCAAACTGGCGCACTTTGAGATCAAAATGAAGAGACTAGATCTATGAAGAACTACACACATCAATATCTTCTTTACCATTCTGTGGTTTTACAGCAATGAAAAAATAATTGTTTCCCTATATACAGTATACTATATATATTCTGCATACAGTTAGGTTACTATATGGTAGAATTATGCTTGCATAAATAATACCAAAATCACTTCAGGGGAGTTTCAAGTAAAGTAACATTTTGCTTTGTAGGCAAAACAAAAGTAAAATTAAATCAAAAGGGAACTTCCTAACTTATTGGCTGGAATAATATTCCGACAAGATAATAATATACTGTAAGCACTAAAGCAGGAGTTTGCAGTCAACTAGTTGAAATTAATATGTGGCAGTATTTGTGGGGGTCAAAATCTATGTAGGGTGTACCACCACAAATAGATCAGTGTATGGGAAACACTGATTAACACTATTAAATTGTGTGACTAGAAAGACACCAATAAATCTGAGAAAATGTACTTTAATTTTGAACAACAGCACTACAACGGTGGCATTACAAATGGTATTATGAAATTATTGTGTGAAAAAACAAGAATGCCACTTTTTTCATGAACTTTAAGCAGAAAATTAAAAAATAGTTTTAAAGCAAAAATAAATAATAAATAAAGATCATTTTAACATTGGCTCAACCAGCCCATCTTACTGACCACCAGGGGTCCTGGTCCTTAATCCCTTTTTATTACTCCCATGCCACTGGTACTGTACACAAACAAGGCTGTTTAAATATCTGCCTTGCACTCCCTTAGAGCAGGGGTGTCAGCTCATATTAGGTAGAGGGCCGGATTTGTTCAACTGAGACCTCATGGGGGCCGGATTTTTTTTTTACTCAAATCAATTCGACTCATTTACTGTACCCATTTACTTCACAAAAGAAATACTGCTCTTTCCATTTCTCTTGAAACTGCCTGCATTCCGTGTCAACCTTTCTCTTTTTCGACAGCATCTTGTTCAGGGGCGGACTGGGATCATAATTCAGGCCGGGCATTAGATACCAAGCAGGCCAGGCCGATACGGGCGGACGCGCGTGCCGGCGTCAGAAAAATTTGGGCCATTTAAAGCTCAATTTGGGCCGTTTGAAGCCAGATGTGGGCCGTTTGAAGCCCAATTTGGGTCGTTTAAAGCCAGATTTGGGCCGTTTGAAGCCCAATTTGGGCCGTTTGAAGCCCAATTTGGGCCAAGTCCAATTTTACAATGAGATGCACCCACTTTAATCCTGAATAAAGTAATAAAACCACTAGTAAACCAGTAGGCGGCGCCTGGCCTGCTGTTCAGTGAGTGGCCTGACTGCGGGCACAATTTTATTTTTTTATTTTTTTTTGCAGGCCAGGCCAGGCCAGGCCAGGCCACCGGGCATTTGCCCGACGTGCCCGATTATGCAGTCCGCGCCTGATCTTGTTGATTCTTTTGTTTTTTGGTAGGTAGCTGAATGCGCGATTCAATTCCAGCGTGGCATCATGGCGGCTTTGTTTACACCTGATGACCTACTGACATACTTCCTTGTAGTGCAGGTTAATTAACTTATGAATGAACTCATAGCTTGCTTATTAGCCACACGTAGTTCATGATAATGGGGTGCGAATTTAATAATAATAATAATATTTATATATATATTTTTTAATATTCCAAAACATCTCGTGGGCCGGATGAAACCTGCCCGCGGGCCGTATCTCTGACATCCCTGCCTTAGAGGGAAATAACAAGCCTGTAAGAACTTTTATTGAGATACTGAACTAACATCACAGCAAGACATAAGTGATGCCATGCACGCATGTTAAGCTATCGTCATCATCACATCAGACAGGCTGTGTAAAGCAGCCACTTGCGATTCTGAAGGGCTTAATTTCATTCAGATAACAAGGGACCCGTTTGAAAATGTTTGTCACTTATGCCCATATGTTTCTCAAAAAACATCACATCCATTTACACCCGCTTACTGCGAGCTAGCATGACATGGTTGGCTGGTGCCATGGTAGCCTACCTACCTTCCTCCAGTCCACCTGTTTGTCTGGCAGGCACAGCGACAAGTTATTTTGTTTAGCCTACAACAACGTTACGTGCTAATTTGCATATCAATATGCGCTAATTAAGTAACTACTAACGACTCTGACTGCTCAATGCTCACCTCAGTTTCATTGATCATGAGTGGGGAGAACGATTGTGTGGACTGTGGAGGACCACTTCGCTGCTGTACTGTGTGTGTGACCTGTGTGAAGTGATGTGGGATTAGGCAGATAGATGGAGGAGGGAGCGCCTGCGCAGCCGCGGTTCTAGAAACTTTTTGGGTGGGCTGAACCCCCCTAAATTTTTGTCTCAGCCCACCCTAAGAACATAGGGGGGGGGGGGGGAAACATGCACACAGCGCATTGAGTGTAGTCAGAAACTGCTACTAATGACCACCATGGATTTGGAGAGGGATTAAAAAAAAAAAAAAAAAAAAAAAAAAGTTTTTTTTGCCTCTATTTTTTTGGGTGGGCTGAGACTATTTTTGGGTGGGCTAAAGCCCACCCAAAAACGGCCTAGAACCGCCCCTGTGTGTGACGCTACTGAGAAGCGTCTGGGCAAGTAGTGGGTACATGGTCTTTGTAGTTCTTTTCACTCGTCAACATGGCTGCCGCCGCGGAAGCGAGAGCTAGCGAGGCTATCGTAGATGCAGCAATAACTTCAGTTATTTCTCAACTGGACAGCATTTCCAAAATATCAAAACGTTTATTAATCCAATCCAATTATTAACTCATTCATGGCCAGTTTAGGACTGCCAATATTTAGCTCAGGCCAAAGATTTTCATAATTGTTGGTCATCTTTCAAGACCCACAGTAAATCATCTATTAGCACCAAAGTGATTTGCAATACCTCAAAATGAAGATGTACGTCTCTGGGTTCACCAGGAAAAAAAAGTGAGCTTTTAGCATGTTCTGTACTCTACTTATAGCCATTTATATACACCCTGTTTTCACCAAAAAGGTCTCTCTGAGAAGAGAAACAGGAGAAAAGGCCATTTTTGTAAAGGACACAATCTCAGGCAGAACTCGCCCTCAATTCTTTTATTTTGAACTGTATTGACATCAGACATGTAAATATTATTCGTTATGACACAAATGACCAAAAAAAAAAAATATATATATATATATACAGTATATACTGTACATGAAGTGCTTTTTTTACATTCAACAATACAGTTTACTCGGTGTGAGTGAGTGTGCAGACAGACACACAGACAGACAGACAGACAGACAGACAGACAGACAGACAGACAGACAGACACACAGACAGACAGACAGACAGACAGACAGACAGACAGACACACACACACACACACACACACACACAATCCCCCTTTTATCTTCGCTACGTTGTTTCCGGGTCTGAGTACTGCTGGCGTCTGCTGCTGTGACTGCCGCTTCTGCCCAAGTCCTTACTTTTTGTTATTGTTAGCTGTTCGTGTGTTTATTTTGTTTTGTTCTGGTCCACCCGTCCTCGTCCAGGTCTCCCTGTCCTATCCTCCCTGCTGTTTGATCGTTCCCGTTTTCCCCTCGGCTATTCAACACGTCCTCACCACCCTCTGGATTACCCGTCAAACTGATCGTTCATTTCCTCATTCCTCCGCTGATCAACACATCTCTGGATTACTTTCTCCCGTTGGATTTATCATTCCCTCTCACTGCCTGGACTGCTTCTGCTTAGCCCCTCCATGACCGACCCGCTGCGTGTGACTCCGTCTCGTCTCTTTCGGGCTGGCACACAGGAACGGGGTCCGGGACCAGGATCGATCATGTTGGTCACGGGTTTGACTACCGCGAACAACTCATCCATGTTCGTTCTGCCCTGCAGCAAGGCGACCAGCTCGTGCAGTGCGCCGAGGGGCGTTTCAATGGCGTTTCTTCTCTCTGTAACAGGCAGCGTTTCTCCGTTTTCTGTTTTTCCTCCTGCTCCATTTCAAAACAACAGCTGCGGTAGTTGTTTGTTCACGTGTTGTCGGCTTTGACTTTGAGGCCAGGGACCTGATACCATGTCACAGGCTGGGGAAGTCTTTGAACTACGCGCTGCACTAATAAAAACAAAAACACGTCAAACACGTCTTTGGCGTGGAGGCACATTCCTGATAAGACGTTAAAGACGTCTTTGGCCATGAATGAGTTAATCGCTCATGAGTTAGTTACTGGCCCCAGCCCACATCACTCTAGCCGGAGCAGATGTTAGCCTACATTAAGCCTACACTAAGATCTGCTGATATGGGTCTCCTCTCCATCCCCCGCACCAGGTTGCGGACTTTCGGCGACAGAGCTTTTAGTGTGGCGTCTCCAACCCTCTGGAACTCCCTCCCCCCCGAGATCCGCAACGCTCCAACACTGGCCATTTTCAAAACAGCTCTCAAGACGCATCTTTTCAGCCAGGCTTTTCCCCACTAGTTAGATAGGTTTATTTATTTATTTTTTCCCTCTACCTACGGGTCCTCCCCCCCTCCCTACTGCCCCTTTTCCCTACCCCCCTTTCCTGACTTGTAAAGCGACCGTGGGTTTCTAGAAAGGCGCCATATAAATTTGATTTATTATTATTATTATTACATTAGCTTCCACAAAACACACACACAAAGCTGCGCAAAAGCGCTTTACATTCTTATACGGAGATAGCGAGGCAGCATAATAAATAAACACACGTGGCACTGCGCTCCGTTTTCATCAATGAACTATTAATAGCGCAAGGGATGGCCACTCGTCAATTCGCTGCGCATAGCCAAACACTCCTGGCTGCTGTTAGTCGCTAATTAGCAACAAACATTTCAACAGGCTCATACCCCCGAAGGAGGCCCCATATGTGTTTATTAGTCCTCCGGTCGCAAACGTTACGTCAGAGGCATGGCGATCTGATTGGTTGAAGTTAACACGCACCAGCGGTGATAGACAGATGGGTCATCCAATCACCTGCCAAGTAGCTTGGAAAAAGTCCCCGCCTCTGTCAGCGGGTTGGATTACTGCATTCCCAGATGGACTGGTTTAGTGAAACGTAATGTGAAGCTAAACCGTCCATCTGGCAGCGTCAGGTTACTGAGAACCAGGGACAAGAGTGATTTTTTACTCAGATTTTTTTTGTAGGGGGCCTGCTTCAGTGATAGAATTAAAAATATGAAAGAAGTGAGCAGAGGCTACTCAGGATCTGGGATTACATAATTTCTCCAAATCAAAATAAAATTAATTGTGTAAACAAGCAGGGACTTCATTACAAATCTAACAAAACAAAACAAAACAAAATGTCTTTATCAATTAACAAGTCCGAGTCCTTGTCTCCAACTTTCCAGTCAAAATGCATGAATGCTCGAGTCCAAGTCAGAGTCACCAGTCCTGGAAATTGGACTCAAGTCAGACTCAAAACGACTCGAGTAGTACTGCACAACACTCATATACACATGCATGCACACACACACACACACACACACACACACACACACACACACACACACACACACACACACACACAGTATTTAATGTAAAGTGAGTCTTTCTCCATAGAGTTCAACAGTCACGTGACTTTCCGTGACGTAATAAAAAATAAAAATGGGGAAAACAATCGAAAATTCGATCCCTTCCACCCCCCGCTTGTTATTTTTTGTTTTTGCTCCAACTGAAATATTGGCTTGGTTCCAGCCTTAAAACTCGCTATAAGGATTTTTCGAAATGTCTATGGAGAAAATGAATAGGGAACTCACTTCCGGGGCATGGACATGGACAAACGTGAACACAATCTGTAATCTGAGCAGCATTATCTGAAATAATCCTGCCTTGCTGTGCATGTCTGTAAATCACACCAGACTAACCTTCACCTGGTGCCTCTGTCCTGCAGGTGACAAGGGGGATCGTGGTGGTGAGGGTCATCCAGGGGACCAGGGCGCTAAAGGAAATGACGGCCTCTGTCCAGAACAATGCGTGGGCACCCAGGGGGCCCCAGGGGTGCAGGGATTCTCCGGCGCTGCAGGACCCGGGGGTATGACTGGACTCTCAGGCTCCATGGGGGCCAACGGCACTAAAGGTGACACCGGCACAATTGGAGCCCCTGGACCCCACGGATCTGTGGGTGAGAAGGGAGGCCAAGGTGCTGAGGGGGCGTTGGACTGTCACGATGGAGAACCAGGGGGTCAAGGGCAGAAAGGAGACAAGGGAGCCCAGGGAGGCCAGGGGCAGATGGGCAGAATGGGGCAGAATGGTACACAGGGGGAGGAGGGTGACCCGGGGCCGCTGGGGGTTAGGGGTCCTGCCGGTCCCTGCATGCCCAAGTTGGGCTCGATGTTGCGATGTTGCTCTGAGATGATCTCAGAGATGGAGGTAGACAACTCTCTAAAGTCGGTCTTCTCTGCGCAGCTTTTACCCAATAACAGCTTCCCCCCAGAAGGTATCGTGGTTTTTGGCAAGGACTTCTTTACTGTAACTTGGTGTAATAATGAAAAGGATGCTAACGGTCAGTTGGTATGTCCAGCGTGTCCCTGGTGTCTTCCCCGTATCTACAGCATCATCTTCAATGACTATTACAATATAAATAATAATAAAACAATAATAAACAATAACAATAACAATAATAAAAGCCACGAGAACTTCACCAGAGATTACATCACCCCCGAACGCACAGCTCACATCACCCCCGAACGCACAGCTCACATCACCCCCGAACGCAGAGATGACAACAACCTCAAACCCCCCAAACCCACAGATTACAAACCCACCAACAAAATGTTTGATTATGACCCCAACACCGGCATCTACACTGCACCCTTTAACGGCACCTACGTCATCAGCTACCACCTCACCGTCTTCAAACGGCCCCTCAAAATCGGTATCTACCTTAATGATGAGCCGATACTGGAAACGACCAGCAAACCACCGTTAGGCAGTTTCACAAGCGCTACTCAGCAACTCATCCTTCACCTAAACAAACGGGATAGAGTGTATCTCTATTTGAAGGATGAGGACAATAACGGTTTGTATGCTGGTCCTGAGGCGGACAGCACCTTTTCCGGCTTCTTGCTTCACCTAGACAATTGTGATGCAACTCTGTCCGGCTATATCGAAATGCCTACTGGCAGGGCCCGAAATTAGAGCCAATGGCGGGCATATTTTAGCTTTGGCGAGTTAGGTTTGGCATCTCTCCGCCACGTGGCGGGTCGCAAAATAGTCGTCATGTAATATTAAAACTGTGTGTAGCCGGCCTGTGTCCACCTAGCGTATTTTTCCCACTGTTAAACGCTGGGAGTGTGCTGCGGAGCGCTGATCCCAGCCACAATATACAAGGGAGCAGTCTGAAACTAAGGTTAGTTTAACGTTAGTGCATTCAGCGCAGTAGTATAACACGAGTGCTTCCTGAGGCTGTTTCATTCTAGCTCTCCCGTTTAGGCTACCAAACGTGACTCTGGAATGAAATGCAGTCGTCAATTTAGCGGCGGTAAATTGACAGCCTAACGTTGGGCGAATCAATAAATGAATCAATCAATCGCTCGCACTTGTTGCCGACACTCGTATGATACAGTATATATGAGGAGATAATAGTTATGTGTGTTTTGCTGTGCAGCTGGCTAATACAAGTGCTTTGTGAGACTGTTTCATTCTGGCTCTGCCGTATATAGGCTACCAAACATGACTCTGGAGTGGAATGAAGCGTCTTTTAACCTCTGCTAAATTGACAGCCTACATCGGGCGAATCAATCAATGAATCAATCGCTCGCGCTTGTTGCCGAGCTCGTATGATGAAGAGATGAATCAAAATGCTTACCACCAATAAAGCCGAAGCGGAGCCAAGAACGAGTGCAGGAGAGCTAACGCAGGTGCCAGGTGTGAGTGGGAGAGAAAGGTGTGTAGCCCAAGTTGTGCGCTGTCTGCTGTGCACTGAGACTGTCGCAGTTATTACTTTTAGCTGCGTTGTTTTTTTTTGCAACAATTTAAGCTCAAGATTGACTTGACATGTATTGATAAGATTGACTTGACATGTATTGATTAATCAATCATCAATCAATATATTAAAATAATTTGCTTCAAATTTTACTCTGCCCTCTTATTTAAGTGTGTATTCTTCAAGGTAATACCTTATCTACTTGAAATGTACTGAAAAAAAGTTGATATATATGGATATATGTGACACAAAAATGCGTTTTTTTTTTGGGCCGGTAAGAAATATGCTTGGCGGGTAGATTTTTTCCATCTACCCGCCACTGGCCGGTGGGTCAAAAAGTTAATTTCGGGCCCTGCCTACTGGTGAATACAAGTGACGACTAGCCCAGCAGCAACGTCACTGTCCACAAATGACCTTAAAGGGATAGTTCAGATTATTGGACATAAAGTTGTATGAACTACATAGCAGTTGCAGAGTGGATGTGGAGCTGACTTGCCTTTCCATGGGTCTGGCGGAGCTCTAGCTTGATCTGAGTGGAGAAAAACGAGTCGCTGCAGACCTTGTAGGGTCACAGAGTTATCTACTCCTAAAGAAAGCATGCATGTATTATGACATCTCATTTCAACAATAAAACCACACTCTTGCTGTTGGTCTATTTATTGGCACTATTTTTTTAAGGGCTCCATGCACTGCATCGGTGGCGGTCACTACCGGTGTGTACTTAGTGTAATTATGCTCACACACACACACACACACACACACACACACACACACACAGACACTTCTCATTCTTATTATAGGACTAGGCGCGCGCGATTCCTATGCTCACCCGCCCTGTAGCTCGCCCACTGCGCGTCACATACACTTAGCTTAGCCTTAGCCATAGCCTCACCTAGGAAGGATGACATCACTGATGCCATCATCACGGATGACATCACTGATGACACCATCACGGATGACATCACTGATGTCGCTGATGACACTTATATCCACCTTATTTCTAGCTGCCATGATGATGCCTTACGTGAAATATGGGTGCTTCTTCCGGTGTAATCCTCCCAGCCCCCTCCCCCCGTTACGTTGCTGACACAAACACAACATACTGTAGCCCGTCTGTAAATGACAGCTGCAGGCGAACGGAGCAAATCAATGTGAATGTTACATTCATAAATGTTAGTCTCTATCGTTTAAGTTCATGTGAATGTTTAAAAAAAAAGAACTGTCACAATGTAGCTGGTGTTGTCTATCACAGGGGTAAATGGAACACTAATAAAGTAGCCTTGCAGTGGTTCTCAAAGTGGGGTCCTTGAGGGGGTCCCCAGCAAAAAGGTGAATAATTTATGTTCACTCTAATTACATCTGACAGAAATGCATGACTATTTTGGTGACAGGTTTCATACACCGTCTAACAAAAGATCTAAAAGCAAAAATCTTATCTAATTGGGGTCCATGGACCTAATTTGTGTCAGTTTAGAGGTCCTTGAAATGAAAAGGCTTGAGGACCTCTGGACTACAGTATACTAATTGTTTACCAATGTGATATACCCGTTTCATTTATATTCAACTAATGTAAATTAACACTGCAAGTTACTTGACTGGTCTTCATTACATTACCAAACTACCCAGAAAGCCAGTAGGGCATGGTTGGAGTTAATGGGGGGGCTTTTTTTTTTGCTTACCATTGTAAATCTCCATGTCACTGTCTGGCTGAATATGATCATACAATTTATATCCAGTTTGACAAGAATCACAGGTATCTCTTTGCTAAAGCTGTGACAGGGGGGCCTCTGACAGGGCCTTGCTGCAGCCGCCCCCTCCCTCTGGAATGCCCTCCCCAGTCACATCTGACAGGCCAAAACTCATTGTCTTTCATACTCTTTCCAAAAAAGCCCTTTTCACTGTTGCTTTTGACCTAAAATATCTCTCTCTCTCTCTCTCTTTCATCTATTTTAATATTTTCTCTCTTTATTAAAGTTGTTTTATCCTGTATTTGTAAAGTGTCTTTGAGCACAGTCAAAAGCAACAGTGAACAGTGAAGCACTATATAATATACATTACTAAACATACAGTAATGAGTATTTTCTGTAATTCTACTCATATTCTAATATTTCTTATATTTCCATTCTTATACTTATTAAACAATAATTAGAGAGAGACCATGATGATGCCAGCCTTAAAATGAGATATTCCTCTAAATCTGGCTTCAAACGGGCAAAATTTAAAATGTAAAACGGCCCAAAAAAATTGCCGGCACGAAGTGGCCCCCCCAGAGCTAAAAGTCAAACTCCGCCTATGCAGTAGGGTACCTTAAAGATAGCTAACATGTTAGCTAATAATAACATTAGGAGTTGGTCTGTTTATTTACCATTTAACAGTGTCGGTGAATCAACAAAAGACGTCTTTGACTATTGCGAGTTTAAGTTCGCCCTCGTTTGTGCCTGAGAAGCACGAGTTGATCCTGAAGCATCAAAACAGCTGCAGGAGTAATCTTTGTAACGTTAGAGAACTGTTTTAGTTTGTGTCAAGACTAGAGTCAGATTGTCCTTTGTTCCCTCTGCCATTAAGTGTTTAAACAATTTATTTCCACTGATGCCATTGTGTCTCTTCTTCTTCCATGATTTATGGTGATAGTGCAGATGATTCAGATTCACCCTGTGCTGTATTTCTGTTTGTATGTTGTATGTATGATGCATCGTTGTTGCCTATGTAGCCTACTGTAACTACTGTCTGCAAAGCAAATTGCCCCTCGGGGGCATTCAAGTTTTTGAACCTTGGACCTTGAACCAGTTGGATTGTCTGTTTGTTATGCTTTTAACTCTGTAGCACTCTGAGGTTCTTTGTGAATGAGAAGTGCACTACAAATAAAATGAATTATTATTGCGGATGCTTGCGAGAGATCGCGCGATTGAAACCCGCTCGGACGCTACATTGGTGGCAGCTGTTTTATTTATTATTATTATTATTATTATTATTAGTGGGCGGGCCAGCGAAGCGGCAGGGCCACTTATTGTATTTGCCTGTATTATTATTCTTCTCCCGGGAAGTTGGACTTCCCATGCATGAAAACTAACCAAACTTTGCACAAAGGTCCAGTCCCATGCCAACGTCTTTGACGTAAATTTGGCGCCAATAGTCCTAACGGCGGCACTACAGTGACCGTCTAAAGTTTCAAACTTTGAAAATTCATAAAAAATCAGGCATACGTGCTACAGCTTTGCAACTTTCACCGAAATGTGGGCCCAAATGAGGAGAAACTTTTGTACAATGCAACCTATGGCCAATTATGAAGTATAAAGACCGCAAAACTGCAAAAACTGTCAAACTAATTAAACCCTCCTCCCACATTTTTTCTTCAAACGACACCAAACTTCAGCATCTGCATCGTTAGACTGTCCTACACAAAAGTATCAAACAGATTTTTGATTGGTCAAAAATTTTGAGCCCACAGTGCATCAAAACGTTGAATTCTGCCCCCGTGTATAGCCTAATTGCCTTAATTACCTATGGCAATTAGGTTGTATTTGTGATGTCATCAGTCAGTCAAGCAATTGTGATGCCATCACTGATGTCACTCGAGCAATTGTGATGTCATAATAGCTCAAAGCCTTGAGACTTGCCCGGCCATGACCCATTGCTGCGCAGCATTGCTAAGTGTTTGGACGGCGTTCTTGTGTTTCAAGCGAACGTTGCCGTACTTGTCGATTCTACAACATCGATTCTACTGAGGTAATGTTATAAAACACACTTTTGAACGCTACTTTTCTCCACCATATCTCTCTGTGTCTCTCCATACCCAGTCATCACCATCGTCCTGAGACGTCTTAAGATGCTTTAGTGATCGAAAACAAGTTAGTTTCTTTTTGTCTTGGAAATGCATGAATTGGGTATGAGCCCAATTGTATCATGTGTCATGATACAATATCGTACAATATCATCATGTGTGATGAAGTCCTCATAGTACCATTTCATTGTAGTAGAGACTAGAGATTTCTCAAAACTTGATCATCTGTTCATCTAGACCAGTGGTGCCCAATTTGGGGCCCGCGGGCCAAGTTTGGCGCGCTCTTTTTTTTTGGCCCGCCACGGATTTGGGGGTGATTTTTTTTTTTTTGCAGGCCAGGTGACCGGGCAGTTGCCCGACGTGCCCGATTATGCAGTCCGCGCCTGAATGGAGATGTCAGGACTCTTCTATCTACGATTAACGTTAATTTTGTGCAGCTGGTATTCTCTCTCCCCGACTCTATCACACGGGTGTGAGGCATTGCTATCTGAGGATTGATTGCTCCTGATTGGTTGGCTGAATCACCTGGTTGGGGGGTGAGCTCTGATATTTGATCCCTCCCCAGTCACTGGCTTTACACCAGCTCAGCAAGATGGACAGATCATCATCACGGCAGTAGCACACTGACAAAAGAAAGTTTAGGACGGAGTGGCAAGACGAGTATTTTTTTACCTAAGTAAATTCAACAGCGGTTTGTCTCATTTGCAGACAGAGAGTGGCTGTTTTGAAAGAGTACAATATTCATAGCTTTCAAGGGGCGTTACGTGCTGCCGGGAACGCCCACCTGACGGTCAAAAAAAAACTTGTTCATTCCGCTGCCAGCGGAGTCGACTAGTTTCTCACGCTGTGTTTGTTCAGCCGTTTGTACACACGTCTTTGCGGCCAAAATTTCATCAAAGGTAAGCTCAAGTAACGTTACAATAATGATTAAAATACTCCGTTAACGTTACTTGAGCTTACCTTTGATGAAATGTTGGCCGCAAAAACGTGTGTACTTTGATGGTAGAAAAAAAGCCATTTGCCCTCCCCAGCGACTGAACCACGTCTAATCGCACAAATCCACAACCTCCTCCTGTCTGAGTTTTCTTTCTCCGACGGGATTCTGTAAAAGCACAAGCCAGGCGTGTCTCCTCGTCGGTTAGTGCAACCTATAGCACAACAGGTATCCGGCATTTTGGCTGAACAAACACAGCGTGAGAAACTAGTCGACTCGGCCGGCAAGTTTTTTTTTGACCACCAGGTGGGCGTTCCCGGCAGCATGTAATGCCCCTTGAAAGCTATGAATACGTCGCCACTATGAAACTGATTTTCTTTGACGCTTATGGCAACTGCTCCCCCATTAGCCTAACTTCTCCCCCATTAGGGTCTGGGGGGAGGTTAGGTTTAGGCGTGGGGAGTGGGAGAGGTTAGGTTTAGGCTTACGCTACGTTCACACAGACGACCTACGCCTTGCCTTGCCTCAACCCACGCCTACGCCGAGCTGGGCGTGAACCTGTTACACGCTTTTGCGATCACACCGCACGCCTTTTGCACGCCGAACCTGGAGCCGAGTCACAAGCGCCTCTCCTCTCTCCCGACTGTATTTTTTCACGTGTTGTCCTGAATTATCATGGGTATGTACAATTAATCTGATATATTTAATGTTATATTGATGCTGTATATGTATAACCAGGTCTCCTTCTTGGGTGACTATAGTCAGACTTTTTAGAGAGGTAATCCAGCAAGAATCTGTGCTGGCACAACAATGGACAGTGTTGGATCCTATACGAGAATGTAGTAGGCTATTTTCTTTTGTAGCCTCGTGATATTTCCAAGCAAGCCCACAGTCTGTAATAATTTGCTCATGCTGATCGGATATCTAATAACATTTATTTATTTTGTCTGATTTTTCAAAGCGCCAATATTTGTAGATAGGAGAAGAGCCTTGGCTTTGTACCTCCTGCTGCGCAGACAGCGGCTCCGGCAGAGGAGAAGAATGTGGGTTCACCCTATCAACCTGAAGAGAAAACAACATGGCCTGTTTCACACCCTTGTTGCTGAACTGCGACTGGACAGTGACCGCCATCTGAAATACTTCAGAATGAAGCCAGAAAATATGGATGATCTGCTGGCTGTGATCGGACCTGATCTGACCAAACAGACAACTAATTATCGGGACCCCATTGAACCAAAGCAACGGCTTGCTGTGACATTGAGGTAATTTACTAATGTACAAAAACGATAATCTCCCAAGAAATTATTCCTTCAGCATTGCTTTTGTTGTAAATTATTTATTGTGGCATCAAACATAAAACAAAACCAATAAGTTGCCCAAAATAAATCTTAAAGTGTAGTTTATATAGGCTACACTAGCCTATAATAAAAAAAATCACACAAAAGGTAAAAAATAAAATAAACAGTATAAAATAGAATCCAAAATTGAACAAATCTAGACATTTTTTAAGAATAATTCTCAATTCCTGTACAGGAATAAATACAAATGAAATTATTTACAAAATTAAACATTAAAGCTTAGAAAAAGTAAACTTTTTATTCTGCCCACTCCCCCGCTTCTTCCAACACTCCCAGAGCCCCTCCAATGGCGCTTGAAACACCTTGGACGGCCGGGGGTTGTAGGTTGTATTGTCTTTGTTGTGGTGGGGGTTGCAGGCTGTGGTAGGCTATTTGGTGTGGTGGGGGTGGGGTGGGAGTAGTTGTGGTTTGTCTAGGTGTTGAGGGGTAGTTCTGAAATGCAGATGTGGGAGCCCATTGTGGGCTTGGTGTGGATGGCTGGTTGTCTCTGCATCATGAAGGTATTGCAGGATATGCATTTTTGCTCTGACCTGAGCAGGACGGGACAGGCGGTTGATTTCTGGGACCAGGCTGAGGCAAAAGTGGTATGTCCCCTCCTGGTCATTTGGGACATGTGGTGGTGCATTAGTTTTTTCTGCAGTCAGGATATCGAGCAGGTCTTGCTCGGTCTCACCGGCCACAGTATTGTTCGATTTGCGTTTTCGCTTCCTGCTGGCCTCTGATGCAGTGGGTGGTTGGGGGGATGCGGACGTAGAAGCTGCTTGCAGAAGCTGCACTCTGGGGTGTACAGGGGGGGTGCCAGACCTCTGGCTAACTGAGGAGGGAGGTCGGACCGGGCTGAAGTGCATTGATCCTCCTGGTCCTGGTTGCTGCTGTGGAGAGGCTGCAGTGGACCCATGTCCGGTACCAGGCGGTGGATGGCTCAGCTCCTGAGATGGTCCAGCGAACTCTGCATCTAATGAGTCTTCTGTCTCTGGAGGATTAGCAGGCCGGAGAGTGCTAGTTGATCTGAAAATCAATTAATAAATCGATAAATAAGTGATAGTTTGGAAAAAGTCAAAAGTGTGAATTAGAGCAATGAGAATAACATTTAAAAATAATATGTAAACAAAATATATATTATGTTCTGTATATAAATGTGTGCAAGTAGAAAAAACTTACGTTCTACTTTGAATGTGGGGGATGAGAAAACTTATGACGTTGTGGTACTTCCACTCTTTCACTGTGCCACCTGCAGAGTCAAGTCAAGTCAAGTTTATTTATATAGCCCTAATTCACAAGTAGGGCTGCAACAACTAATCGATTAAAATCGATTATTAAATTAGTTGGCAACGAATTTGATTATCGATTCGTTGGCTTTTTGGCCTTTTTTTTTTTTTTTTTCATATTTCATTTGAGTTAAATTCAGATTATTGAAACTGGATTAGCCTGACCAGTTCTACTTGTTTAACAAGCTGAAGCATATGCTCTGCCTGTAATTCAAGATAAGTCTGCCTTTTAATTTCATATTTAATTTTAGTTCAATTCAGATGATTGAAACTGGATTAGCATGGCCCCAGTTTAATTAAAAGTTATGACCAGTTTAACTAAAAATCATATAGCCTGCCTGTGATTCCTTTTGATTTCATATGAGTTAAATTCAGACTATTGAAACTGGATTAGCATGACCAGGTTAACTTGTTTTATTATTATTATTATTATTATTATTATTATTATTATTATTATTATTATTATTATTATTATTATTATTATTATTAACTTGTTTAAAAACATATAGGCATGTAATTCAAGATAAGTCTGCATTTTATTTCATATTTCATACAGTTCAAATAAGACTTTCTGAGCATGACCAGTTTGACTTGTTTAAATTTAAAAACGTATAGGCCTGTAATTCAAGTCTGCCTTATTTCAATTGGTTTTTAGCCCTATTGCACTTCTGTTGCACTTTTTTGTTCATTTGAAGTTTATAACAGTGCATGAAGGGATTGAGTATTAAATTAATGCGCTATTTTTTGTGCAATTAATTTGAGTGGTTCAAAAAAAAATCCCAAATTTGGGTCGCGACTTCATGACAAGGAAAATAGTGGGTCCTGAGGCTACACCAGTTGAGAACCACTGCGTTAAAGCACTTTATTTAAGAAGATATGAAGATATCTTTTGCACTTACACCATACATTTGTATGTATTTTGTATTCGTTCATGCCCTGTCAAAGCTATTTGATGTAGCAAAGCCCGGTGAGTTTTTGTTTAACAAAAAAAAAGTTGTTTTTCAATAAACGGATGGAAACAATATCAGTGCATTTTTTTAATCCGATTAATCGATTAATCGAACAAAAAATTGACCGATTAATCGATTATCAAAATAATCGTTAGTTGCAGCCCTATTCACAAGCATGTCTCAGAGGGCTTCACAGAAAGTATGTCTAGCTGATTCTAGCTAACACAACAGTAACAAGAATATACAGAATAAAGATAACATTTGAACAATTGATAATATAGAAAATATAGAAATGAAGAGAGAGCAGAGGAGAGAGCAGGAGAAGGGGGAAGAGCAGGGGGAATGTGAGAGAGTGATGGGGTGGGGAGGGAATGGGAGATGTTGGAGGGTATAGGAGGTGGGGAAGGAGCAAGAGGAGAGAGCAGGAGAGGGGAAGGGGGGGGTGTGGGGGAGAAGAGGGCAGGGGGAGGGAGGAGGTGGGGAGAGAATGAGAAATATAGACGCACATCTTGCAAACAGACATATGTCAATTTCTAAGCAACCAAACTATGCCTAATTTAATTGGCTGCAAGCCTTTAGTAGTGAGTCCTTTTGCCAAATAAGCACATGTTCACATATAGAGCTTATGGGTGCCTTGCTTTAGGGAAGAGTGGGTGCCATGCTTTGAATAGTGGCGAAATACTAAGAGCATGGGTGCCATGCTTTAAATAGTGGCGGAATATTGCCATGCTATGCTATGCTTTAAATAGTGGCGGAATATTGGAGGGGATAGAGTGGGTGCCATGCTTTGGAGTAAAATGTGTACTATGCTTTAGAGTAGTGGGGGAAGGGGGGAAGAGGAAGAACACCGGGAAGAGGAGAAAGCAGGAGAGTGGAGGAGGGAGGGAGAGCGGGGGGATGTGAGGGAGGAGAGGGGGCAGGTGGGGAGAAAATAGGAAATGTGGGGGAGGAGAGAACAGAGGAGGAGAGATGAGGGTGCAGGGGAGGGAGAGCCAGGGTAGAGGTAGGGTCTAGGGTTGGGGGAGGGGAGGGAGTAGGATACGGGCCCGGATTAGGGCGAGGGTGGGGAGAAATGGGAAATGTGGAGGAGGAGAGAACAGAGAAGGAGAGGTGGGAGGGTGCAGGGGAGGGAGAGCAGGGGGAATGTGAGAGGGAGGAGAGGACAAAGAGGAGGAGAGAACAGAGAAGGAGAGGTGGGAGGGTGCAGGGGAAGGAGAGCAGGGGGAATGTGAGAGAGGGGAGAGGACAGAGAGGAGGAGAGAACAGAGAAGGAGAGGTGGAAGGGTACAGGGGAGGCAGAGCAGGGGGAATGTGAGAGGGAGGAGGTGGGGAGGAAATGTGGAGGAGGAGGGAACAGAGAAGGAGAGATGGGAGGGTGCAGGGGAGGGAGAGCCAGGGTAGAGGTAGGGTCTAGGGTTGGGGGAGGGGAGGGGGTAGGATACGGGCCCGGTTTAGGGCGAGGGTGGGGAGAAAATGGGAAATGTGGAGGAGGAGAGAACAGAGAAGGAGAGGTGGGAGGGTGCAGGGGAAGGAGAGCAGGGGGAAGGCCACTGGGGAGGTTTTTAATCTTACGATGATGCTCCACAAACTGGTCCCGGAGGCTTTTCCACATTTTTTTTACTTCTTCTCCTGTGACAGACAAACATGTATTTAGATTAGTGTTCATTGCACAAGATTAACACATTTATTAACCATACACTTTTATTGATCTTGTTTTCTCAGATTCCTGGGCACTGGAGAAAGCTTCTCCAGCCTGGCTTTCCAGTATCGCCTGGGGAAAAGCACAGTTTCACAGGCAGTACACTTGACCTGCCGGGCTGTAGTGAAGCGCATGGTGGCAACCCAGTTTCCCACCCCTACAGAGCAAATGTGGAGAGACATTGCATCCACATTTTGGGCAAAGGGAATTTTCCTAACTGCATAGGGGCCATAGATGGGAAACATATCACCATCAAAGCACCAGCCAGGTCAGGGGGTTTGTATTTTAATTACAAGAAGTCATTCTCCATAGTTCTGCTGGCACTAGTGGATGCGGACTACCGCTTCATCAATGTCCAGGTGGGGGACTACGGCAGGTCCTGTGATGGGGGCACATACGCTGCCTCTGATCTGGGGAAAGGGATGGCAGCCGGAAGTCTGCATGTTCCTGCTGACTCTCCTCTGCCAGGCTCTGCCCAGCAGGACGTGGCCCCATACACCATGGTGGGAGACGCTGCCTTCCCCCTGAAAACATATCTGATGAGGCCATTCCCAGGACTACGGCCTCCAAGATGGCAGAAGATATTCAACTACAGACTCTCCAGGGCCAGAATGGTGGTTGAGTGTGCCTTCGGGATTCTGGCGGGAAGATGGAGGGTGCTCTACACACGGATGGACATGAAGCCGGAGAATGTAGACACTGTGGTGATGGCCGTGTGTGTTCTCCACAACTACCTGGCGAACCCGACACAGAACCGGAGATGGTTGGAAGAGGCAGAAGAGCGTGGGCAACAACTGCAGGATGCCAGAAACATGGGAGGAAACAGGGGAGGCAGAGAGGCCTATGATGTTCGCGAGAGGCTCAGCACTTTCTTCCTCTCCCCTGAGGGGAAAGTTCCCTGGCAGGACCGCATGGTTGACTATGTCTAGAGAGGATGCAACTGTAATTAACAGTGATCATTGACTCAAACTAGCCATATTGTCTCCCTGGATTTGAGGGCGTTGAGAGTAGTTACATCTTTTAAAGTGTGTGAATTTGACATATGTATAGTATTTTCTCTTGACAAACAACTCTGTTTTTTAATTCTTGGTGTGAATAAACTTTTCTGAACAATCCATGAATGATCATTTATTATTAGGGCTATTACATCTGGATGTTACATATTATTAGTAATAACAACAATTATAATAATAATAATAATATGTTGTAATATAATAAGTTGCATTATATATATGATAAAATATTCGTTTGATTCTAATAGGCTCCAATGTTATAAAACATTAATGGTTATACTCTGTATTTGGCTATTGTTATAGGCTAACATTAATATTATTATTCCTATGTGATCACTTTAGAATTAAGTTTAGAGTGACACAGATGAGTACAAGAACTTTCACAATGATTTGGGAACAGGAGGGGGAGGGTAGCAGCCATGGTGGTTCAGCTTGCCTACACCATGCTGAGATGTGTTTGTTTACATGATGGGGGAGGGAGACGAAGTTTGCATGGCCTCTGTCCGTTGCATTTAACAACAGCGCGATTTTTTTATATAGCCATATGTTTGACGTAGGCTATGCATCCAACATCACCTACACTCAAAATAAATATGGTTTGGGACCATGGGTCTACACGGGTGTGGGTTTTTTGATAGTAGGCTACAAGATTTGTTGGATAGGTAGGATACTCGAACTGATAGAGAAAAAAAAAAAGTTTAGCTTACCTGAAACTTCATCTCCAAGCTTGGTTGCGATTGAGTCAAAAACTGCAGCTCTGATTGCTCGGTCCTTGTTGTTTGGGTGAGTGTTGTCATAGATAACTGGATGCTCTTGTACTAAGTGGATTAACTTTTCATTGTCCATCTTCTTCTTCTCTCTATGAAGATTTTTTTTGACGACGGTGAGAAAGCCCCACGTGATAGCCACCCGTCAATCACTCTCTCTCTCTCTCTCTCTGCTCAAAACTGTTGTAGTAACTCCATTTTATTTTGAAATTCAGTTGACTTTGTCATTTCCGACGGATATTGTTGCGTTTTTCTTTCATGGCTTGACAGAAGAAGTCTGCCTGCACGCGCCTTGTCGGCTTCAAAATAGAACTCACGCCTATTCGATAAAATCGGCAAGGCACAGGCAAGGCGTGGGTACACGCAGGGTTCACGCTCAGGCGGCCGGTGTACACAGCCTCGTTGACTAAAACGGACGCCTATTAAAAAGCGTGGGTAAAGGCAAGGCATAGGCAAGGCTTGGGTTGTCGGTGTGAACCCAGCCTTACGCTTAGTTCACACAGACAACCTACGCCTTGCCTTGCCTCAACCCACGCCTACGCCGAGCTGGGCATGAACCTGTTACACGCTTTTGCGATCACACCGCACGCCTTTTGCACGCCGAACCTGGAGCCGAGTCACAAGCGCCTCTCCTCTCTCCCGACTGTATTTTTTCACGTGTTGTCCAGAATTGTCATGGGTAGCCTCTAGGTAAAATAAATCGGATATATTTAATGTTCTATTGATGCTGGATATGTATAACCAGGTCTGGCTATAGTCGGACATTTTAGAGAGGTGATCTTGCAAGAATATGTGCTGGCACAACAACATTGTCCATCTTGCTTCGGTCGCTATTCTCTCTCATGAAGGTTTGTTTGCAGACAGGGAGAAAGCCCCACGTGATAGCCACCCGTCAATCTCTCTCTCTCTCTCTCTCTGTTCAACACGGTTGTAGTAACTCCATTTTATTTTGAAATTCAGTTGACTTTGCCATTTCCCACGGATATTGTCGCATTTTTCTTTCATGGCTTGACAGAAAAGCCTGCCTGCACGCGCCTTGTCGGCTTGAAAATTGAACTCTCGCCTGAACGATAAAATCGGCAAGGCACAGGCAAGGCGTGGGTACACGCAGGGTTCACGCTCAGGCGGCCGGTGTACACAGCCTCGTTGACTAAAACGGACGCCTATTAAAAAGCGTGGGTAAAGGCAAGGCATAGGCAAGGCTTGGGTCGTCGGTGTGAACCCAGCTTTAGGGTCTGGGGGAGGTTAGGTTTAGGCATGGGGGGTGGGAGAGGTTAGGTTTAGGGTTAGGGTCTGGGGGAGGTTAGGTTTAGGCGTGGGGGGTGGGAGAGGTTAGTTTTAGGGTCTGGGAGAGGTTAGCTCCTCCCCCTAGACCCTAATGGGGGAGCAGTTGACTAATGGGGGAGCAGTTAGGCTAATGGGGGAGCAGTTGCCATAAGCGTCAAAGATGACTTCCATGGGTTTACATTGAGTTTAGTCGGAAAGCCCAAGTCGTTTCATGGGTCGCTCAAGGGTACCATGTTAGTAACAAGCGACGCACAAGGGACGGGACGAGAGGGGAACAGCTCGAGGAGTTGGAGCGTGAGCCTGGAAGAGACGGCTGCGTGTGAGGAGAGCTACGAGGCTAGGAGAGAGCTAGCGGGGTTTTGGTGTGTTTGTGGGGTTTTGGTTTGGCGTGGGCTACGGCCGACAGTAGTCCTCTGGCTATGTAACCGAATAAAGTGCGGTAACTATATCCTGACTCTTTGACTGGTTTGTGACAACGTTACAATAGTAACATCTAGACAACAATTCTGATGATTTCTTGTCATCGGAAGTGTTGGTGCAGTGATCCATGAATCTAACTGACTTAATATTCAGGGATGCAAAGTCATGGAGAGTGAAAAAGGTGACATACCAGGGCAGAAATCAAACGACTCAGAAATCATCCTATTTTGGGATGAAAAGTTGGCTGTACCTAAAGGTGACTAGTTTGCAGCCTGCATATTGTGACTAGCTTTCTGACGTTAGGTAGTAAAGATCTGAAGGTTTACTATCAACCTAAAAGCTAACATCGCCCCACTGTCATAACGAGATGGGTCCATGCTAATATTATATTAATTCGAGAAAAAATAGCTAGCTAGAAATAGCTAGATGTAGGCCATTCTATTCACTCGTAGCGTATGCTAGCTATCTAGCGCTAAGCTAACACTGATTCAACATCACCAATATGTTTGAACAAAATGCTGTACAAAACAAACAAGTTGCAAACCATTAATACTTACGCTCACGCATATAGTGCTGCAGCTGCTGCTATCATGTTTTGTTTGTTGTGTCCAACTCGTCACAAGGCTCTTCTCGGGAAGAAAGTAAAGAGCCGTATGACCACGTAAACAAACTCTGATAGGTCAATGACATTCCCCCAGCAGTAGGCTATCTTAGAGTGCTATTGGTTCTACCGGCCAGTAGGTCGCAGCATTTGCCTGCAAATGTAACATACTTTAAACTCTGGTTTTGGAAAGGCTCGTAGAATTTTCGAGTGGCAACAAACGGAATCTGATTAAGATGAAAATAATATTCGCAACTTTAGAGGGCTGGGTTTTCCCTCGATGAGGATCATTGCTTTCAAGAACTAAAGCAGATACGCCGTCTCGGCCCATCGTCTAATCAGGGACCTGGCTCGGGAACCGTAACACATCCTCTTGGCCAGGATCCCTCTGTTGGCATAACACCTGGAGAAACTCATCTCCATACACCCCTGACCGAGGGGGGAGTGACTCAACAAGCTTGTTGGCTGCTGAGGTAAAGAATGTATTGATTTACTCGGACACCTGTGCTTTGCCAACTGGCAAAAGGTCCTCAGGTGGGCGGGGCCAGGTGTTTATTAGCAGTTCTGCTTCCTGCTGACAGCACAACCTCCACAGAGAGAAGACGCTTCAGATGGGAGCGGCTGGTCCGGTGAGTGAGACAGCTGGGAGTGAGACAAATGGGAGTGAGAGTGAGACAGCTGGGAGTGAGACAAATGCGAGTGAGAGTGAGACAGCTGGGAGTGAGAAAGCTGGGACCCCTCTGTGGTTCAGGTGAACGGAATGATTAGATTAAATTTAACTGCGTTGATTTTCTCTGTGTGGAAAAGTGGTAATTGCAGCAGTAACACTAACAGCAATAAAAAAAAATATATATAAATATTAATAAGACAATGAGGGTATTAGTACAACTGAATACAACACTGTAGGTGATGCATAGGCATAGCGGAGCCCGGGGGAGATCTGCACTCTACTGAGTGCACCTTTCGAGTTATTATATTTTACGTTAGTAACACAGCTAAACTGAAAACAGAAATAACTACCAGCAAAAGTAACAAATTAAGTGGTAGAAGAACATGCTGTGTCAGTCTTATAAGAACTGAGTGTAACTGACGAAATTAAACCCTCATTTTGTGCTATTTTAAACATTTTTCGCAGATCCTGGTATTTCATGCACAGAATGAAGACTTAAAAAAGTATCAAATGTGTTAAATCCAGTCAGTAGAGGTGTGGACAGGTGCAGTCTGCATCTCTGAGCTATTCATTTGCTACTGCGCTCTATCTCATTCTGCGTGTCATAATGTCCTATAGTTTTATAACTGGCACAAACAGGCTGCTTTCTTTGTTATAGTTTTTAAATTGGTCTGACATTCAGTTCCATGCAGCTTGACTGAAGAGATTTTCAACGGTTTCTTTCTGAATGCTGTCCTCTCTCTTTCAATTCAATTGGCTTTATTGGCAGGACATTATGAATCAAACATGTTGCCAAAGCAAAACATAAACATACAATCACATATCACATATACAATCACAAGAGCATATAAACAGTAAACAATCAAATGAAATAAAAAATCTAACTAAATGAAAGGAGGAAAAAGGTATCTTAGGTGTTAACTCGGTCCTCTCTTTTTTTCAATACTTTATTCTCCAATATTCTTAGAACAATACATGAACAAGACAAACGAACAGGCTCAGACACAGGAAAAGAAAAGAAAAAGAAAAACATACATATATCATCGACATTCAACATTACAATGTGGTGCTACCAGCCGCATAAGGTGCTTCTGTGCTTGTAAGAGATATCGTGCATGGGATCCCACGCAAGGGGTCCATAACCTCAGTCACTTATCATTCTTAACCTCATCAAAGTAGGCCAAAAGCAGGTCCCACATAGTTGAGAATCTTTCAAGAGAGTTGGCTCTCAGGAACCTGAGTCTCCCTCTGTATAACAGAGATCATGTCCATCAGCCTGAAAAGAAGGTGAAGAGGAGAACTTCCATTCCTTCAGAATGAGTCTTTTGGCAACAGTTGTCCCCTGTGTCAGAGATTGTGTCAAAGATTGAGGACTCTGAGCAGCCCAAGATGGCGATTTCCGCCTCTGGCTACAGCGTTATTTGTAGGCCTATACCAATCAAATATTTTAGCCCAGAATCCCGTTAGTGAAAGGCAGAACCAGAAGGCATGAGATAGTGTGCCCGCTGACACCTGTCACACAGCGGTGAGAGAGAAGGCAAGATCTTGTGTAATTTATGCTTGGAGGAGTGAAGATGGTGAGTGACTTTAAATTGGATCAGCTGGTGTCTGCTATTAGCTGAGCAGAGTTGTACCACAGACAGACTCCTTTCCCATATAATGTCAGATAAATCCATACCAGTCCGTCCCGCTGCTACGCTTCTCTAAGGTCGCTTTCACATATAAGCTGTTCGTTTCCTCGGATAGTGCGGTTAGTTTGGGGTGGTGTGAAAGCGCAAACGAACTCTGGGGCGGAACAAACAAACAAACTCTGGTCCGCTTGAAAACGTGGAACCGGACTAAACACAATATCGCCAGTGCATCTTGAGTAGAAGACGGTAGAAGGGAGCAAAACAAACACTGCGGCGTGCACACGTGTACAGTACCTGCGCGCCGTCGTGACCTACATCATCATAACAACACATTGTTTCTCAACAGCTGGCATGCCTATCTCCTTCGGTACGTAGGCTACTCGTCTCATCTGCAGAATGAAATGTTCAACAGCTTGCTGCCTCATCTGCTGCTCATATTGGGCACATTCTTGTCAAATATTTATTTGATAGTAACATCAAAGTAAAACCAGGAATTCCAATATCACAGGTTTGTGTTTTGCGGAGTCACTTGTGTTGTTCAGTCAGCCCTCAGCCAGGCAAGAAGCCTGCTGAAGAGAGGAGAGATTTCCCTTCTCTATTCTGTCCAATTCACCTTATGTAGCCACGCCCATTTGACCCGGTTGTGGGGCCGTATCAAAACCTCTGGCTAAAAATAAAATAAAATAAAATGGCTGACTGCTCCAATATCATCTAACTCTGAATGAACTAATAATTTAGCCAATTGTATACATACCAAATAAAAGCAAACGGCAATGTCTAAGAATGCAAGGCCATGTAACTGGCTCGTTAAGTCTCGCAGGGAATTACGTTAATGTCTGCGGGTCTTATTGACGTTAGTGGCTCGAGCGCAACTCTGAGGAGAGAAAACTATCTGAAGCTTTCTTTGTTGGAGTCCAGGTATGTTTTACAAGAAAGTGCTTGTCATTGTCGACGATAATGTTATCTGACCTGGCTAACATTGGATACTCGCTTGCTTGCTGGCCGGCTCAAAGTAGTAGGCTACGTTCTTTATCTTACCCCCTTCACTGTCCACTCCAAAAACAACTCTCTTATTTTGCGCCGTGACCGCCGGAAGTGTTAAAAGGACCCGGAAGAATTTGGCCCACTGTAAGGTCTGAACATAAGGTGATATGATCACTGCATGCTATTTGCGCAGGCGCCTGTGATCGTTACAATACAAACCGGGGTCATTATTATTATTATTTTTTGCTTATATTGGGTGCATGTGACGTGACGTCATTCACCTTTTTTGGGCAAAGACGTGGGATTCCCTTGGATTCCGTCTTCATGGTGGAGTGTCCCTGTTTGCACGCAGCGCGCGGCTTTGGCTTTAATTTGAGTCACAACACCTTCGTCCTGTAGTCTGTATACTACAGACTTGAATAGGGCAGCATTTTGATGCTTTCTCCTAGCTGCCAAGCATTTAATTATTTCATCACCGAAATACAAAACTCGGCAAAACTCTTTCCTCATCGCTTCAGAAGTGAGACTTTTAAGTCGAATTGCACTGACATTTGCGCGTGAGTATTTCCAGGTAAAACGAATAAGGTATGTGCGGGACCTACAGCAGCAAGGTTTAGGAAAATGCCTGGAGTCTGACGGCGGTCTGATGAGGAAGAAATCGTGCGGCACTTCTATACTTTCTAATGTTACTGGACGAAATTCTGATAGTGAAACGGGTCATTTTGCATAAGCTGTGTTGTGTACGGTAGCCCCTCGCGTTGGAGGGTGTTCACGGTGTGTTTCGCGTTGTTTGGTCATGAAATGGAGGGGGGGGGGGGGAAATGCCTGCAAGTCTGCTGCCTTTTGGAGATGAACTGAACTGAAGCCGCCAGGGGCGGAGCGACCCTATCAGCCCAGAGGGGGCGAAGCTCTTAGGGGGGCCCCATCAATTTTTTTTTTTTTTTTTTTTTTTTTTTGAAGGCCAGGCCAGGCCGCAGGGCCGGTTCCAGAACAAGATGACTAGGGGTGCATCCTAGATAGGAAGGGGTGCAGATGCCCGGCCAAAGGCCGGGCCCACTCGGGTGGCCCGGCCTAAATTTGACATGTTATTTTACTAAAAATAATGCATTTGACCATCATTTCAAGTAGAATGATACCACCCAAGCAAGAATATTTCAAGTGTTTCAAGTGCTTTACTGAAATATTTGGACCATATAATGATAATACAATTATCTCAACCTTAAAAGGTTACATATAGGTGCCAAAAAGCCATAAAATCACATCAAAGAACAAAGAAAAACAACAACTATAATTCAAGTTTAAACAGTAAGTGTGCAGCTGTAGCATTTATAAAAAAAAAAATTTTTTTTTTTTTTTTTACTTTTCAACTGAGCATGCAGACAAATAAGGGTGCAATGCATGCTTTTGCACCCCCGTAGAACCGGGCCTGCCAGGCCGCGAAGAAAAATGTGCCTTTTTTGCATGTTTGAATCGGTTTTAGCCATATTTAGTGGAATATCTCATTTTAAACACACCAATGTTATTGTCTATTGATTGAATTCCTCTCAGACTCACACCACTGACTTTATTAAATAAAGTCATTTTAAGTCACAACTGTAAAATAGCTGATAGCCCCTATATCCGAAAACACAATTTGTCACTCATTGAGCCAAGTAATATTATGTCCAAGAAAGACTACAGTGAAGCCACTTTACAGACAAGCTTGTTCTGAAGAAGAAAAATAAAAACACAGGTTGCCAGCCAGGTGGCCTGGCCTGCAAAAAAAAAAAAAAAAAAAAAAAAAGAAAAATTTTGATGGGCCCCCCTGACGAGTGGGCCCGTGGCGGCCGCACCCTCTGCCCCGGCGTACGCTCCGCTACTGGAAGCCGCGCCTGCGCAGGAAGTCTGCTGCGGTCAGAAAGCAGGATAAGGTGTATACATGCAGCAGTATCCCGGGTTCTTTCGGAGTACTCCACCTCGCATAACCGGCTTTCTCAAAACCGGGATAAGGGCTTATCCAGCTTTCTGAAACCGGGATATGATGTTTACATGCGCAAACACAAAAACGGGATACTCCAAAACCCCGACAGTAACCGGGATACTCAAGTCCATGTAAACGCAGTCATTGTTTAGAAAGTTTGGTGCGCTTGGCAAATTGCTGTGTGAAAGTGAACCGGACCAAATGAAAATCGCAACAATGTTGCAACTTCACCCCCCTGAATCGCACCGAGTCCACCAGCTTACAGTATGTGAAAGCGACCTAATACTCTCAGTAGAGGCCGTCTTGCAGCACACGTACAAATCTAGAGATCAGATGCATGGAGTGAGGAGGGCTCAGCAAAACATTGAAAAAAGCATGTTTGTTTGGGAGCACTTCAAAGGTATGAGTCTTGGATTGAACATAATCTCTGATTTGCAGGTATCTCAGCCATGCAGTGCATGCCGGGCAACTCAAACCTCCTCTTCAGTAGATCAAACCTTTCATAACATAAAATGCAGCTCAAAGTGCTTTACAGAGGAAATGGCCCACAGGTTGGGAATGGCTATTTATTTATGGATGATGTTGATGTTGATTGTGCTGTTAGATGATGGTGTGTAACATGCTGAAATGTTTTGCATTGTTGTTATTATAATGTGTGAATAATTCCATGAGGGATGGGACATGTTATAACTAGACATGAAAATAACAATTACGGTATTTCATTAATTCATTAATTCATTCACTCTCTCTACAGACGATGCCTCTTCTTCACGTCCTGTTGTGGGTTATTTCCCTCTCTGTCCTCATGGCGAGGACTTCCCTGGGCGATGGTAATGTGACGTTCCTGGGCGAGGGGCTGAGCGAGACGCACCGCCAGATGCTGCTGAGCTACCCGAACCCCCTCTCACCCAACCAGCTGCCCTCGTACTCTAACTGCTACCAGTGCCAATACAACCGGGGGCCCAAAGAGGGATGGCCAGGTACAGACCAGTAGCAGTTAGTCTCTGTATGGCGGACAAGTCCATAATAAATCCCAATATCTACACTTATGGTGGAGGTATGACTGAAGCTAGAGATAGCCTATACAGTAGCTGCATAGTGAACCATAACATTTGTAGCTTTGTTGTGGTTATGACTGCAGTGAGAGGCATACCTCCATAACACATGATTTCTATATAATGTAGTTATGGACATGTGACACTGCATTGAGACACTTTATTATTTCAATGTTACTGGAAATGAATTGATACAACATTCAGTGACATTTTTAGAGCCTTATAACTGTAAATGGTTATTTATTTAGTTATGTATTTACTGTGACTATGACCGGTGGGATTAGCTGCTCTAGTCAGATTTGACTGGAACAGTAAAATATTAAAGCTGCTCTAGTCAGATTTTCCTTTAAAGCTGAAGTATTTTCTCAGTGTAAACAGGAAGTGATGCGACAGCAGAGCAGGACGTCCCATCCCGAGACGCTGTAGATTCGGGCACTCACCACATGATGAAATATTAATCCAAAATGCACATAATCTGTTTTATTGGAAGGAAAATAGGTCGGCGGCCATGTTTGGACCAACACACATAGTGTATTTTCTTCCAATCTCTCTGTCTCTCTCTCTCAGGTATTCCTGGTAGTTGTGGTAGAAGAGGGCTGACTGGGTCCCGAGGGCTGACTGGGTCCCAAGGTCCACCAGGCTTTGAGGGCAGACAGGGAATACAAGGTCAGCAGCTTCTTCTGGTTTCACATGAAACAGTAACTGCTACAATAACAACAAATAATTATAGCTGCTCCACAGCAATGACGTCGCGGCCAGGCTGCCGCCCCTTTGTGCACGTCCGAGTTTGCCACGTACAGCTGCGGCCTCTTCTCTGAACGGTGCCCCGGGCGACACAGCTCTGAATTTCCATGCGCTTTGGACACTGCACAGTTACATGTTACTTCCTGCGTCCACTATGTGGTGCTAGAGAAGACCAAATAAGTATATGTCAGGTTGCTGTATATCGTGTAGAGCAGACCACATGAATTTTATGTAAATGATATGCTGTTTGTCAAGTCAAGTCAAGTAAAGTTTATTTGTATAGCCCTAATTCACAAGCATGTCCCAGAGGGCTTCACAGAAAATATGTCTAGCTAATTCTAGCTGACACAACAGTAGCAAATTACAGTAGTAATGATAACACATTGTCACATGAGGTTCCATTGATGTTGCCAGTAGGTGGCGCTACCCAAGGGGGGCATTAATGCAGCAATACATTTAGCGGAGGTCGCCTGACATGCATAAGTGTCATGAATATCGGACATTGCACGCAAGTTTTTGATCAATCAAAAATCTGTTTGCTGTGGAACTCAACATGGCCGTTCAGTGTCAGCTGATCTAGTTTGACTAATACTGTAGCTGTTGATTCATAGTGATAGTATAGCTTAGGTTAGTGTCCCAAATGCTGTCTAAAAGCCCCCTATCAATTAGCTAGTAATAATAGTATGTTGATGAAGTTAGATAGCCACGCCTGAATTGACAGGGTGTGCCAGCGCGGGAGAGCCGAGCCAAGGGTAAGTGGGGCTATACATGACTCGTTAATATATAGGCTACTTACCTGGAAGGTGTACAGATCACACGGGACTTAAATAACACTGGAGGAATGATTGCGCTAGGTGGTCACCCGAACCTACTTGTATCCCGGCCATACCTGAATGTGAAAGACCATTGAAGAAAGAAGTAGGGCATCCAACAACTTCAGCAGATCAGATGCAGGACAAAGCCCGAAGTAAACTCAGAAGAAAAGTAATGTCCGCACACTCCCAGGTCAGTTTATGATATACTGTTCTTTGATGCTTTTACCTTTACGGTTGTGATACCGTATCAGCCTTTTGGAAGTAAAGGCAAAAAGACTGCCTGGCAAACCTGGGAAATTTGCCCTGAGGCTTCTCCCATCTTCAGCAAACTAAGCCAGTACCCACCCATACTGAATGATGGAGATCTGGAGATCTTGGAGAAGTTTGTGGTCCTCATGTATGATAGATTGAGCACAGCTGTCAGTGTCAATGAAGCTAGACTTGACTTGTTAGCTGGACAGCCAATTCACCAATTACAGAGAGTTGCCAACAACCTACTAAGTGTTGCTGCAAATCAGGGTGCTGTGGAAGGTGCAAATGCTTTAGATTTGGTCTCACCTGCACAGCACTGTGCAGTTGCAAATGTGAGGAGAACTAACGTCAAACGTCCCCAAGCTTAGGGCCAAAACAACATGTATATCTAATTCATTGACCCCAAAAACCTAAGATGTGTGTCTCCATCTTTATTAGTTGCTGAGATATTAAAAATATTTGTTTTGTTGTTGCGGACACCTTGTACGCCATATTTGATACAGCTATTTTCAACTAGCTGTTTCAGGCAAAGTAACATTCCTTCTCAACTCTATGAACCCCAAAACCTCGGTTTAGACCACAAACAGACTTATTAACAGATTTATTTGAAACAATTACATTGATATGATGAGCATTCGATAGAAATGGCGGCCATCTTGAATTTTTGAGTGGCCAGCGCCTTTTTTCAAAAGAGTGGCCCTTTGAGAGCATTTGTGCCAAATGTCATGCTTGTATCACAAAGTGAACGATTCTGCCACTCATCTGCTGCACTAAAGAAAGAAAAAATATTGGCAAATACAAGTAGTGGCCCTACCGCTGGCCCGGCCACTAATAATAGGCTAATGCAGTTAGCATATGTTTTATGTTTTTATTTATGTATTTAAGATTTATTTGAAAGGGACAATACACATCAATCCACACTTTAGTTCACGCTACAGTGTAAATGTGTCAGATTTAGCCAAGAGGCTAATTTGCATCTGTAGTCCCTGGACAAGTTAACAATATGGTCAACAGGTCACAGTATAACAATAAAACAATTAAAATTAAAAACTTGTAGCTGTAGCTTTGTAAATAAAAGTCTTGGTGTTTCTGTATCTATGTGTTGATCCCTCAGGAGGACAGAAGGGGGATGAGGGTTTGAAGGGTGAACCGGCAGGCGACGGGCCCATTGGACCCCAAGGAGTCAGAGGCTTCAAAGGTGAGTAACAGAATCAGTATCAGAGAGCTAGCATATCACTGTTGTGTGAGGAATACCTTGTAATACCCTTTTCAGATCACTCTCGTCATACTGTAGATTTAACCATTCATTGCAACAAATGGAAATACAGTTATGTTTGGCCGTTGATGTGCCGAGTTCTGCATCCCTGCCGAGAATTGCATCCCCACCATATTTTGGGGCTGTTTTAACTTAAAAGGGTTAGGGTTAGGGTTATATCATTTTTAAGCAGTTACATTTCTGTATAAATCATTACAATATGGTCCCGTGAGGTGGGGATGCGTTTGGCGGCGGGGGTGCAAAAATCGTCATAACACCTGGAACGCAAATTGGCACTTGCACGAGGTGGACTGCTATCGTCCCTGCCGAAGAGGCAGAGAAGACAGCATAAGAGGCACGCAAACCGGTGCGCAAGCGATAGCATGTACGATGATAGGGCTCAGTATTGCTCCCTTACAGAGAAAAAAAATCTCCTCAATTTCTTAGTGAGGTGTTCCACATGGGCCTGAAAATAAGTTTAGTTTCCAGCCAAATGCCAAGATATTTAGAAGAACAGTGTCAATTTGCTCACCTTGGAGTGTGTGGATACAAAAAGTGTTGTTGACACTAGGGGGCGTGAGAACACCATTGATTTGGTCTTGTCGGAATTTAAAACAAGCTTGTGGTCGAAAAGACACTCTGCAGGCTTGTGCAGTAGTGTGGCCGAAACTGTATAAAACCGTGTGTCGTCTGCATAGTAATGGACATTACAATGTGTGGAAGGGAGTAACTTTTACCGGGTGATGAGTGTGATTCCAGGGGTCCGGAAGAGTATCAAACTAGATGTTACAGAGTTTTGATTAAAAGCATGACACATCTTAGATTTATCTGAGATTACATTGTTCTCAGCGCTAATCTGAGGTGGGGGAACGGAGGTGGGCCTGGTTTTGAGTGATTTTACGGTTTTCCAAATAGCTGTATTTCCTTGAGTATTAGCAAGAGAAGTTAAATGAAAATCTGATTTTGCTTTTCTGATTACGCTTCCTGAAATGTAACCAGTCTGCTGACTTACCTGTAAATCTAGCTTTCGACCGGGCGGAGTCTCTGAGTCGAAGGGCTTTACTAACATCCTCTGAGAACCAGGGACTAGAGCGATTTTTTACTCAGATTTTTTTGTAGGGGGCATGCTTCAGTGATAGAATTAAAAATAATGAAAGAAGTGATCAGAGGCTAACTCAGGATCTGGGATTACATAATTTCTCCAAATCAGAATAAAATTGATTGTGTAAACAAGCAGGGACTTCATTACAAATCTAACAAAACAAAGCAAAACAAAAATGTCTTTATCAATTAACAAGTCCAAGTCCTTGTCTCCAACTTCCCAGTCAAAATGCAGGAATGCTCGAGTCCAAGTCAGAGTCACCAGTGCCTCAAGTCCAAGTCGAGTCAACAGTTCTGGAAATTGGACTTGAGTCAGACTCAAAAAGACTTGAGTAGTATTGTACAACACAAATATACACATGCATGCATGCACACACACACACACACACACACACACACACACACACACACACACACACACACACACACACACACACACACACACACACACACACACACAGTATTTAATGTAAAGTGAGTCTTTCTCCATAGAGTTCAACAGTCACGTGACTTTTTCCTTCCACCCCCCAATTGTTATTTTTTGTTTTTGCTCCAAGTGAAATATTACATTACATTACGTCATTTGGCAGACGCTTTTATCCAAAGCGACTTACAATAACACATTTTTGTCAACAATAGAGCAATCAACTATGCAACACAGTCTATGACTACTACAACTTCTGAAGCAACAGTGGTACAAGTTTAGTTTAGGTTAGTATTTTTTTTTTTTTAAGAGAGAAAGAAGTTAGTTCAAGAAGGGCCCAGATGGAGCCTGAAAAGGTGTGTCTTTAGTCTTTTCCGAAAGATCGCCAGTGATTCGGCCGTCCTGACCGAAGGTGGAAGCTCGGTCCACCATTGAGGTGCCAGGGACGAGAAGAGTCGCGATCGGGATGAGCGACTTTTGACCCCCCGTAGTGGAGAAGGGGGGGCAAGGCGTCCTGCACTGGTGGAGGAGCGAAGGGATCGGTGAGAGATTTGGAGCCTGACCATAGATTGTAAGTACAGAGGGGCTGTCTGGTGTACTGCCCTGTAGGCCAGTACCAGTGTCTTGAATTTAATCCATGCCGAGATGGGAAGCCAGCTTGGTTCCAGCCTTAAAACTCGTTATAATGACTTTTCTAAATGTCTATGGAGAAAATGAATGGGGAACTCACTTCCGGGGCTGGAAACGTCACGGAAAGTCACATGACTGTTGAGCTCTATTGTATTTAGCTTCCACATTAGCGGACCTGACAAGTTAAATAGACTAATGAACTTCACCTGTGGTTCAACTGGCATGGAGGTGAGGAGATGATGACTGAATGTTCATTTTTGGGTGAAGTATGGCTTTAAGGGAACATTTAAGATTGAAGTCTGCCTCCATCAACATTGTTGAACATGGACAAACGTGAACACAATCTGTAATCTGAGCAGCATTATCTGAAATAATCCTGCCTTGCTGTGCATGTCTGTATTCACAGCAGACTAACCTTCACCTGGTGCCTCTGTCCTGCAGGTGACAAGGGGGATCGTGGTGGTGAGGGTCATCCAGGGGACCAGGGCGCTAAAGGAAATTACGGCATCTGTCCAGAACCATGCGTGGTCACCCAGGGGCCCCGAGGGGTGCAGGGATTCTCCGGCGCTGCAGGACCCGGGGGTATGACTGGACTCTCAGGCTCCATGGGGGCCAACGGCACTAAAGGTGACACCGGCACAATTGGAGCCCCTGGACCCCACGGATCTGCGGGTGAGAAGGGAGGCCAAGGTGCTGAGGGGGCGTTGGACTGTCACGATGGAGAACCAGGGGGTCAAGGGCAGAAAGGAGACAAGGGAGCCCAGGGAGGCCAGGGGCAGATGGGCAGAATGGGGCAGAATGGTACACAGGGGGAGGAGGGTGACCCGGGGCCGCTGGGGGTTAGGGGTCCTGCCGGTCCCTGCATGCCCATGTTGAGCCCGATGGTGCGATGTTGCTCTGAGAGGTGGTTCTCAGAGGTTGAGCTATTCAGCTATCTAAAGTCGGTCTTCTCTGCGCAGCTTTTACCCAATAACAGCTTCCCCACAAACGGTACCGTGGTTTTTGCCCGGAACTTCTATCAGGACATGTGCTGTAATATTGAAAAGGATGCTAACGGTCAGTGGGTATGTCCAACGTGTCCCTTTTTGCTTCGCCGTATAGACAGCATCATCTTCAATGACAATTACAATATTAGCCACAAGAATTTCACCCACAAACCCAAACTTTACACCATGCCTGAACCCAAAGATTACATCACCCCCAAACCCACAGATTACATCATCCCAGAACCCACAGATTACATCATCCCCGAACGCACAGATTACATCATCCCAGAACGCACAGATTACATCATCCCAGAACGCACAGATTACATCATCCCAGAACGCACAGATTACATCATCCCCGCACGCACAGATTACATCTTCCCAGAACGCACAGATTACATCATCCCAGAACCCACAGATTACATCATCCCAGAACCCACAGATTACATCATCCCCGAACGCACACATTACATCAACCCAGAACGCACAGATTACAGCATCCCCAAACCCACCTACATGTTAGATTATGACGTCAACACCGGCATCTACACTGCACCCTTTCACGGCACCTACATCTTCAGCTACCACCTCACCGTCTTCAAACGGCCCCTCAAAATCAGTATCTACCTTAATGATGAGCCGATACTGGAAACGACCAGCAAACCACCTAACGGCAGTTTCACAAGCGCTACTCAACAAGTCATCCTTCACCTAAACAAAGCGGATATAGTGTATCTCTTTTTGAAGGATGAGGACAATAACGGTTTGTACGCTGGTCCTGAGGCGGACAGCACCTTCTCCGGCTTCCTGCTGCACCTAGACAATTGTGATGCACATCTGTCTGGTTTTATCTAAATGCCTACTGGTGAACACAAGTGACGACTAGCCCAGCAGCACCGTCACTGTCCACAAATTACCTTAAAGGGATAGTTCAGATTATTGGACATAAAGTTGTATGAACTACATAGCAGTTGCAAAGTGGATGTGGAGCTGACTTGCCTTTTCTTTTTTTCCATGGGTCCCGTGGGCGGAGCTCTAGCTTGATCTGAGTGGAGAAAAACGTGACCTTGTAGGGTCACAGAGTTATCAGGTTTGACTCCTAAAGAAAGCATGCATGTATTATGACATCTCATTTCAACAATAAAACCACACTCTTGCTGTTGGTCAGACTGCGCTATTTATTGGCACTATTTTTTTAAGGGCTCCGTGCACTGCATCGGTGGCGGTCACTACCGGTGTGTATTTAGTGTAATTATGCTCGCACACACACACACACACACACACACACACACACACACACACACACACACACACACACAGACACTTCTCATTCTTATTATAGGACTATGCGCGCTCGATTCCTATGCTCACCCGCCCTGCAGCTCGCCCACATACACTTAGCTTAGCCTTAGCCTGCAATAGCCTCACCTAGGAAGCATGAATTCACTGATGCCATCATCATGGATGACATGATGACACTATCACAGATGACATCACTGATGACATCATCGCTGAAGACACTTATATCCACCTTATTTCTAGCTGCCATGATGCCTTACGTGAAATATGGGTGCTTCTTCCGGTGTAATCCTCCCAGCCCCCTCCCCCCGTTACATTGCTGACACAGACACAACATAGGCTACTGTAGCCCGTCTGTAAACGACAGCTTGGCAAAATTTTGTCGATAAATATCCCAAGTTGTTCAAAGAGCAACAGAAATAGCGGATGTGATGGATAAAATGATTACATTGTTATCAGTACATCATCATCTGTAAGTCTGTATTCATAGGGAAATTGAGTATGACCTTATTGCTCATAAATTATTTAGTCACAAACTTTATAATATTAACGTTGTTTTGATAAGTCCAGGGCCGCGGGATGTAGTCCCCCCCCCCCCCCCCCCCCCCCCCCCTTTTTTTTTTTTTTTTTTTTTACAAATGTAATTAAAAATATTTTGCAGTGCACTATGTTCCTTTCTTGTTTAAGAATGTTTCGGGAAATGAAAATGTAGCCTATTTAAATAGAATTATCAACAATAACAATCAAGGAAGTTACATGCTTGTAGGCTAGAGAAGAAGAAGAAGCGTGCATGCACGCACATGTTGTGTTGAACCAACCAACAACCAATACGAATTGTTTAATCTGGCAATAAAGAAATGTGAACTTGACATGCTAATTTAATAGCCTACTCAAAAATGCACCTCCCACTATACAGCAAAGAGAGGAGTCAATGTTTCTTGATATATGCCATTCAGATCAGAATAATTAGTCTAGTCATTAAGTTTGCTGATAATATTTCTATCATGTTAAGTCTGTGTCATGTTAACTGGTGTATTCAGAGCATATAGGGAGATATAGAGCATTATCATCATGCTATATATCTCCCTCTTTGCTCTGAATGAGTGAGAAAAGGAGAAAATACTGAATAATTACATCACAACAGTATCCTAATGTTAATTTAAAATTCCTCTAAATATCACTAAAAAATGTTTAAAAAAAACGTCCAAATTTTTTTCGCCGGGGCCGGAGAGTCCCTTCCTCCCAGCACCCCCTGCTTAAAATGACTTCCAGCGGCCCTGGATAAGTCATTTGATAAATGCAAATAAGTCATACTTTGCTTGTCACCTAGGATTGTCCTGAAAGAAATGGGTCTGCAGGGGGTGATAATACCTATTGTAAAGATCTGGAGACGAAAACTTGAATTCTGTTTTTATTAATAAAATATTAATTTAACGTTAATCCTGGTCTCTCCTGATTGCAATGTTACATTCATAAATGTTAGTATCTATCGTTTAAGTGTATGTGAATGTTTAAAACAAAAGACAACTGTCACAATGTAGCTGGTGTTGTCTATCACAGGGGTAAATGGAACACTAATAAAGTAGCCTAGCAGTGGTTCTCAAAGTGGGGTCCTTGAGGGGGTCTCCAGCAAAAAGGTGAATAATTTATGTTCACTCTAATTCCATCCGACAGAAATGCATGACTATTTTGGTGACAGGTTTCATACACCGTCTAACAAAAGATCTAAAAGCAAACGTATTATCTAATTGGGGTCCATGGACTAATTTGTGTCAGTTTAGGGGTCCTTGAAATGAAAAGGCTTGAGGACCACTGGACTACAGTATACTAATTGTTTACCAATGTGATATACCTGTTTCATTTATATTCAACTAATGTAAATTAACACTGCAAGTTATTTGACTGGTCTTCATTACCCAGAAAGCCAGTAGGGTACCTTAAAGATAGCTAACATGTTAGCTAATAATAACATTCAGAGTTGGTCTGTTTATTTACCATTTAACACATTCACTGCCAGCCGTTTTTTTTTTTACTGTAGGTAGCTTCTGCCAAGGTTTTTTTTTGAGGATTCTGGCTCATCTTTCAAGAGCCGAGGATTATTTTCTGCTAAGATTTTGTGAACACAAAATATCTCAAAAGAACTAATAGAATGTGTGCTTTCTCTGTCTAAAATAGTTAGTTTGTAGAGTTAGTAGTTATGTAGGCATTAGCACTTGAAAACAGCATGGTTTCAGCGTCTGAAAATTTAAGCTGAGATAAATGGCTTTTTGTGAAATTCGATAGAACAGTCACTTTAACCATTCATTTTTGGCATCAGTAAGACGTCAGACATCTAAACAATAGTTTTGAACAGTAATTTCCTCCATAACAGCAGGAAACGTAAGTTATGAATGTAACTATGGATCTGTGAGACCGAAGGATGACCATCACTACGGTCAAATAGGATGATAGCCCTCGTTCCGCCTACTCTCGAGACCAATATATCAACAAAGTCATGCCCATGACCCACGGAGGCGGAACCTCCCCCACTATAAAAGGGGGGGCAACTTCCGGCCCGACCTCTTACCTTGAACGCCTCAGAGTGTTTCCGAGCGACAAGGACTAGTGACGGTCATCCTTCGGTCTCACAGATCCATAGTTACATTCATAACTTACGATCTGTTTCGACCTCACTCTGACCGTCACTACGGTCAAATAGGATGACTCATACCAAAAGGGTCGCGAGGAACAGGACACCTAATCCTCCCCATCTCGCTGGGCAACCGACATCAGAGCAGCAGTGCTCACTGGTGCTGCCCGAGTAACGTCCACCCTGTAAAATCTTGCAAACGTACATGGTGTAGACCATGACGCTGCAGCACAAATGTCCCCCAAAGGAACTCCTTTCAGTGCAGCCCATGAAGTAGCCACACCTCTGGTTGAGTGGGCTCGTATCCCTGTAGGAACCAGAGACCCCTGTTCCACATAAGCATGGGAAATTACATCGACTAACCAGTGGGACAAATGCTGCTTAGACAGCGGTAACCCCAGTCTTGCCTTCCCATAGCAGACAAAAAGTTGAGTTTGAGACCCCCTTAGAAGCTGAGTACAAGCCACATGGGCACGCAATGTCCTCACTGGACACAGAGTAAGCAACTCCTCCTGTTCTGCCTGCGAGGAGGAGGAGGGTTGAAATTGACCCAGCTCCAGAACCTGGTTTCTAGATTGAGGTGTAAGTACCTTTGGCAAAAAGGCAGGGTTAGGCCAGAGTGACACTCCTGTGCCATCCAGCCTCCACCGTAAACAGTCCTCACTAACAGAGAGAGCACACAGCTCTCCCACCCGTTTAGCCGAACAAATAGCCAAAAGAAAGGCTGTCTTAAGCGACAGAGCTCTCAAGTCTGCATCAACAAGCGGCTCATATGGTGCCTTAGTGAGAGATTGTAACACCAGGGGTAAGTCCCAGCTTGGTGGCCGCACCGTCCGACTTAGGCACAAGCGACGGGCCCCCTTCAGGAAATCACACACCCAAGGATGCCGCCCCAACGGCATGCCATCGGCTCCTCCATGGAATGCTGAAATAGCTGAGGCATAGACCTTAATTGTACTGGCTGCCTTGCCTTGACTCAACTGCAACTGCAGGAAACGGAGAACCAGCGGCACCGAGCAGGTTACTGGCTCGACATTTGTGTCTTTACACCAATCTGAAAGGATCCTCCATCTCATGGAGTAACTAGCTCGAGTGGACGGAGCTCGAGCATTACCCAACGTCTCACGGACAGTCTCGTCTAACTGTTGAGAGATGGACTCTGCAGAGGCCACATCACCCACAATCGCAGCGCGGTTGGGTTTGGGTGCCAAATCTGCCCGCCTACTTGCGACAGAAGGTCCGCTCTGGATGGCAACTGTTCTGGATGACCCCACTTCAGCTGAAGCAGCTCCGGAAACCACGGCCTCCCCGGCCAACGTGGAGCCACCAGCAGAACTCTGTAACGACCCTCCCTGACCCTTCGGAGGACCTGAGGAATCAGAGGGAGAGGGGGGAAAGCGTATAACAAGCCTGTCGGCCATTCTTGTGACAGTGCATCCAGGCCCAAACTGCCCCCCTGGCCTGTGAGTGAGTACCATTCCTGGCAGTGTGTTGTCTCCCTGGTTGCGAAGAGATCGACCTGGGCCACGCCGTATCTCTGCCAGATTTGGGTCACAACCTCTGGGTGTAACCGCCACTCCCCCGGGAGGGGTCCTGTCCTGGACAGCATGTCCGCTGCTAGGTTTTCTACCCCCGGGATGTGGACTGCCCTCACCGAGGCCAGCCGAGGCCATGCCCAAACCAGTAGCTCCTTCGCCACCTGCAGACAGCGTAGTGACCTCGTCCCACCTTGGTGGTTGACATGGTAAACCGCAGAGGTGCTGTCCGTTCTCACCAGCACATGCTTCCCTTGTATGGCCGGCAACAAACCTTTGAGGGCAAGATGTACTGCCCTCAATTCGAGCACATTTATATGCTCCAATGACCACGGGGGCTCCCACATGCCCCTCACTGTTCTGCCCTCCCAGACGGCTCCCCAACCCGTCAGAGAGGCATCTGTCGTGACCACCGACCTCCTGTGAGGCAGATTCCCCAATGCTGTCCCGCTGTGGAGGAGGTCCCCGTCCCTCAGATTCAGATTCAGATTCATTTATTAAGGACTGCACAACAAGTCGGCAGAATTTGCTTTCGGTACAGCAATTGTTAGCACATGAATATAGTGTCAGCATGAGACATTACAGTACATAGACAGACATATGACAACATAAATACAGAACATTCAACATATACATTACTGGAGAGGTATGCAGAGAGGTATGCAGTGAGTGAGTGAGTGAGTCAGGGGTGAGTGGAGTTTAGAAACCTGATGGCAGTGGGGAAAAAACTGTTTTTGAAACGTGTTGTTTTGGTGGGGAGTGATCTGAAGCGCCGTCCAGAGGGCAACAGTTGGAACAGGTGATTGGCTGGGTGAGATGGGTCAGAAACTATTTTTTGTGCTCGTGTGATTGTCCGTTTATGATAGAGAGTGTCTTGTGATGGGAGTGGGGTACCTATATTTTTTGAAGCTTTTTTTATTATTCGTTGGAGTTTGTTTCGTGAGTTACTGTCCAGGTTGCCGTACCAGATGGTTATGGATGAGGTGAGGATGCTTTCTAGTATGGCTGTATAAAACTGGAGGAGTAGATTGGATTTTACCTTGAATTTTTTGAGCTGCCGGAGGTGAAAAAGTCTTTGATTGGCCTTTTTGATTATGTGACCGGTGTTATTGTCCCATTTGAGTGTGTTGCTGATGTGGGTGCCCAGGAATTTGTATGTGTCTGTGGTGGTTATGGGTTGACCGGAGATGTGGAGGGGTGTCTTGGGGGGTGGATTCCGTCTGAAGTCTGTGATGAGTTCTTTGGTTTTGGAGGTGTTGAGTTGTAGGTTGTTGTCCTGGCACCAAGTGACCGCTTGGGCCACTTGGTTCCGGTAGTGATCTTCATTATTGTTGGTGATGAGTCCAGTTATGGTGGTGTCGTCTGCATATTTGAAAAATGAAACTGAGCTGTGGTGGGATGTAAGGAGGTTGGTGTAGATGGAGAAGAGCCAGGGGGAAAAGACACAGCCCTGGGGGGCACCAGTACTGAGGGTCAGAGGGGAGGACAGGAGGCTGCCTATCCTGACCCTCTGACGCCTCTGCCACAGGAAGCTTCTAATCAGATAGCAGAGGGAGAGGGGAATGTTCATGTCTGTCATTTTTTGGAAAAGTTTGACCGGGTCTATTGTGTTGAAAGCGGAACTGAAATCTATGAAAAGGGTGCGGATGTAGGTGTTGGGTGAGTCTAGGTGTTGTAGTGAACTGTGCAGGGCTAAGTTGACAGCATCTTCAACTGATCTGTTGGGGCGGTATGCAAATTGATGAGTGTCCAGCAGGGGGGAGGTGAGTTGTTTCAGGTGGGAGAGGGTGATGCGTTCGAATGATTTTATGATAACAGAGGTGAGTGTGATGGGGCGGTAGTCGTTGAGGCAGGTGATTTTATTGGATTTGGGTACTGGGATGATGATGGAAACCTTGGCACAGTCCGGAACAGTACAGTGGTGTAGCATGGAGTTGAATAGTCTGGTGAATGGGGGGGCGAGTTGCTCTGCACAGTGGTACAGAGTAGCTGGGCTGACATTGTCGGGCCCAGCAGCTTTCCTTCTATCTATTTTTTGGAATTGCCTTCTCACCTCCTCCTCCGTGATGACAAATGGGGGGGGGGGGGGAGGACTGGGGGTGAGTACGGGGGCACTGGAGACTGTTCAAAACGGTTGTGTAAAAAGTATTTAATTTGTCAGGAAGTTGGGGATCAGAACTGGATATGGGTGGGGATTTTGTATTAATATTGGTCATGTTTTTTAATTTTGTCCAGACTGTTTTGGTGTTGTTGGGTGTGATCTGATTTTCTAAGTGTTTTCCATATGCTGATTTTGCTTTCCTGATGGCTGATCTGAGTTGTGAATTTGCAATGTTGTATTGATCTTTATTACCGCTGTTGTATGCTGTGCTCTTCTTGTTGCGTAGGAGTTGAATGTCTTTGGTGAACCAGGGTTTGTTGTTGCTGTGTATTTTGACTGTTTTGGTGGTGATGTGTGTCTCCTCGCAGAAGTTGACGTATGACGTGATTGCGTCATATGCCTCCTCGAGGCCGTCTGCGCCACTCTCCACACCTGGACTGAAGATGTCCCAATCAGTTAGGTCGAAGCTGGCTTTCAGAGTGTCGATGTTAGCAGCAGACCAGGATTTTACAGTTTTTTTGAAGGCTTTGGTGGATTTTATTTTCTGGCGATATTTGGGGATGAGGAGCAGTATGGCGTGGTCAGAGTTGCCCAGCGGTGCCCGAGGGAAGGAGCGGTAGGCATCGCTGGAGGCAACGTAGCAGTGGTCGAGCGTGTTATCGCCCCTGCATGGGGCACGTCACCTGCTGTATGTAATTGGGGAGTTCGGTGGACAGGCTGGCGTGATTGAAGTCCCCCAACGCGATGACAGCGGCGTCGGGATGATGGTTTTCCACAGAGGAGATGTAGTTGGCAAGCTCGGTGATGGCGGTGTTTGCGTTGGCTGAGGGTGGAATATATACTCCGACCAGGATCACCGAAGCAAACTCTCTGGGAAGGTAAGACGGCCGGCATTTCACGCTGATGTATTCCAGGTGTGGGGAACATGATGAGTCGAGTGTTGAGCTGTTATTGCACCAGAGGTTGTTGATCATGAAGCAGATACCTCCACCTTTTGCCTTGGTTGATAGTACCGCCGACCTGTCAGCGCGGTGGAGAGTGAAGCCGGGCGGGGTAACCACCTGGTCCGTCACGGTGTCGTCCAGCCAGGTCTCGGTCAGGCAGAAGGCAGAGCAGTTTTTGAAATCCATGTTGGTTTGAGTGAGGAGGAAGAGTTCATCGGTTTTGTGTCTCAGTGATCTGACGTTAGACAGTAGTAGGGCCGGTAGTGGGGGCCGGTATGGTCGCTTCCTGAACCTGGAGAGGACACCGGCACGCCGCTTGCTCCTCCCCGGTCTTTCCCTCCAGGAAGTCGGGTAGCTAGGCGAGTTGTTGATCGCCTGGATCTCTTCTGGTAGCGTCGGGATCAGTGACTGATCTACAGCAGCCAGATTGTATCTTAGTGATATAAGCTCTCCCTCCAGGGGAGCAAGGCCTGCATGCAGGCCCGTGTGACAAGCAGTGTCCTCCTCCTGTCCCTTTTCGGATGAAGATGAAAGGAGTTCAACCACCGCTGCATAGACCTTGCTTTCAACAGGCCCAGGGGAATCACCACTGAAGCTGCTGCCATCAATCCCAGCAGTTTCTGGACTCTGTGCACAGTCACCAGCTTCCCCAGCTGAAAATGTTGTAATGCTCCCACCAGACTTTCCACCCTCTGAGGAGTGAGACATGCATTCATAGTCACAGAGTCGAACTGGAGGCCCAGAAACCTCACCTGTTGCGAAGGCTGCAGATTGCTCTTCTTCCAGTTCACCACGAACCCCAGAGACTGCACATGCACCAACACCATCTCTGTATCCCGGACCACCTGGTCCCGAGAGGGGGCACATACCAACCAGTCATCCAGGTATGGCAGGATCTTGAGACCTCTCAATTGGAGGGGGGCTAGGGCTGCCGAGACCACCCGAGTAAAGATTCTCGGTGAGAGTGACAGGCCGAATGGCAGCACTTGAAATTGGTAAACTCTGCCCTTGAAAGCAAAGCGGAGGAAAGGTCTGTGCTCTGGCCAAATCGGAACGTGGAAATACGCATCCTTCAGATCGATGGACGTAAACCACTCCCCTGCATTGATCGCCTGCATGACGATTCTTGTATGCATCATTTTGAATGGTAGGACCTTCAGGTAACGGTTGAGTCGCCTGAGGTCGAGAATAGGCCGATGACCACCGTCTTTTTTTGGAACTAAGAAGTAGGTGGAGTAAAACCCAGTCCGCTGTGCGCTGCGCGGCACCTCTGACACAGCACCTTTCTGCAGTAGACCCCGCACCTCCTCCACCAGTACGGGCTCTAATAATGGGTCCTTGACGATGGTGTGATGGACCTCTGAAAAGGGGGGGGGGCGCCGCCGAAACTGCAGCCGATACCCATGAGCTACTGTTGACAACACCCATGGGTCCGACACTGCTCCCTCCCAACTGGCCCTTTCTCGAGACAGCTGGAAGGGACACTCGACGGCTGGCCCCTGACCCCTATGCAGGACCGCCGTTGCGGCCTGCACCTCTGCCTGAGCCCCTCTGCTTACCACCCCCCCGGAACTGAGATCTCCTCTGGGGGTTAGTGGCAGGGTTTTGAGTGTGGCCACGAAAACTCTGACCCTGAGGCCCAGCCGGGCCCCCACCAGCTTGTCTATGCCAAGCAGATTGTTGTGCCTTCTGTGGCACCCTAAACCCCTGTGGCACCTTAAACCCCTGTTTAAAGGCCGGGGCTGGCTGGCGACACGCCCGTTGGACCGTGTCCCTCAAATTTATAGAGCGCTCCGCCCTGTCCAGCACGTCTTGAGACCCTGGATGAAACACTTGACCAGACACCACTGGCAGCTCCATTAGCTCACCCTTTATGGCCTCCGGCAACGAAGTTTGTGCCAGCCATACTTGCCTACGACACAACACTGCTGATGACATCGCCTCCCCCACATCGCGTGTCAGTTGCGAGTGAGCCGACAAAGCCGAATCAATCAGAGCCCTGGAATCTTGATCTTCCACAGGCATTGTCTTACGCAATGCTGCCAGGAGGAGAGCCAAGGCATTGCCCATACGAGCTGCCCGTGCATTAGCATTAAACGAGCGCGATATCAGCCGATCAGTTTTGGCACACTCCTTCCTGGGGCAGCGAGGATTATGAGAAACACGGGCTGGCCCCAGCGTTGTCCATGACGCTATCGCCTGCTCCACTGGTGGCATATCCCCTAACCCAGTCTCCGCTGGGTAACAGGCATTAGCCAGCCGTCTACAGCCCGCATTGAATTGTGGCTTCTGCGACGGCTTCGACCATGCTGTCCTCAGCATCGAGGCATAGTCGTCTGCCACCGGAATGTCCGGAGGGGCACTAACATGAGATATGCCCTCCCAAACACCTCCTACAGGGGCTGGGTTGGGCACGGGAGGCTGTAAGCCGACAATTCTTGCCGCCCTCAGTACTCTATCCATCAGAGACTTTGTGGCAGACCCGTCCTCCACCAACGCTGACTGGTCATCCACCTCAGCAGAATGTGAATGGGGGCCCGCTACATGGCTTCCGCTTTCTGAACGCCGTTCACTATCCAGCATCGAGTGGGGCGCGTAAAGCGACAGCACGTCAGCCTCCTCCCTGTTGGCGGCCCCCCCAACATGGCTCTGTGGCCCCCGTGACTGAACAGTGTCCCGGCTAGCGGACTGACGAGCCTCCAATCTGTCCATCCTCTGAGCCAAACTCTGGATGGCAGTCAACACTTGCATCTGTGTGTCTGCGCTGCCGTTCCCCGCTACTGAAGCTGGGGCTGGCCGCTTAGCAGGTCTAGGGGTCTGCTCCCGGTTCGACCTGTCTCTGGAATCCTGACGACGTTCATGCGAACGCTTGCGAGAGCTCTTATAATGACCAGACCTGTCCGAACCGCGGTCCTTCCTCCTCCCACGTTCGGACGTAGAGTTACGGACCTCGTCCAATCTACGCAGTCTCTCCCTTCTTGACAGGTCAACCGCTGCACTGCAGGGATTGTCCACGTCTTCTGAGATATGGTCCATACCCAAGCATGATGGGCATTCCCGGTGCCAATCCTGGGGGTCCATCCTCGACCGACAAAGTCGACAGCATGAAGCCATGATGTAACAGCAGGATTCGGCCAGAGCAAGACCAACCCCACTAGCTGCGAACAGCAGTAAAGGGCAATTAATTCCAAGTAGTGGCCCGCACCGGTACGCGTACGCACCTAGCGAGACTCACATAAATCCCCCCACTGCGTACAGTGGTCTGGGGTATCAAACTTTCTTTAATTGAAGTGTCACTGATGGGTAACCTGCAAGACACAGAATTCCCAGCACACAGTCAAGCCCAAGCTAGCCTGTTAGCAACTAGCCTGTGGCTACAACAATCAATAGCTCAGCAGCTAAGCTACCAAGCCAAGCTACCCTAGGCTTAGCAGCTAAGCTACCCAGCCAAGCTAAGCCTTAGCTTAACACTAGCATGTAGCAAGCAATCTAACAATGCAGCTTAGCATAACACACTAGCACATACAAGCAATATTAAGCAGCAAACCAACACAATTCACAGGGACACTAGGCACCTGCACCCACAGGTGAAGAATTGAAAGGTGGTTTACCCAGTGTAATTCAATACACTACCCGTCCCGGTCTTCTGAGGCGAGAAAGGCAAAGAGGTCGGGCCGGAAGTTGCCCCCCCTTTTATAGTGGGGGAGGTTCCGCCTCCGTGGGTCATGGGCATGACTTTGTTGATATATTGGTCTCGAGAGTAGGCGGAACGAGGGCTATCATCCTATTTGACCGTAGTGACGGTCAGAGTGAGGTCGAAACAGATCCCCCCTCTCCTTCAAACTCCTCCCTCCGTGTGTGTTCTCCTCCGCCCTCTGTGGCTCTGCAGCGGGCGTGTCACAAGCGAGTTTCTGCTGCTGCTGCTGCCTGTCTGCTGGCGGCCGCTCTTTGGGCGAGTCTGGATGGGCTCGCTCGTTTCTTGGGGTTTCGGTTGAGAGCTTTGATGAAGCTTTTGCGATTCTGGTCTTATTTATGCTGCGTGTTTCAAAGTGTGTTGCACCCATAATCTATTATGCAAATTTGCAATCCCCCACCGCCAGCAACCAGCGCAAAAGCGAAAGCGTTTTCGCCAATCCATTTTACAGTATGAGAATGGTTTCATCGCGCGTTCCTCTGCAGTTTTGGCTCGGCTTTTTCTAGTCTGGAGAGCACTGTCGCCACTTAGTGGGTCGGTGGAATGGGTTGTACACGTTCGGTGGCTCCCATATTTTTATAGGAGACGTGGGGGGCGTTGATCCACGTCCCACCGTCAATTTTTTTTTTTTTTTTTTTTTGACGAGTCAACTCGTCAACGGCAGTCAACCGTTGGATTTTTTTTGACGAGTCAACTCGTCGATGGCAGTGAACATGTTAACAGTGTCTGTGAATCAACAAAAGATGTCTTTGACTATTGCGAGTTTGAGATCGCCCTCATTTGTGCCTGAGAAGCACGAGTTGATCCTGAAGCACCAAAACAGCTGCAGGAGTAAGTAATCTTTGTAACGTTAGAGAACTGTTTTAGTTTGTGTCAAGACTAGATTGAAATTGTCCAAATTTGTTCCTTCTGCCATTAAGTGTTCAAACAATGTATAACCACACGTGCCATTGTGTCTCTTCTTCTTCCATGATTTATGGTGATAGTGCAGATGATTGGGATTCACCCTGTGCTGTATTTCTGTTTGTATGTTGTATGATGCATCGTTGTTGCCTATGTACTGTAACGTGTTGGACTACTGTACATGTCTGCAAAGCAAATTGCCCCTCGGGGGCATTCAAGTTTATTCCAATTTCTTCCATTTTATATATTTTAATATGTTTAATATTATGCACTTTAAACTGTAACTAACCCCTAAAACAAGCTTTAAACCAATGTATATGGCTTTTGAGTAGTGATGCTGAAGGATTTTGTGCAAAATCTCCGATCTTGAGAGTAAACTGTTGCACACTGTACTACACACTGTATAATTTTCATGCCTTTAGGGGTTGAAACTACTTTGGCCGTTAAGTATGCAGAGTCTCCCTATTGGCAGACTGTGGGATCAGAACTCGTACAGTATATTCGCCGGAACAGAGCGTCTAGTTTTACTGGTTCAAACCAAACGGTACAGATATATTTAGAAACAGGAGAGATCGCATAACATTTCACTGGGACCAAAACGTAAAAAAAATTTGGGTTTAAAGAAAATATTTGTTCTACGTTGTTATGCCTCTGCCGGTGATAGCCAGGCCGGAGGAATTATGGATCCGGGTTGTCCGTCCGTCCGTACGTCCGTCCGTCCGTCCGTCCGTCCGTTAAAGCGATATCTGAGGAACGCCTTGACGGAATTTCATTAAATTTGCCTCAAACATCGACTTGTACTCAAGGATGATCTGATTCGATTTTGGTGGTCAAAGGTCAAGGTCACTGTGACCTCTCGAACGCCATTTTCACGCTTGTTAACACGATATCTCAGGAATGCCTTGACAGAATTTCATTAAATTTGCCTCAAACATCGACTTGTACTCAAGGATGATCTGATTAGATTTTGGTGGTCAAAGGTCAAGGTCACTGTGACCTCTCGAACGCCATTTTCACGCTTGTTAACACGGTATCTCAGGAATGCCTTGACGGAATTTCATCAAATTTGCCTCAAACATCGACTTAGACTCAAGGATGATCTGATTAGATTTTGGTGGTCAAAGGTCAAGGTCACTGTGACCTCTCGAACGCCATTTTCAAGCTTGTTAACACGATATCTCAGGAATGCCTTGACGGAATTTCATCAAATTTGCCTCAAACATCGACTTGGACTCAAGGATGAACTGATTAGATTTTGGTGGTCAAAGGTCAAGGTCACTGTGACCTCTCAAACGTCATTTTCATGCTTGTTAACACGATATATCAGGAATGCCTTGACGGAATTTCATCAAATTTGTCTCAAACATTAACTTGGCCTCAAGGATGAACTGATTAGATTTTCATGGTCAAAGGTCAAGGTCACTGTGACCTCACGAACGCCATTCCCAAGTTCGTTAATGCAATATCTCAAGAATGGCTTGATGGAATTTCTTCTGATTTGGCTCAAATGGTGATTTGGACTCAAAAATGAACTAATGGCGGAGGCATACATCTGCGGTGCGGTTGTTCTAGTTTTTTTAAGTTTTGGTCAGAGAGAAATGTTCTATGGTCTCTCCTGATTATAGCGTTAGCTGAACCGTTTGGTTCGATGAAGTACAACTATTTTATAAGCATTTTACGAAATGTCTATGGAAAAATAAATGGCGGATGAAAATCTCTGGTAGAGTGCTGAAGCAGGAAGTGATGTTCCACTTTGCCTCTCTATGACTGACCACAAACCAAGGAAAGACACCACCCCTTATGAATAAATTACCTCAAACTCCCTTACTTTCTCTCATTGTCACGGCAAATGCACATGAATTGCCAATCTCTACTATTTGTGTTCAGAATAATCACACTCAAATAATCAAGATGAGTTTCTGTCATCATCAGTGCAATTGTGAGAAAATCATTTCGTTATTCCCACGGATAGAGAACCAAATATTTGGGAAATCCTCCGTCCCTCTGCTCTGTAATATTAGCCTGTGCTGTTATTGAGCATGTCTGTGCTGTGATTGTCTTGCTGTTGTGTGGTTGTCCATTTCATTGCTCCTTGGTAGCCATTGTGTCCATGTGTTTGCCTTTGTCCCCGATGTGTTTGTCGGTAGGTGGATCCCGTCTCTCTCTTTGTGTGTGAAGCGGTGTAGCTTTCACACTCTCTATGGGCTTTACAGCCAGCAAGTCAGCTGATAAGCCCTCGACACTGATCCCATTGTTCATGTTTGCGTCAGACCCCAATCTACTGCGCATGTGCGGAACGTGTCCTCCAAGCAGACTAGAGACTGGTAAACAGAACTACTACGCATCTGTGGTGCCCGCAGCGGTCCGTGTACGCGTCAACTCGGGAGTATAACCAAAGCTTTATAGCTTTATAGTTCTGTCAATGAGATTGTCCTTGCTGGATAAACAGTTCTGCCATTTACTCTTCCCAATAGCGTTTGCCTCTATGACCTTGGGGCCTATAGCTACCCTGAGCCCAGGAGCCTTCTTCAACCTGCGTTTGGATCCAAACAGGATGATGGGTTGGGTTTTGCCCAGGTGCAGAGAGTCTGTTGTCAGACAGCTAAATGCTGACCATTGAGTGCTCCTCTCCTAGCTCCCTTGAAATGTGCCCAGGTCTTTCTGAGAGATGAGCAGGGCTGAATCATCAGCATATAAAAATAAGTTCCAGGATGATGCATCTCTCATATAGGCAGCGGGACAAACACAAATTCAAGATTCAAGATTTTTTTTTTATTGTCACTCCGTAGTACAAGTATCACATGTGAAGTTCTTGTGCTGTAGACTCCGTTACAACATAGTGCAAAATAACAGGGCATATAGGTGCAGGGAAAACAAGAGAAACAACAAGCAATAACAGTAAAGCAATAAAAACAAGCCAGAAACAGTGACATTCACTGCACATAGGTGCAAATAGCATAGACAAATTTAAACATAATTAAACATTCTATTTGCACAGGTGCAAATAACATAGACATAATTAAACATACGTAATGGTAGCAGCTGCAGTACAGCTACTACATGATTGTTTATTTGTGTATGTTAAGGAGTCTCGTGGCCTGCGGGAACAAACTGTCCCTCAAGCGATTTGTTCGTGCTTTTGGGACCCTGTATCTCCTCCCTGAGGGTAACGGGGAGAACAGGCTGTTGTGGGGGTGTTTTGTGTCCTTGATGATCTTCAGGGACCTCCTGAGGCACCGCTGGTTGTACAGTTCCTGCAGTTCTGGCAGCTCACATCCTGTTACGTGCTGGGCCGCGCGCCTCACTCTTCTTAGCGCCCTGCGGTCCATGGTCGTACAGTTCCCGTACCAGGTGGTGAAGCAGCCAGTCAGCAGGCTTTCAATGGTGCCTCTGTAGAAGTCCCTGAGGATTATTGGCCTTAGCCCAAATTTCTTCAGGCGCCTGAGTCTGTGTAGTCGCTGTTGGCCCCCCCCCCCCTCCTGTAGTCTACAATGATCTCCTTGGTCTTGGAGACGTTTAGAGAAAGGTGGTTGTCCTGGCACCATTGTTCCAGGGCCTCCACCTCCTCTCTGTAGGCCGTCTCGTCGCTCCTGGAGATCAGCCCCACGACTGATGTGTCGTCTGCAAACTTCACGATGGTGTTCGAGGTTTGAGTCGCCACGCAGTCGTTTGTGTAGAGGTCATACCAGAAGGGGCTGGAGACGCATCCCTGGGGCGCTCCTATGCTGATGGTCAGTGGGGAGGAGGTGAGGTTGCCCACTCTCACCACCTGGCGGCGGTCTGTTAGAAAGTCCAGGATCCAGTCACACATTGCTGTGTTTAGTCCCAGATCCTTGAGCTTGCTTGCAGCCTGGAGGGTACTATGGTGTTGAATGCTGAGCTGTAGTCCACGAACAGCATTCTCACATAGGTGTCCTTCCCCTCCAGGTGGCGGTGTGGAGTACGTGTGCTACTGCATCCGCTGTGCTCCTGTTGGGGCGGTATGCAAATTGGAGCGGGTCGTGGTCCGGGGGGAGTGTGGTTGAAATGAAAGTGTCGTTGGTACCTTACAGCTTCCGTAGTAGTTATCATTTCAATGCTCTGCACCCCCACTGGAAAAATACCAATTGGATTTGCGCTCTGTGTGGTGGTCTAAAAATGAGGTGTGCCCAGCAAAAACTCTGGCATTGAGCAGCTATCTTATAGTACACACCCACTTCCCCCATCACCCTGGGTGTCTCCTCAGTTAACAGTGTGGATTCCTGCAACTTCCTGGGGTCCATCATCAGCCGGGACCTGCAATGGGAGCTGAACATCAGAGCTCTCGCCAAGAAGGCACAACAGAGGATGTGAGTCCATCCTCACCTCCTCCATCACCGTCTGGTATGCTACTGCTGCCCTCCTGACTGCAGTGCATCATTCGCCGTACTGAAAAGGTGATCGGATGCAGCCTGCCATCCCACACCGCCAGGATGCTGGGAAAATCATGCCCGACCCCTCCCACCCATGTCATAAACTGATTGTGACATCACCAGTGATGCCCCCCCCCCCCCACAGGCCCCCAGGGTATAAATATGGAGGAAAAGGTAGCATTTTATAAATGGGCGTGTGACTTAACAACAGGAGTGACATCACAAGAGGAGAATGTTCTGCTGGGGCTGATACAGGGATGCAAAGTCATGGAGAGTGAAAAAAGGTGACAGATACCAGGGCAGACATAAAACCACTCAGAAATCCTTATATTTTGGGCTGAAAAATGTGACTGTCACCTAAAGGTGACTATTGTAGAGAGAATTTAGAGGTTGTTGTAATACCTCCCTCCTAGACGTAGGGGGCGCTAAGTGCATAAAGATACTCTTTGTTGTGGGACTTCAGAAGAAGTCTATGGAAGTGACGAACAGAAAGGTGGGGTCAGTCCCCAGGAACGGGAGAGGGGATTGAACCACAGTGCTCTGTGAGACTTTGTTTTTGTAAATAAATCTTTCCTAATACTTTCACGTTCTGGTTTGTATTGGTATTCTGAAATGAGTTATAGTTCCTCACCACAGTTTGGTGTCCGAAACCCGGTTCGAGGAGGGATACTTATGGCCCAATTCCACCGCAGCTAGTAGCGCGGTCCCGCTCCGCTCGACTCGATAAATGGTCTCATCCCACCGGTATAAACCGGCCCAGCCCGGTTTGATTTGAGGCTGAGTCGTGCTACTTTTGGTCCCTGCCTCGTCGGGGTTCTATTCTGCGAACCCGGGTTCATACGGTGACGTGAAAACATTGTAGACGACTGATTGGTCAAGCAGAATCGTGTTTACTCTCTATCCTACTGACTGTCAATGCAGCGCTGCATACGAGTTTAGTGGGGGGCTTACCTTCTCTTCTGTTATGCTTTTCCATCAGTCTTTTGTGTTGCTTCCTTCGCCTCTGGTGAAATAAAATCGGCGCGGTGGTTTCAATTGTCCAAAAGTCCGCTGCTCTGAAGCGCTTGTGTAGTTCAGTGCTGCGTCGGCTCCGCTAGGCCGCAGGCGCTTGGTGAAGCCGGGGTCTTGCCTGGTGAGAGGCCGCGGGGGTAGAGGCTTCACTCTAGCGCAACCCCCGTCCCTCGTGCAGCGCTTGTGAGTTTTGACTAACAACAAAGTGATATCCATTCTCCTGGTCGATTGTCACATTTGCCCATCTACACTGTAACACCCGCCCAACATGCTGTGATGCTATGAGCTGGCTGCTCAGGCCAGGATCAAGGACTGTGGTCATGCCAGCACTGCTCTCTCTCTCTCTCTCTCACACACACACACACACACACACACACACACACACACACACACACACACACACACACACACACACACACACACACACACACACTGTAGGTCATTTAGAGGCACCAGTATTTCATAAACAGTTTAAAAGTTCTGTGTATGGATTTAATTGTAACGTTATAGCCTACTTCGGAACATGGGCGGAGGGCAGATATGCGGTCGCTATGACGACCAGGTGTGGGCGGGGGGAAATGAACGGCGGTCGAAGCAGAACGTCCATCGGGTTGAAGGAAGTAGAGCCGAGTGGTGACGGGCTGTAAAATGTGGTGGAATTGAGCCATTAGAGATTTTCGTGGCTTGCTGGATGTCTTGTGGAAAGCGCACAACGCAGGATGGAGACATTGGGCAACGCAGCAGAATTCAACAGGAGGCAAGTATTGTTTGATTGTGTTTACAGAAGCAAAGTCTATGAAAACTAGTTTGTAAATATATAAAATATTCCTTAAGATGAGAGAGTCTGTACAGGACTGTAGATGCAGGAACAAAGGGCCGGTTTGCACAGGAGGGGGGAGGAAAGGTGGGGGACAGGCCTCTCCTGTCTGTGTGAAGATGCCTGGATTCTTAAATCAGAAACATTTGGGAAAACAAGTTAATTTAAAGTCTAAGTTGTGTTCAAAAGTAAAATCTCTCAGCTTAATGTGTTTGGTTAAGTGTCAGCTTAATTGTTTGTATTTTGTTAAATGTTGCTGTGTTTTATAGGAGAATGGCCTGGAAAAGTTAGTTAGAGAGACAGAAGGGGGATCTATTTCAACCTCACTCAGACCGTCACCACGGTCTTACAAGTGAATGATGCGCCGCTTCTCCTTAATCTCCGAGACGTTAATATCAACAAAGTCAGGTGACTGACCTCAGGAGGCCGGACCAGAGGGCGGAGCCTATAAATACCTCCAGGAGTCCGCGCCGACCTTCTCTTTGCCTTTCTCGCTTATCCCAGACTGGTGGTAAGTACCATGATTCTTATGATTCCACTGTGTGCAATCCGTCACTTGATGCAGGCGCCTGGTGCCCCTGAGGATTGTAAGTGGTTTCTCTGTGTGGTGTTAACTTGGTGGAAAAGCATTGGTAAGTTAACCGTAGCCACATTAAAATGTATGGGGGAGAGTGTTTCATGTTTGGTAACACATCTCCATTCTAGGTGGCTTAATTGATTACACCTGGCAAAGCTAAATGTATTGTTGAGAGTGTTTCATGTTTGGTAACACATCTCCAGCCTAGGTGGCTTAATTGATTACACCTGGCAAAGCTAAATGTATTGTTGAGAGTGTTTCATGTTTGGTAACACATCTCCAGCCTAGGTGGCTTAATTGATTACACCTGGCAAAGCAAAATGTATTGTTGAGTGTTTCATGTTTGGTAACACATCTCCAGCCTAGGTGGCTTAATTGATTACACCTGGCAAAGCAAAATGTATTGTTGAGTGTTTCATGTTTGGTAACACATCTCCAGCCTAGGTGGCTTAATTGATTACACCTGGCAAAGCAAAATGTATTGTTGAGAGTTTCATGTTTGGTACCACATCTCCATTCTAGGTGGCTTAATTGATTACACCTGGTGGGAAAGCAGGTAACAAGAGCAGCTATAAGATAGCTACAGATTCATCTGTTTTAGAAGAAAAAACAGGTAAGCTTGGAAAATTAAAGTGTATTTTCGGTGCTTTCTGCCCTTCCTTGTGCACACACAGGGAGTGGGGCTCTTACAGTCATATTGATTAAAGTCCCTGGAAACCAGAAATATTTCTTTATTATTTAGCATTTTGAGTTAACTCATTCATGGCCAGTTTAGGACTGCCAATATTTAGCACAGGCCAAAGATTTTCATAATTGTTGGTCATTTTTCAAGACCCACAGTAAATTATCTATTAGCACCAGAGTGATTTGCAATACCTCAAAATGAAGATGTACGTCTCTGGGTTCACCAGGAAAAAAAAGTGAGCTTTTAGCATGTTCTGTACTCTACTTATAGCCATTTATATACACCCTGTTTTCACCAAAAAGGTCTCTCTGAGAAGAGAAACAGCAGAAAAGGCCATTTTTGTAAAAGACACAATCTCAGGCAGAACTCGCTCTCAATTCTTTTATTTTGAACTGTATTGACATCAGACATGTAAATATTATTCGTTATGACACAAATGACAAAAAAAAAAAAAAAAAATATATATATATATATATATATATATACATGAAGTGCTTTTTTTACATTCAACAATACAGTTTACTCAGTGTGAGTGAGTGTGCAGACAGACACACAGACAGACAGACAGACAGACACACAGACAGACACACACACACACACACACACACACACACAGAGAGAGAGTTCTGTCCACAGCTGCTGCTGGATCACACCTCCTTCCAAGGGAACACTATTGATCGCCCCGCAAATTAGCATAGGAGGGGAACACCAAACTGGTCTGAGATCAGCGTCTAGCCTCCTCTGCCTCTGTATCGTTTTCCTCCTCTCGTTCGGGCTGGGACGAATGCTGCGACACAGGAACGGGTCCGGCTTGGCTTTGGGACCAGGCGCTGGAACCGGATCGATCATGTTCATCACGGGTTTGACTACCAGGTTCGCCCTGCAGCAAGGCAACCAGCGCAGCGCGCCGAGGGGCGTTTCAATGGCGTTTCTCCTCTCTGCACAAGGAAGCGCGTTTCTCTGTTTTTCCTCCTGCTCATTTCAAACAACAGCTGCGGTATGTGTTTGTTCACGTGTTGTCGGCTTCGCTTTGAGGGCAGGGACCTGATACCATGTCACAGGCTGGGGAAGTCTTTGAACTACGCGCTGCACTAATAAAAACAAAAACACGTCAAACACGTCATTGGCCCTGAGGGCTATTCCTGATAACACGTCAAAGACGTCTTTGGCCATGAATGAGTTAATCACATCACAGGACCCTATGTTAATAAGCCACCAGCCAAATTTGAACGATGATGAACGTCGCAAAGTATATAAATTTAGGTTTGACAGTCATGGCAAAAGTCATGAGAATCAATTAGTTTTTAGAGTGTATTTTCTCCCGCGGACTGTGTGGGCGTGTCCCATCTGCAGCAGGGAAATTTCTCTCTCTCTCGCTCTCTCTCTCTCTCTCTCTCTCTCAGGAGGAACTTTCTCATGGTGATGCTGAGCCAGCAGATCTGCTGTGGAAATCCTCATGAGCCAGATTCAGGGTGCATCCCATCTGGTGAAAATGCATCCTTTCCTCTGTCCTTGTGGCCTTGTCTCCTCGCTGACTCAGAAACCAAGAAAACTCAGAAACTCTCTCTCTCTTTCTCAGAGAGAGAGAGAGAGAGAGAGAGAGTGTGTTCGCGCGTAAAGAGATATCTGCTCAGCGCTTCTGTCTCCCTCCCTGCTGTGTGTCGAGCGCTATGCTGCGTGCTCTCTCTCATTAGTCCAGAGAGAGAGAGAGAGAGAGAGAGAGCAGCATAGCGCTCGACACAGCACACAGAGTGGGAGGGAGACAGACACTGAGCGAGCGCTGTGGGGCAAAGAACGGACAAAAGGAGAAGGGTGAGTTGCGCGCGTGTACAAAGGTTATATAGAGCTTATGATGTCATAAGATTTTGCATTTGGGCACCTCGCGCACTGCTCTCTTCAATGAGGAAGTACCTTGTAGAATCTTGTAGAAAAGTGTCGATTTTAAGGCTTTGGGTTGAAAGTAATGTATAATAATTTCGGAGGCACACAATTACTAACATAAGACCCTATCATAGTTAGAACGTTTTTGTGGATTTTGGTTTCCAGGGACTTTGAAGCAGCTACGAGCAACTTTTTCGATTGTTATTAAACAGTATAAATTTAATATCAATGCATCACATCTTACCTCTAGTCGACGAGACCAACGCAGAGTAGTCTCACTTGAACCCCGAGTGAATCGGCCAGTGTTAGTCTGTCTGTAGCCAGGGCAGATCAGGAAGTGAAATGAAACGGTTTGCAGCAGCCACTTCGGCCATAACCACAAAATAACTTCCAAAAAACCTGTTAGAATATAACGAGAGATGTTCCCGAGAGTATGCGTGGCGTTCACAATGTTTACGCTATGTTGCTAGGCAGCGCGAACGGGGTAGGCAGGCAGCTGCGTTTCACTTCCGGGTTTCACTTCCGCGTTTCACTTCCGGGTTAGCCGGTCCGGCGGTAACGAGAGAGAGAGAGAGAGCCCCCTGTTGACGCGAGTTTAGACAGACACAGACTTAATAATCACCTAAGGGAGCAATCTCCGATACACACGGCTTTGGTCTCAGCTACTATTATAGGTAAGATGTGATGCATCAATATTGTAATTATACTGTTTAATAACAATCGAAAAAGTTGCTCGTAGCTGGAAACTCTTATCAATTACCAATTATCAACTAATTTGACGACCACCTGCCAATTCAGTCGGCAGATTCAACTTTAATATGACTAACATCAGACTCCATTCCATTACTGATCTAAACACACTCTATCTCATAAGATAACCAATTTACATTCTACTGATCATCCGATATTCCCAAAGACCAACGCCGGGCCGTCTGAGATTCGAACCCGGGACCTCCCTCCTCTGCTCTGTGCTGTGTCCTTAGAGCAGATCCTGTCTTCTCTGGGAGGAAAGGTCAACGCATAGTAAAACATCACTCATTACTCCAAAATACACATTGCCGTTCTTTCTCTCCACTGGTCCCACAGAGGAATGGCCCCATGTCGGCAGATCTCCGTGACCTCTGCTCCAAAGTTAACCTACCATGGCCTATATGACCGTCTGGAAAAAACCTTTTAGAGAAAGAACCATTTACTGTTACATCCTTGCACAACCTCCCCTGGCCCATCTGAACACTAAACAGTCGGCCAAGGAGACCGTCTCACAGAGAACCTATTTAATGTTTTCCTAGACCTGCAATAAACAGGGCTTAACATACAAGCTTGTCAAATAGAGCATAGTTCAACTTCCAGCTGAACCATCTGATCATTCACCCCCAAGGCCAGCCTGTCCTGGCAGAGAGGGAGAGATGTTTATCATTAAGTTTCCTCACTCGCAGCTCACCCGATGACCTACAAATGTACTTCATGAACAGAACATTTATAACATAATAAAAGATACATTTGAATTAACAAATGATAACATCATCTCTGTAATTGCCCTTCACTCCAGCAGGGCCTCCGTGCTGAGGTATCCGCCTCCTGCTGAATCCAATCTGGGCTTAAAGGATGGGTTTACCGATGGGGAATATGAATATATATTAATTCTTAAAAAATCTTAAATTTCGAATCCGTTGAAATTTTTGAAATTGCTTGCTCCAGGTGACGCGTCGAAACGCGTCACCTGGCCCTTTTTTTTTTTTTTTTTTTTTTTTTTTTTTTTCATTTTTTTTTTCTCTGGCTGTGAACAAGCAATTTCAAAAATTTCAACGGATTCGAAATTTAAGATTTTTTAAGAATTAATATATATTCATATTCCCCATCGGTAAACCCATCCTTTAATGAGGAAATGTTTGGTTATAAATTAGGAAAAATGGAGATCTTATCAGGTAACCAGGGATCTGAGGAGAGAAATCCTATCAGGTCTTCACAGCGGGCGACGGAGTCTGTCGTGGCAGTGAGGACGGCAGTGGGGTCTCACCCATGGATGTGGTATCCAAATGCGTGAGCGCAGCCAAAATTGTGGGGCTGGACATACCGGCGGAGGCTCCGGTTCCAGTTGATGGCGTTTGGGCCGGTATTCACCGGGCCCAGCTGTCGGTGGCTATTCCAGCGGCTCCAGATTATTTGAACATGCTCAGAATGTCGTGGGACAATCCAGACAGGGCTCCACTGTTTAATTCTGGGTGTCGCAGACTAGCCAAGTCCCAGTATGGGCTAGAGACTGGGCTGGCGAACATGCCACCAGTCGAGGGGGAGTTTGCGGCCCTGACGTCACTCGGCCCGGAGCGAGTGACCGCTAACCCTCGTTGCCCAGTTAAAGAATGTCAAAAGACAGACAAGTTGGTGTGTTATGCCTACAATGCGGCCACACGTGCAGCCCGGTTGGGCAATGCCCTGGCGATTCTGTTGGCAGCTATTAGGAAGACCACTGGCCCTGAGGATCAGGACACCAGGGATTTGGTGGACACGGCCCTGGTAGTTCATAGTCAACTTACTAGGGATATTGGTGCATCCATGTCATCCGCTATGCTGGCACGCAGGCAAGTTTGGCTGGCGCAGACCACTTTGCCAGAAAATATGAGGAGAGATCTCACAATCATGCCAGTGGTGCCTGGCAATGTCTTTCACCCAGACTCTCAGGGAGTGTTGGACAAAGCGGAGAAATCATGTATGCTTTTCCTCCGCTGCCTCTGATCCCCCATGTACTGCACAGGGTGGCCACGGGGCACTACAGGGTCTTGTTAATAGCTCCCAGGTGACCGGGGAGGCACTGGTTTCCAGTTCTCCTCCGGTTGGTCCACGGCCAACCATGGCCACTGCCAGTCAGGGCAGATCTTCTGTCCCAGGCACAGGGTCGGATTTGGCACGCCAAATCTGCGGCAATGAAGCTGTGGGCTTGGCCGCTGCGCAGCCCCTCCCTCTTGGGCTAGACGAAGCTGTCATGCATACAATATGTAGCGCTAAGGCCCCTTCCACACAAGCTAGCTACGGCCAGAAATGGAAGGTATTCTCGGATTGGTGTCGTAAGTGGCAGCTGGACCCATCCACCTGCCCTGTTCAGGGGGTACTACGCTTCCTTCAGTCGATCTTCGACGCAGGGAGGGCATCTAGCACTGTTAAGGTATATGCATCAGCCATTTCCAGCTTCCATGAAGCAGTGGAAGGTGCGTCTGTCGGGAGACACCGCTTTGTGTCAGAATTCATCAAGGGCACATACCGGCTGCGGCCGGGCAGGGTGCTGAGGGCTCCATCATGGGATCTCACCTTGGTGTTGCGGTCGCTGACTGGGGCTCCGTATGAGCCTATTGAGCAGGCCGAGTTTAAGTTTCTCTCGCTTAAGACGCTGTTCCTCTTGGCAATGTGTTCAGCCAAGAGAATAAGTGAGTTACATGCTCTGTCAGTTAGTGAACAGTGTTTGAGGTGGAAGGCTGACGGCACCGGGGTGTCACTGTGGCCCAATCCCTCATTTCTCCCCAAGGTCGTGAATTTTCAGATGGTAAAACAAGTCATTGAAATCAGCTCGTTCAAGCCAGAGCCCGCCTCAGCGGGGGACAGCATAGACCTGCAGACATTGTGTCCAATAAGGGTGTTAAGGGCGTATGTGGCACGCACTCAGTCCTTGCGGCACTCACACTCACAGCTGTTTGTCTGTTATGGTGGGAACAAACTGGGCTTTCCCGTGTCTAAGCAGCGGTTGTCACACTGGGTGGTCGACACGATCTCTCAGGCCTACGGTGGGCAGGACCTGCCTGTCCCTAGAGATCTGGTGGCACACTCTACTAGGAGTATGGCCACTTCCTGGGCAGCTTTGAAAGGGGTCTCTGTGGCAGAGATCTGTGCAGCAGCATCATGGAGGGATCCATGCACTTTTTCTCATTTTTACAGAGTCAATGTGGCGGCGCCAGCACCGGTGGGGTCAGCTGCTGCTGCTGGACGCAGAAGTGACGGCTTGGAATCTTCTGTTCCTGGCGACCTTGATGGTATGCGTCATCCACTTGTAAGACCGTGGTGACGGTCTGAGTGAGGTCGAAATAGATCGTAGGTTATGACTATAACTATGGAACTATGAGACCGAACGATGACCGTCACCATCTCTTGTCGCTAGGAACGGGATGAAGCGTTCCAGGCTGGAGGAAGTCGGCGCGGACTCCTGGAGGTATTTATAGGCTCCACCCTCTGGTCCGGCCTCCGAGGTCAGTCACCTGACTTTGTTGATATTAACGTCTCGGAGATTAAGGAGAAGCGGTGCATCATTCACTTGTAAGACCGTGGTGACGGTCATCGTTCGGTCTCATAGATCCATAGTTATAGTCATAACTTACGTTGTATGTTAATCAAGCGTGTGAAACAAAAGGGGCAAGAACAAAGTCCTCTGAATAGTTTATCCTGGGGGGAGGAGGAAAAAGGTGCCACATCTGGGAAGTTCTGTAAAGTTAAGGTCTAAAGTTTAATTAAATGTAATTTGATTTTCTTGGTGTCTACTGTATAGTTAATGTTGATTTGGGGTTATTTCACACCATGCATATACTGTAGCCGAGTATGGCTGGACCATACCTACTGGCTTTAAGATGAGAAACATGCTTTTCCAAACTACAATGTATATAAAGTTGTTTATCTGTGCTTAATTGTAGTAATACCGGTAATTTATGTTGGGGGGTTGTTTAAATGTAGCCCAATAATCATCAGTGTTGTGTATGAACAAGATAAATAAAGAGAGAGTGGATTAAACGCTATATAGTGTTATTAGAGTTAAAAGCTATGTTTAGCAAGTAGAGAAAACAGTGTTCATGCCACCTTGATTATTGATGTATTCAGAATCTGCAAATGTATTGTATAGGCCTACTAAAAGTTAAGAAGTATTTGGGATGTAGATAAGAAAAGTTAAGACGTTTAGAATGCAAGATGAGAATTTAGAGTTAGGATTATTTTGATGAAAACTTTGGGAGTAAGATGATCAATACATTGATAGCCTGTATTGAAGCCTGGAAAATTAAATAGTTGGTTGATTGCCCCAACTTCCAGGATTGGTAAGAGCGCGCTATATAAATAACATAGAGGTGGGATGAAATGGCCCCAGCCTCTAGTGGACAGGCCATAGGGAATATGGGCCACGAAGGACCGGGGAGTCCTAAAAGTGGAAGTAACTTATTAGCTTCAGAAGCTCGGCCATTCTAGGGAAGATAGCAGTGGCTATGCTAACAGACAGCCTCCCAGGGAGAAGGAGAGAGACTCAGATAAGGCCAAGGGGGATGATTTATGGAGAGAAGGCTTGGAGATTGGTCAAAGAGACTAAATGGCACGGGATTGTCTAAAATATGTATCATATCCATGTTTTGAGTCCTTATATGGAGGTTCCAATTTATGTCCATTTTAGACAATAGTAGATAACCAGGGAGACGCAGAACGAGAACAAAGCCTGTGAATATGATTTTCAGAATCTATCACGGCCTGGTGTTGTATGGTTGATTTGCCAGAAAAGCTTGAATCTCCTAAATCTTTCAGGGACTGGCTCTGATTTGCACATGTGTGCAGGATTGAACCTCATTGGAGGGGTTCGCCTCATTGGCGAGGCAGAAATAGTTTGGGTAGCTATATAGATGAGAAATATAACCTCATTAGATGAGAAGCAGAACAGAAAAATAAGTTGATTGAGTTGGAATACAATAACTGAATGGGGGCAAAAAGTGTGTTGGGCGCTCGGAGCGATTTGAATGAAGGAGGAGAGAGAGCTAGGAGCTACATTAAATTGTATAACAGAGGGACCACTTTTAACTGCCATTCTATTTAGTTGTTGAGATGGTACAATATGTTGCAGATTTTGGATGCATTAGGTTGTCTGTGTCCCGCGGGGTGTTTGTGTATAAGATGAAATGTGTTATTTGTATGTATGAATGTGTGACATGTTAGTTTGTGACAGCAGCGGTAACATAAATGCATTTACGAAGTAAAGCATTAAAGTGTGCACGGTTAGAAATTATATAATTAGGTAATACATTTGATCAATATAAGAAATAACTAAGATGTGGGAAATCTATGCTGTGTTTAACATATTTTGTGTGTGTTTCAGAGAAATGGAACCATGGGCTGGAGGAGGAAGAGTCAAACAGGAAGCAGTGTTAAAGAACAGCATTAGTAATGGGAAAGCCAGATTAGGAAGAGATAGCATAAACTATATGGTAGAAAATGTATAATTTGGAAAGGAAGAACAGAACAGGGAAGAAGTTCACCCCCGCTCCCATGACGCGAACTTAAAGGGATACACACACAAATTAGGTATATACACGCAAATGCTGCATCAGGTATCAATGGGTTAAGGTATGGGTTAGGGTTTGGTCATGGTTAAATAAGAAAAAAAAACGTTAGTTAAAATGTAACCCTTGTATCCCGCTAACCCGCTAACCCTTAACCATCCACTGGTCCGTGTACATGGACATTGATATTAATTCTTATTTTTGATAGTCTTAATTTTTTTATTTTTTTATTTTTTATTGATTCTTATCCATTGGTAACTTCATCTCTCATACCTCATATCAACATTTCATGCTTACTGAATTTTAACCCCTCAAATGCCAGTTTACTGTATTTACTGTACAATAAAGTTTTCAGTAGAAAACACAAAATATGATTTTTTTTCCCTTCCCATGAATGCCACCTGGTGGCGGGGTGGTGGGATTATCATAGTTTTGGATTGGTCACATTTTTCACGGAGGAATTACTTTCTTCCATATTCCATCTTTTGAGAATTGCAAATTTGCATTTTTTTTTAACTTTCATGGATCTTGATATTAGTACTTGTTTTTTATATTTATAATTAACTATTTCTTATTTTTTATCGATCCATATCCGCTCCTGACTCCATTCCTCCTACCTCATATCCGTAGTTGAACATCCGGCTGAAAAAACACGCTTGAACGACGCCATTTAGGCCATGAGCGAGAGAGCACAGAACTGGCCTCCACGGATGACGCTCTGACCGCCTTCCCCGCCCGAGAGGCTCCTTCGTGGCCATCGGATTTACTGTGCCTCGCTGCTTTTGCGTGTACCTCAAAGCCAGCTAGTTTTCACAAAAAACACAAACGAGCTTCATTCATCCATCAATCTCGGTCTAAAGGCTTCAAATCATTAGTTTGCACCAGGTTTGCACCGGAAAATCTCCGTTCCCAGGTCATGTGACCATGTTTCCATGACGATCACTGTAGGGTATATTTCATGTAAATCTCCATGCAATTGGTTGCTGTGCCTACACTGGGCAAATAGGGGGGGGGGGGGCAAACACAATAGAAACTACAAATTTGATGTCTTGACTCGAGCTGAGACGTGTAAGATCAGAAAAATAATTATTTTTGGGGAAAGTGGGTGGGAGTCGAATAAAAAATGATGTTTTTTTGCAAAATTAACATTGAAATCAATGGGAAAACTATGCAATGGATTTTGAATCCTTGTAACTCCACCAAATGTTCAATCAACCCCAAGGTTAGATATTAAGGTCAAATTTCAAGGTATTTGGTCCAGGATGCCCGCTGAAAAAAATGAAATACATTAATTTTGTAAGAATTTCCTCGAGGTCTCAAAAAGGCGGTTATAATGAAAGTCAATGACCGTGTAGCCGAACCTTAATAGTAAGTTGAGGAGTTTCTGAGTTTCTGGGTGCCAGGACGATGTTTTTCTAGTTCTGGCAACGTGAATTACCATAATAAACCATAAAAGAAACCTGTGCTGAATTTCAGACCTTTTGCTCCAGGATTTTCCAAATTTAACCTACGCGATTACCGCTTCGATCCGGCTAGCCGGACCAGCGGGGTACAAAGGTTGTTGGGAATCCAACCCTGGGCTTTGGCATTGAAAGGAAACATCAAGCACATCTGCCACAAGCCCTGTGACCACAATTTTTTATATATTTTTCTTAATCTTGCTTAACCATGATGAAACCCGTACCCTACAGATAGTTGTTTCACTTGCCTAACCATACCCTTACCAACATCCTTAAAACAAAAGAAAAACTATTCTTCCCCTCTCTCTATCTCTCTGTCGCTCTCTCTCTCTCCCCCTCTCTCTGTCTCTCTCTCTCTCTCTCTCTCTCTCTCTCTCTGTCTCTCTCTCTCTCTCTCTCACCCCTCTCTCTCTCTCTCTCTCTCTCTCTCTCTCTCTCTCTCTCTCTCTCTCTCTCTCTCTCTCTCTCTCTCTCAGGTATGCCTGGAAGTCCTGGTAGAAGAGGGATGACTGGGCCCAGCAGGGTCCACCAGGATTTAAGGGCAGAGATGGGATCAAAGGTCAGCAGCGTCTTCTGGTTTCACATCAAACAGCCCAGATAGTGGAGCAGATAACTGCAAATTATAGGAGAATCGTTCATTTCTGGAAAGAAGCACCAAAATTGGCACACATACCCCTTGGGGGTTGCTCTTTTGATAAAACCCGTTAGCCACCAAAAAATGCAAGATGGCGGTCATTTTTCAAGATGGCCGACATTGAATATACAGTAATCGCAAAATTTGGTTCTCCGTGAGAAGCAAATGAAATGTGAGTTCACGTGACCGGCGGGTTTACCAGGCTAGTCAAATCATACATTTTTGACTATGTAGAATCCGAATTTGGAACTATGTACCTACTCACTAGCTTCCTTGTACCATAATATCAGTCCCGGAATCATAATTAGGGTAAAAAGTGCCCATATCATAGGCACCATCAGTCCGATATATTATTGGATGTACATGTACAGTAGGCAGTAGGCCTATATTGTTTGTCACTTATTGTCTTGCTGCCTGGATGAGTATATACAACACTTCTAAACCTTGCATCTGCAGCTGCACAGTGCCGTGCAGGTCAGACCAAAGCGGTAGCATTTGCATCGACTGCAGCATTCCAACTTGCATCCACACTTGGTCAGCTGCTGGCAACTCTCTGCAATGGGTGGGAGCTCTGTCCAAACGATCTGCCAACTGGGGCTGGACCAAGAGATCTGTGGCAGATCGTTTGGACAGAGCTCCCACCCATTGCAGAGAGTTGCCAGCAGCTGACCAAGTGTGGATGCAAGTTGGAATGCTGCAGTCGATGCAAATGCTACCGCTTTGGTCTGACCTGCACGGCACTGTGCAGCTGCAGATACGAGGTTTAGAAGTGTTGTATATACTCATCCAGACAGCAAGACAATAAGTGACAAACAAGTATAGGCCTACTGCCTACATGTAGGCTACATCCAATAAAATATCGGACTGATGGTGCCTATGATATGGGCACTTTTTACCCTAATTATGATTCCGGGACTGATATTATGGTACAAGGAAGCTAGTGAGTAGGTACATAGTTCCAAATTCGGATTCTACATAGTCAAAAATGTATGATATGACACCAATATCATTCAAATAGGACAAGTCTTTGCGATTACCGTATATTCAATGTCGGCCATCTTGAAAATGGCCGCCATCTTGAATTTTTAGGTGGCTAACGGGTTTATCAAAAGAGCAATCCCCAAGGAGTATGTGTGCCAATTTTGGTGCTTCTTTCCAGAAATGAACGATTGTTACAGTTATCTGCTCCACTAAGACTGTTTCCTCTGCAATAACGTAACAAACTGAAATGAAGACAGATTTGGTTCTCCGGTGTATTTATCACTGAACCCCTGTTTCTAACTACTGCTACTATGACTACTGTACTACCACATGAGTGTTTTTATTTATTTATTTCTTATTCTTTTCACCTCCATGTTTTTCTGTGTATTGTGTGTAACGACTTGGTTATGTTCACACGAGACACAGAGCGCACAAACCTCCACCAAATAAGGCCAACTTCCATGAGGCTTTATGGAAATCTGGCCAGTAGTTTTTTCTGTCCTCTTCATAGTCAAACAGACAGACAGCATGACCTCCTCCTTTGAGCAGCACCAGGGGGAAAGACCTGAGATGCAGTGACGTGCACATACATTTTGGGGGGCAGGTGTACAGGTGAAAAAGGGGTACCCCTCCTCATAATCGTTTATGAAAAATAAAGTTACATACAGTCAGGCCCGGATTAATACAGGGTAACCACACTTCAAGTAGTGTGTACTTCTGTAGCTTTCTCAATAAAAGCCTTGGACTCTGTGAGGCCATTTACACCTGGCGCTAACATGCATTTTCTGTGATCAGATTGCAATCAGATTGTGTTTTATCACTTGAAATGCCAGGTGTAAACACCCCCAAAATGCATTGAAGAAGGATTGCAATCTGATCGGCCAAACCACCTCCGGAGGTGGTCAGGGATGCATTGTGTACACATTGAACACACTTGTGTAAATGCAATGTGTCCTCTCAATCTGGATACACCAACCAGGCGCGTAGCCAAATGCCACCCAGACAGGCAGCTGGCACACCCAAAAAAAATGGGGTAAAAAAAAGTTTTTTGTTTGTCTGCAAAACACATCAGCTGTCATGCTTGTGTCCAACTGTCCGCTGACCTATGTTCCCCGGAGCATGATGGGAAACTAGTTAAGCTGTCGTCCATGTAAAGTAAACAAATGCACGCACAGCAGCAGCAGCAGCGCCAAATCAAGAAGACATGAAACAAAGCTCGCTTTTAAGCTTTTTCAGCAAAGGCAAGAAACGTCGCGTTGACGACGAGGAAGAAGATGACACCCTCCCCCTCAACAAGTGCGGATTGTAGTGCACTCGTTCCCGCACCTGGTGGTGTACAGTGGAGAAGAGACAGACGATGATGAAGAAGATGATGCAGCCAAAACAATGACGTTAACAGTGGGGAACGCAGCCAACAACACACCGGAGGTTTGTGCAGCAGCAGAGTCAGAGGACATTGAGCTACAGATCTCTCTGCAGTAGACGAACCTGCATGCCAACCAAACTTGCGTTCTTTTCCGACTAGAACACTCTTTGGAAAACGTAGGTGTTTTTCAGCTAAATGGTACAACAGATACAGTTGGCTAGAGTAGCCTACAGCATTAAAGTTGATGCTGTATTTTGCCAGCCTTGCCGCCATTTCAGCACTGATGTGAAGGCGACACATCCTCCACGTCCTATCTTAAAGGCACTATGTTGTGATTTTTTTTGTCCACTAGATGTCGCCATTTTCCCTCTAAATCTGGCTTGAAAAGGCCCACATTTTTTTCTCTTTTTTCTCTCTTTCTGTGGCACACCCAATGTGCCAAGTCTGGCTACGCCACTGACACCAACTGTATGCGGATTGAGAGGACAATCATTTCTGCAATCTGATTGCAATCAGATTGCAATCAGATGGCAGAAACCACATGTTAACGCCAGGTGTAAATGACCTCTGTGTGTCTCTGGTGCTTTCGGCCCTCAGGAGGACAGAAGGGCGATGAGGGTTTGAAAGGTGAAAAGGGAGGTGACGGGCCCATGGGAACCCAAGGAGCCAGAGGCTTCAAAGGTGAGTGACAGAACAGAGGCGGATCAGAGAGGTCGCATACAGCTGTTGTCTGAGGAATACCTTGTATCTCAAAAAGTCAACTTTTCATGAACTAATAGAAACAGCAGTCACTTTGCTTGAGCAGGATGTATTGGTCATATTTCCACTGCTGCATGCATTTTAACAAACAGTTCACCCAAGAATGAAAATGCTGAAGTTTGCTAGTCCATATAACACATAGATAGTATATTAAATATGGATGAAATTAGTGTGACATCACCCATTGGTTGATATTCTATTAGCTCCGCCCTTTTTAGGGGCGGTGCCTACTAGGGGTGGGAATCTCTAGGGCTACGGCTGGCGGCCATTTGGGAAAATTGTCATAAAAATGTCAATCTGCAATGCCCCAATATTCAGATGTATTCATTAAGCTATTTATTAGGGATGGTCCGATCCGATATTCAGTATCGGTATCGGTACCGATACGGCCAAAATAGCCGGATCGGATATCGGTCATGAAAAAATAATAATGTCCGATCCGATCCATGCGCTCAAATGATCTCAAACAATCAGGGAAATGCCTCTCTAAACGTTGCACGACGTGCCGTAAAGAGAGACGGCACTGTGGCTGAGCAGCATGTCACGTGACTGAGCTGTAGTGTGCTGTGCTGCTGGTGTCATGTCGGCCGTGTGGACATATTTTACGCTGAAAGAAGAAAAGAGCAAAACAGCCGATTGCAGTTTGTGCAAAGCGAGTATTTCGAGGGGTGGCAGCAGCTCTACATCTTTTAACACCACAAACTTGATCAAACATTTGCAGAAACACCACGGAAAGGAGTATGCTGAGTTTGTGGCGACAACGAGTGCCAAGAGGAAGCGTGAGCCGCAACAACAAACATTGCTGGAATCACTTCAGAAGCGTGACAAACTTGCTCCAAACAGCAGCAAGGCAAAGATGATAACGGATAAAATCACCGAGTTCATTGTGCTGGATGACCAGCCGCTTTCTGTTGTTGAAAATGTGGGTTTCCAACGCTTAGTTGAACAACTGGAGCCTCATTACGCCATGCCGAACCGGCATTTCATTTCTGATACGGCTATCCCAAAAAAGTACGAGGAAGTGCGTGGATTCATTTCGAAATGCTTGGAAGATGTTTCCGCGATTAGTTTGACAACTGACATCTGGAGCTCAGACGTGTGTCCAATGTCATTACTAAGTCTGACAGCACAGTGGATAGACTCAAGTTTTACTTTGCAAAGAGCAGTGCTGCATGCCAAGGAGTTCCGTGGCTCACACACAGGAGATTCCATCGCTGCAGCAACAGAAGAGATGTTGCAGGCATGGAATATTGTCAAGAGCAAAGTCCATGTCATTTTAAGGGACAATGCCAGTAACGTCAAAAAAGCAATGGATACGATGGGCGTTGCCAGTTTGGGATGCTTGGCGCATACGCTGCAACTTATTGTGAATGAGGGACTGCTTTCACAGCGTAGTGTAACTGATGCTGTTGCCATAGGCAGAAAAATTGTGGGACACTTCAAGCACTCGCCACTTGCGTATTCACGCTTGGAGGACATTCAAGTCGATATGTCAAAGAAGCCGAAGCGTCTGCAACAAGATGTAGCTACGAACGAGGTGGAACAGCACATATTATATGATCGAGAGCCTCATTGAACAGAAACGTGTGCTTTGCGCATACTCAGCGGAGTATGAAATGCCAGCCGTGTTGACTGCAAGCCAGTGGGGTGTACTGGAAAAGACTGTCGCAGCTCTAGCCCCCTTTGAAGAGCTGACAAAGCAGGTGAGCTCTGCATCGGCCTGTGCATCTGATGTCATCCCCATGGTTGCTGTCCTCAAACGCCTTCTTACTCGAGAAAACAGTGCCGACGAGGGGATTAAGAAGATGAAAGCCACCCTGCTTGATGCTGTGAACAGACGCTTCAGAGATCTGGAATCTGAGCCACTATACTCAGTTGCAACACAACTGGATCCACGATACAAAGACAGGTATGTTGTGTCTCTGTTAATTTTATTGAATATGTTTCTCTCTCTCTGTGTGTGTGTGTGTGTGTGTGTGTGTTTGTGTGTGTGTGTGTGTGTGAGTGAGTGAGAGGCTTTAGTTGATATCTGTTTATAATCTGATTATCTTGTGTGTGTGTGTGTGTGTGTGTGTGTGTGTGTGTGTGTGTGTGTGTGTGTGTGTGTGTGTGTGTGTGTGTGTGTGTGTGTGTGAGTGAGAGAGAGAGAGAGAGATATATTGTCTTGTGTGTGAGAGATGGGGTGTGGGGTATATAACTATTTAATAATGATTATCTTGTATGTATTTGAGAAAGAGATGGAGAGATGGGGATAGAGAGAAATACACACAAATCCCACACCTGTGTGTGTGTGTGTGTGAGAGAGAGAGAGAGAGAGAAATTCACATCTAATGATAGTATGTGTATGTGTGTATTTTGTCGTTCCAGGTTCTTCACAAATGCAGAAGGACAAAGACTTGCAAAGGATGCCTTAATGGCAGAGGTGAGGAAGATGGAAGAAGTGTTGAAGAGGGGGACCACATCAGAAGAAGCCACCCAGCCAGCAGAGGGGACCTCATCTGTTTCAGCAGCTTCCCAGCCAGTAGAGGGGACCTCATCTGATGCAGCAGCAGCCTCCCAGCCAGTAGAGGGGACCTCATCTGATGCAGCAGCCTCCCAGCCAGTAGAGGGGACCTCATCTGATGCAGCAGCCTCCCAGCCAGCAAGAAAGACTACACGGGTGGAGGCTCCCAACAAGAGCAGCATTGAAAGCATGTTTGATGAAATCTTGGAGGAAGGGGAAAGCACAGAACCTGCTGGTCCTGCAACACCCACCTCATACATCCATGTGCAGACCTACCTCAGCGAGCCAATTCTTAAGAGTAAGGACAATCCACTGCTCTACTGGAAAACCAACCAACCTAGACTGCCTTCCCTGGCAGCCACTGCAATGAAATTTCTCTGTGCACCTTCAACAAGCGTGGAGAGCGAGAGGCTCTTCAGCTCAGCCTCCATCATTAGTGATGAAAGGAGGAACAGACTGAAAGCTGAGAAGGCTGAAATGCTCATCTTTCTCAAGAAGAATCTGCCTCTCATGTTAAAGTGAACAAAAAACAACAAGCCAGTATTTTTTTTTACAAGCCAGTATTTTTTTTTTAGGTCAGGTAGCTGCTGCTATGCCTTCTCAACTTAAGGGTACACTTGAACCAAATATTTTAGTTTACATTGCAATTTTCATACTGAAGTGGAATTATATCCATTCCAAACTTTATTTTATATTGAATGAAGAATACATGTCATTGTGTTTTATTTGTGGAGAAGCTTGAACTGAAGTAAACTAGCTAGAAGAAGAGTTTAGTTCCAAATTAGATATCCACCACCTGCCATATATCTACCATAATGTGTTCCACTGTACATGTTACTGTATGGAGATGCTTTTATTTTCATGTTAAGTTATTAGAGTTAAGTTATGGTCTACATTGCAACTTGTTTTGTGCTACCACTGTGTTCCACTGTACAGTTTAAGATTTTATACTGGAGATGCTTTTATTTCTATGTTAAGTTATATTTAAGTTCTTGCTATGTCAGTGAGTATATTGAGATTCATCCAGTATTTTTTTACAGTGTTTTTTTAGTTATACTCAGATTTAAACTTTTGCACAAAGTTGCACGTTGTCATTTGCATGTTTGAAATGATGCTGCTGACCAATCAAAAATGCTGCTGAAAGTTCTGTTTGACTGGGAAAAAGCTTCAATAAAAAGAAGCACCAGTATAACTGAGTCATGTTGTGAGCTGTATATTTATTTTAGCTTTAGTAGAATATTTGTATCGGATCGGTTGATATCGGTATCGGCAGATACTCAAGGTTGTAATATCGGTATCGGTATCGGTCATGAAAAAATGATATCGTGCCATCCCTACTATTTATGTGCCACATTTGGCACTTTTATCACAAAATGAACAATAGCCACACTAATAGGCCTATAATGTACACACATGAAATGGCCAATTACTTTGTAAAAGTCTATATCATTTTGAATGAGTATTTTTATTTGGTTCTCAGGCTTACTAGGATCTATATTATGTCTGGTATCGCATGTGGGTCCAATGGGATAAGAAATATTGACAAATCGATGGTGGCCGTGGCAGACATTTTTTGAAAAATGTCTGCCACGGCCACCAGGGGGCAAATTTGCGATGCCCCAATATCCAGTTTTGTTCATAATATATCTCTGGACACATCTGCAAAATTTGGTGCTTGTATGACAAAAGTAACGCTATGCCGCCCCACTAATACAATTGCTCTGTGAGTGAAAAATAAAAAATAAAAAATAAAATGATATGTTATTTAATTAATGCAAATTGAGTCTTTAAACATTGTATTTAGCTTCCCCGTTGGGGTGAAGTATGACTTTAAGGCAAAATTGAAGACTGAAGTCTGCATCCATCAACATTGTTGAACATGGACAAACGTGAACACAATCTGTAATCTGAGCAGCATTATCTGAAATAATCCTGCCTTGCTGTGTATGTCTGTAAATCACACCAGACTAACCTTCACCTGGTGCCTCTGTCCTGCAGGTGACAAGGGGGGTCATGGTGGTGAGGGTCGTCCAGGGGACCGCGGTCCCAAAGGCAATGACGGCCTCTTTCCAGCATCCTGTGAGGCCACCCAGGGCCCCAGGGACTGTCCGGCGCTGCAGGATCCAGGGGTATGCCTGGACTCACAGGCTCCAAGGGGGCCAAGGGTGACACGGGAACAATTGGAATCCCCGGCATCCCTGGATCTGTGGGTGAGAAGGGAGACCCAGGTGCTCAGGGGGCTGTGACTGTCACGGCGGAGAACCAGGGAGAACCAGGATGCGACAAGGGCACAAGGGAACCCAGGGAGTCCAGGGCAAGAGGGGCTCCATGGGGCAGAAAGGGTTCCAGGGGGAGAAGGGTAACGTGGGCCCACTGGAGTTCAGTCCTTCCCATCACTGCATGGCGTCCAACGTCCAGTCATCCTTCTCCGCGGGGCTCACCGCCAGCTTCCCCCCGCCCAACAAGCCTGTGGTTTTCTCTCAGCTTATCTACGATCTACAACAAAATACTAACAAGCCTGCGGTGTGGAAACCACAATGGTGTAAATTGTGCTGCGATACCTGTTGGGATAGTAATCGTAATCTTGAAATAGTGAAATGTCCATGTAAAGTATGTCCCTGGTGTTGTAAATCATATTACAACCCCTTCACCGGCATCTACACCGCACAAAACAATGGAACCTACGTCTTCAACTACCAAGTCACCGTTTTCCAACGGCCCCTCAAAGTCGGTCTCTTCCATAACTATGAGCCGGTAGTGAAATCGACCAGCGCGACAGAGTTGTGCACCGTCACACAGCAGCAAGTCCTCCTCCACCTGAACAGAGGGGATATAGTGTATCTCATGGTGAAGGACGGGCGCTCTAACGGTATGCACGCTGGCACAGAGATGGCCAGCACCTTCTCTGGCTCCCTGCTGCACCAAGACAGATGTACTGCACCTCTGGCCGGAGACAGAGACGGCTTTGTCCCAGTGCCTACTGGCCAATATAAGTGGGAGGGCGAGTCCAGCGTGCAGTACCGCCGACTCCCACTACTCGCAAATTGATAGCCTTGCTGAAATAGATGCCATCGACAAATTTAAACCTTAAACCACCAATAGAAAGTGTCAATGCTGAATAACCAACCAATCAATAGCACTGACACTCAGGATTAGATCAGCACAAACCACTAATAGATAATCTTCCTGATAAATAAATGATCAAATGCAGCTACCAAACACTGTCACTGGATTAATTACACTAACGACACGTTCAAAAGCTCCAGGTTGCTTATAATGACTGCCTGAGGATCCTTCTTAGGAAGCCAAGATTCAGTAGCAGTGCTAGTGAAATGCTTTGTGGAGCAGGAGTTAACACCTTTCATGCCCTGTTGAGAAACCTGTCGTATAAGTTTATCTGTCATCTGAATGTGTCTCAGAATATGATCATTACTGTATGTTGCTGTCTCAACCTAATCTCAGTGACACTAGATACCTACCTGTCTTCCATCTGGAAACATTGGTACAATGCCTTATTGTAGTATTGTTGAGTGGCTAGTGTTCTTGTTGTGATGTTTGCCTGTCTTATATGTATTGTGTGATTTTTATTGGACCTTGTGTCGGTCAATAAAGTGATGACGATGATGATGATGATGATGATGATGATGATGATGATGATGAATGGACACTGTCCCTGAGTAATGACTGACCCCAGACCAGGGAAACACAGTGTAAGGCGATACAAGGCTACATCTGCATTGTTATGATAGGGCCGGGTTTTCCAAAAGCATCTCTGCTCTGCTCACTTAAAATGGAACAAAGATGAGCAGGGACGTTTTGTATGGAACCCGTGTTCCTGCCTCCATCAAAGAACCCTCCACGTTTTCATTGAGAGTTAGGATCCAGCCTTACGCCACGTTCACACACACGCCTAGAGCGACGCTTTAAGCAACGCCTAAAATTTAGGCGTCCTTGTTAACAGACGAGAGCGTTCACACATACCGCTGCCACGCTGCGCTGAAGCCACGCTCGCGCTGCGCCTACGCTGTGCTGCATTTATCGTTTAGGCGTCTGTTCTATTTTTCAGCGTCTAGGCGCGCTGAACTGTCAAGCTGGCTGTTGTTTCTGAAGGACTTGGGCCATATTTTCTACCAAGTTTGCCCAAAAGGGAGGGTGGAGCGTGAATTAACGAGTGCATAGTAGGAGAGCTGTCCTTCATGTGTTCCTCTATTAACGTCTTTTCTGTCAGATGTATATATACCCCCCCTGTCTCAATGCATGTATCACTCATGGTGTTGATGACTCATAGTCACATGATTACCCGAGGGAAAATAACAATTACAGCCAAGGCCAGGAAATAGACAGACATCGTCACTTGCACATTACAATAAAAAAGAGGACTCACCCATGCTATGAATCAGATCTGAAAAGTGTAAAAAACCGCTGCTCATGTGATCAGCGTAGCGCAGAGTGGGGCTTCAGTGTGGCGTCCTGTGTGAACGAAAATAGGAGCCAGGCGTGCATGAAGCAATGCCTATATGCGTAGGCGTAGCTTAAAGCGTTGCTTAAAGCGTCGCTCTAGGCGTGTATGTGAACGTGGCGTTACACAGCTACAAAACATCCCGTTTCTAAAGAAGATTTTTGGGGAGTTTGCCCATTGGTCTCCTGACCCAACACCTGATGAGAGGACTGGCATCAAAATCATCTCAGCGCTGTTCAGTGCACCTGCTAACCCAAATGTGTGACCTCATCACAGGTGACTGGCTGCACCTGCTAACCCAAATGTATGACCTCATCCCAGGTGACTGGCTGCACCTGCTAACCCAAATGTGTGACCTCATCACAGGTGACTGGCTGCACCTGCTAACCCAAATGTGTGACCTCATCACAGGTGACTGTGTGACCTTATCACAGGTGACTGGCGTTGTCCTTCAAGTGAGCACATACCTCTAGCAGCTCTAAGGCCTTTTACCCATTGTTTTCCAAAAGCATAGTTGGCGTGGTCAGTGTGGGGTAAATCCCACCGTTCTCCCCATTCAGCATAGTTAGCATAGCTGCTAGCCCAGCCCAGGCAGACAGGATCAGGGATTCAACCACCGCAGTAAACGCACATCTGAACAGATGTCTATGTACCTGCTCTAGAAACCCCAATCCTGTAGTGTAGAGCCGCAGCACCGTCCTTTGGCGAGTCAGCCCATTGAAATATATGGGAGGTTTTACCCCACTCGTGCGCCAGCCGTATAACATTTTGTCTGCGTTCCCACACTGTTTCTATGCAGGAAATAAATCAGGCTCGATGTTCAGGCGGGCTCAGAGAGGCCAGCATGTCGCAGCTCGGCCGACCTACTGAGCACATTCAGGCAGTGTTGGGCAGTAACGCGTTACTTACGTTAATGTAATTAGTTACTTTTTCAGTAACTAAGTAATATAAGGCGTTACAATTTCCAAAACAGTAATTATATTACAGTTACTAATCCAAGTAACGCTGCGTTATTGCGTTAGATCATTGCCCAACAGAATGCAGTGTTTTCTATGTAAAAAGAGAAGAAAAGAAAAGGTAATCCTCATGGACTCAGGTAGACCTGTCGCGCCGATACGTCATGACGTATCGGCGCGACAGGTCAGAGAGTGTGGTTACTTCAAAACAAAACAAACTGAAGCAGCATGATGGAGGCTGAAGCCAGGAGAAGAGAAATACGCGTTCAAAAGCTGGAGGTATTCATGCCATTATTTTGAGTTTGTCTCGGTCAAAGAGGCCTTAAGTGTAAGGTATTTGGGGTAAAAAAGAAGTAACTAGTAACGTAACTAGTTACTTTTTGAAAAAAGTAATCAGTAAAGTAACTTTTATTACTTTTTTAAGGAGTAATCAGTAATCAGTAACTAATTACTTTTCCAGAGTAACTTGTCCAACATTGCATTCAGGAGTCTCGGTGTTCATGGAATGCAATCTTCCTTCTGGGAGAACACTTTCGCTTTGTCGACATGGACCGCTATAGAATCAACACAAAATGAAAGTTCCTCATAGCTGCTTTAACTCAGTTCTGCATACAATTATACTTAACTACTGCATTGAAGTCAATGTCAACAGATTAACGATCTGTAATACTTAACCATGATGAAATATTGTGTGGGTGGAATTTGCAAACCATCTGCCATTTGTGTGTTTCTAGGTCTTATGGTTTTTGCTGTACAAACGTCTAAGGCCTTGGCCACACTGATCCGTCAGAAAATGGACAGAACAGATAGACGGATAGATTTATGTCCGTTGCATGTACAGCAGGTGGCGGTAAGCACCTTGAAGGTGTCAGCGACACGCCTATAAACCGAGAGAAGAAGAAAGCTGGCGTCAGCTAGCTGTTAGCTCTGTGCGCTACGTTACTTATGTGGCAATAAAATGCCACCGAATGACCAGATTAGATGGTGAAATCAGACGGTGACACTGACTATCACGTTGTACAACAGCGGGATGGTGTACACAGCATTAATTATAGCCTCCTTCACTGCCTCGGCCGCCATCTTCTTTGAAAAGTTGAAACAAATCTCGGAACGCCTCCTCTCGAGACCTCGACTCTGATTGGCTAAACGGACAGTGACTATCCGACCATCCGACCATCCGATACGTCCATCCAGAAAAAGTTCATCCCTCTTCAACTTTCTGTCCATCAAAACGTATGCAAATTTTCTGGATACGTACGCTTCTGAGTGCTCCACGGACAGTCGGACAGCTGTCATTGAAAATAAATGGAAGTGAACAGAGAAATGAACGCACACGGACAGACACCACGGATCAGTGTGGCCAAGGCCTAATCCTCACTGTGTCACAATAGGCAACCTTCTACTTAATATGACCTGAATAAGAAGTTGAAAACATACCACATGCATGAATTGCTACATTGTTGCAAGTAGGAATTCAGTGGCTGGGGATTCAAAATAATGCACCTTTGTATGAAGAGAATAGGTGACCTACTGCCTGTGCCAGTGGGGACACCTGCTGGTTTAAACTAACGCACCTTCTCACAATAAAGAAAAAGAGGCTAATGAGAAAGCCACACAAGTACACAGGTGCAGGTAGTTTCCTGCCCCGCCCATTGGCTCCTCAGCCAAGAAGCCGCACGCACTCACGCACACGCGTGCGCGCACACACACACACACACACACACACACGCGCGCGCGCACACACACAACAGCAATTTAACTGTTGGTGTGTTTCCTGGAAAACACCAACTTAATCATACTTAATCAGTCTCACATAAGCCCTTTTCCCACATGCGTACCGGAAAATTACCTGTAAGTCAATATCGGACATTTCCCTGAATTTCCCTTCACACCTTGGCGCGCGCATATGGGAATCTAGTCGTCAAATAGCCGGTATGTTGGGGGGAGGGGGGAGCTTATTTGGGGGGTCGGCAAAACTTCACTCAGTCCTCCGTACTTCGCAGCAGCCTGACACAGGACAGACAAAGCGAGAATGGCAGAGGCTTGCAAGGCAAGCTGCCCAACGCTTGTAGCCTATGTATGTAGAGAAAGCAAATGCACAAAGCGAAATGTGGAAGTAGTTTGCTTTGATGTGCGCGAATGATTAGATGATGCACTTTGAAGAAGTTGGGATCCGTGTCTGAGAGAAATAGTTGCTGGTTCGATGTTTATCCGTTCACCTGCGTCGCGTTGAAGCACTTTTTACAGACTGGCTTCGTTTGATGTGTCCGGGGTTGCCTTCGGAAATCAGCAAGCTGACATACTGCTCTTATTAGGCTATCACAAGATCATTTCGCCAGTTTGCTTTAATGTGCGCGAATGATTAGATTATGCCCGCTGGAACATTAAGCAACGTGTGTAGGCTACACTTCGCCCATGATTGAAGGATCTCTGTCACGGAAAATGACTGGACCCGTTTCCACTTGCGTCCCCTTAAGAGCATACCGCTCTTCTGACTGGCTCGAAACTGGTGAAATGTCGGGGATGACGGGGTCGCGCTTATACCGGCACGGCGCCTTTCCCACATGCAGGCATTACACCACGTTCCGGTCATTTTGCGGTACAAAGCGCATGTGGAGGGCTATATATGCATGAGTAGCTGCAGATCAATGCTAGGCTCTCTGAATGTTGTTCATGAAGCCTGTATCTGTAATAGCGGGCGGCTTTACGCCAGCTGCCGCCTGCTCGGCCGTTCAACATTTCAACATTGTTCAACATTCAGCCAATAGCAGCTTCTCGTTTACAACATTCTCAACATTTGTGGCCAATCAACATGGCGAATTCTCAACATTTTCAACATTTGTGGCCAATCAGCTTCCCCCCTTCAACATTGCGTGACCACCCACCACCGTCACCTCCCGTAGTTTCTCACTTCCTGCTTTGAGCTGTGCCCAAGATGACGGAGGAGGACAAGGACAAACTCTGTTTAGGAATTTCTACCTTAAGTAAGTAATTTATAATTCAATTTTGAATAATGTGACATTTTATTGATTAGACTCATGTTGTTTTGACGTAGGTTAACTTTAGACAGCATCGCTTTACAGACTTGTGTTGCTGTGCATTCGCGTTAGTTGTTTTGGGGTCGGGGGGGGGGGGGGCAGATATTGATTTATTAACGTTAGTATCATGTGCTTGGTCGTGGTCGGCTTCTGTTTTCACTGATTTCTGTGTAGAGGTAACGCTCTGATATGTATGTATAATGTTAGCTTGTATATTAAGGATGGCATGTTAGCTTGCAGGTGCTAGTTTGTCTGGAATCACTAATTGTTTCATACTCGTACTGTAACACGTGACGTGACTGGTGTTTACATTAGTGCTGTTAAGGGTAGTTAGATAACGTTAATGCTTCCAGATGTCTGAAACGTTATTGGCATGTACAGTATGTAGCAGCTGGTAAATTATAGATTTAGGTTGTTGTGGAGCCACTTTGAGTTCACAGTTTTTGATGATGATCAGAATAATGTATAATGTTTGAGGGATGCTCTTATGACCCAGCTGCTGCCAGTATATGCATTATATCAAATACCCTGCACCATCACCTCCAGTCAAGAACATAGCCTATAGGTTTGCCTGGAAAAGTATGGGGAGTTTTAAAATGGAAAGTGTGTAGGAACCCTGCCAATCATCTCACATTCTGATATATCTGCCTGTGAAGAACAATCTTCATCTATACTGGTATAACCTAGGTAGCAGGGGCAAGATGTCTATCTCCCTGAACACCAGACATAATCTTTAAAACAAATAAAGGTCTGGAAAACATGGATTTTTTTTATTTGAAAATGTGAAGAAACCCTGTGTTCAAAAAAACACAATGTGGAACATAGGCTATTATTAGAATGCAAAACACAGTATACAATGTATTTTGTTTTATGTGCAGAAGTCACAGCGTTGCGGCACACAGGCCTTCATCAGGGTGACAATGTTGTTGTTGTTGTTGTCTGAGAGGGCAGAGAGAAGACATGCCTGTGCCTGTGGTTGTTTTAGAATGTGCAGGCATATAGAAATAAATCGTATCTCATTAAATCAACTGCATCAATTTCACATATTTTATTTAACCATCAGCATCAATAAAATTCTGCACAAACTAGAGAAAATGTTAAATAATTGGTATTTTCTATTTTGTGTTTATTAATTTTCACAGGCTGTTGATGAGCAGAATATGCCAGGATTTCACCACATGGACAGGCTTGCTGAGTACCTGGTAGAGCTGCGGCATCAGTCATCCCTCTTCCTCAGCAACCAGCAGGCAAACAGGGTGACTGAACTGTGGGAGATGCTAGATACAGTGGACAGGCAGCGGGTGGTGTATGCAGCGCGGCACCAGGACAGACTGTTGAGTGGGCGCTTCAGGACACCGAAAAGGCCCTCGACGACACCTGGTGTTGAGAGCACTACCCGCTGCATGTTAGGTGCAGCCAGTGCACCTGCCCAGTGGCCGAATTGCTGCCGGCTGGTGGAGACCATCTTCATCCGCCTCTGCACCCTTTTCCCAGCCCCGCAGAGAAAGGGTGCAGTTTCTCGATGGTCCCTCATACTTGCCGAGTATCGTAAGATTCGGCAGTTGGTGCTCGGCAACGCAATAGTGATGCAGGGCACCAACCTCCAGCTGGTTGAGGTGAACCAAAACACCCTCAAGGACCAGTGGGAACCCTGTATTTATCTTAAAGACTTGTACTCCTCCAGAGTCAAAACAAGGGCAGGACAGATCATCACTGACCCATCTCACCCTGGCCACGACCTGTTTGAACTCCTCCCCTCGGGCAGGCGCTTCAGAGCTCTGCACGCCAAAACCAATAGATGCAAAAACAGTTTCTACCCACAGGCCATCACTCTGTTGAACACCAAAACCACCTAAACCAGCCACTCACTTAATTTATGTTCACTGTATTCACTGTCAACTCTAGCCTTGTTCACATTGAACGGCATACAACTCATTTTACTGTACACATTTATTGTACATTCCCTTATATATTCATATTTAAAATGCAATCCCTGATAAGCCTTGTTTACAATACTATGTAGCGTTGTTGCACTACTGTACATTCCTATAAGCCTTGTAACGTTGTAGCGTTGTTGCACACTTACCATACACTTTGACTCTACACTCCCTCATATATTTAAAAATAGCCACTTTACTACATTATATAGCACAGTCACCACTTTGTATATAGCAGTCACTGTAAATTTGTTTTGCTTATGTCTAACAAAGTATTCCTGCCTTGATCGCCTTGACTATGTGTGTAACCTTCTTTCTCCTTTTTCTCTGTATGTGTGTACTTGTGTACTCTGTGTGTACTTGAGAGCAAAGCTAACCGGAGCCCAATTCCTTGTATGTGTTTGCATACTTGGCCAATAAAGCTGATTCTGATTCTGAAACCGTTAACCTTCATATGTTTTTTTTACAAATTCTTTTGGTTTATTTTCTTCTCTTGTGCATGTCTGGAAAGAGGTTAATAAATTGAAATTGTGTTAAACAAAGGTGCTTGTGGATGTTTCCATTCACTTTTGCTTTAAACAGAATAATTACAATTGTGATAATAATGCAGTAATGGCAGTAATGGGGGGGGGGGGCTCTGATAACACTTTATTTATTTATTAAGTTCATTTTACCCAATTAATAAACTTGATAGTTGAAAATGCAAGAAATTACACATATACGACAAACAAAGAGCATTTTTTATTACATTTTCTATTTATTTTATCTTTGGTGTATGACAGTACAGCAATTCACTTTGAGACATTCCTTGTTGCTTACAATACAATAATTAATAATAATTAAAAAAACAATACTCATTAGGTCAGTAACATGCACATGAACATAAAGGGACATATGACATAACTAGGAAGAATATCTGTTATTTAATTCAAATCAACCCACCCTCCCATCTCAAATGCATGCAGAGGCAATACTGTCTGTGTCCACTAGGCACTCCACTCAGCGCAAGTTCGAGTCCAGTCCGGGGTGACAGTTGTATCAAAGTTTTTTTTTTTGTGTGTTTTGGAAGCAAACAATGCATTTATCAGAAAGATATGATCTGAAACACTCCCAATTTTTCCTCTTTTTCTTTCTTTTTCCTCCCCCTCTCTCCCCTCCTTCTTTTTCCTTCTCCCCCCTTCTTCCCCCTTCTCCCCCACCTTACCTGGCCGAATGTCCCCCAGCTTGAACGCAGGAGGTAGAGCGGGTCGGCCAATGACGCAAGGGTTGGCGGTTCGATCCCCGCTCCCTCCCAGCTGCTGTCGTTGTGTCCTTGTGCAAGACACTTAACCCTCCTTGCTCCCGATGGTGTGAAGGCACCCTGCGTGGTAGCCTGCCGCCATTGGTGTATGAATGGGTGAATGTAGACTATCTACTGATTGTAAAGCGCTTTGGATAAAAGCGCTATATAAATGCAGGCCATTTAACACGTTGAGTGCCATAGCCGAGATATCTCGTCTTACATAATCCAACGGTTAAGTGCCATAGACGAGCTATCTCGTCTTACATAAACATTTTTTTTTTTTGACGGTGGTCACTTTGTCGGTTTTACCGACCACTAAGTGGCGACAGTTCTCTCCAGACAGAGACAGAGAGAAAGCCACAGCCACGGGACCCGTGGACCAAAAGCAGCCGCCTCCCGCGGAAATGGCTTGGCGATTTTACAGTCAGAAACGAACGAGCCTCATTCTCATACTGTAGGCGGGGACGCTTCGCGCTGCTGCGGTGGGGGGTTCCAGAAATGGACTGGGTGAGCAGCATAAAGCCTAGAGTCGCACGGGGCTTCATCGGGGCTATCAAACCCAAGAGACAGTGAGACCTATCCACACTCGCTGCCAGGGAGAGAGGCTGCTCTAACTCGCTGCTCAAACTCCCAGCAGCAGAGCACTCCGCAGCACAGACGGAGGGAGGAGTTTGGAGACACACACACACTCTCTCTCTCTCTCTCTCTCTCTCTCTCTCTCTCTCTCTCTCTCTCTCTCGAGAGAGAGAGAGAGAGAGAGAGAGAGAGAGAGAGAGAGAGAGAGAGAGAGAGAGAGAGAGAGAGAGAGAGAGAGAGAGAGAGAGAGAGAGAGAGAGAGAGAGAGAGAGAGAGAGAGAGCACAGAGTGGGAGACAAGGGCACCCATAATCACAGGCACGTGAGGTGGTTCTAAAAATCCATTTATCTCCAAACTCTCTGAAAATCTCTGAAACCATGCTGTACTCAACGGCTAATATCTACATAACTACTAACTCTGCAAACTAACTCTTTTAGACAGAGAAAGCACACATTCTATTAGTTATTTTTAGATGATTGGTGTTCACGAATTCTTAACAGAAAATAATCCTTGGCTCTTGTAAAATGAGCCAGAATCCTCAAAAAAAAACCTGGCACAACTTACCTACAGGATTGAAAAAATGGCTGGCACTCAATGTGTTAATAGCATAATAAAAAAAAATAAAAAAAACGCCCCGAACTCATTTGATTGGTCGCCGCAATTGCTTCTTTCTGAAAATGTGCGGCAAGGGAAAACAATTGGGTAAGGGTCTCAGGAGTCATCCAACCAGGAGAGGCAGTGTAGTGGTGATAGTTATTAACACATTGAGTGCCAGCGACGCCATATGGCGTCAAGAGAAATTTACCGTACGCTGCCAGCGACGCCAAATGGCGTCAATAACTCCAAATTGTTTTTTTGACGGGGGGGTGTCGATCTAAGCCTCTTACATCGCCTCTTACAATATGAGAGCTATTGAATGTGTCTAACCTATTTCACAGAACCCTTAGGTGGCGACAGCGCTCTCCAGATGAGAGAACGTGGAGTAAAACACACAGAAGAAGTCGTTGGGGAAAAGGAAATCGCATCGCATCCGTCCGTATGCAGCTGCTTCATTGAAGCATAACGTTAGCTGTGCCCCTGCAGCAGCCAATCTGCTGTCACAATTGAGCACCTCCGTGTCCGCTGCTACAGCCATCCGCATGTGGAGTTGTTATTATTCTCAACTGGAAGCATGGGAGCTGGTGACAAATACACGCGGCTGTAAAAAAGCTGGATGTAGCGGATTTTTCAGTGCAGAGCACACGCAGAGCAAACGCACTCACAGTAGAGCCCAGAGAGACACTCCTCCCACAACGGGGGGGGGGGAGGAGGGGGGGTGGGGGGGTGGGGCACGCAGGGCACTAGAGCATACAACAGACCCAGGCAGCTGCAGCAGGCTCGATGCACAGAGAGCAAACAAGCTAGAATAGGCTATCTGATGCTCACCAGCAGTAAATCAAGACCAGCAAGAAGGTGTAGGGTCTGCGCACGCAGGGGCCAGCGCTGCTGGTTGCAGCTAAAAAATATTATTTGGCCAAACAAAATTCCTTTGTTTTCACTCTTTTATTGAAGGAAATTATTTTTGAGGTGTCATTACATCAGAAAATATTAGCAATGAGTCAATGATGTGCTTGAAATGCTTGAAAATGGGATCAATAAACTTTTTTTTGCAGGTGATAGAAGAGAGTCTCATCGTTATTTGTGCATGTTCAGTGTTTACATAGTAATTATTAAAGAAATTATATGACTGTTTTAAAATGCATTGCGGCCTATGTGGCACAGTACAGCACCTTTTGCCCAAGGGCCGTGGCACTCAAAGTGTTAATGGTGTCTGATATCAATAATATAATTGAGAGTAGATAGCTTCTATGAGAGTTAAGATCGAGGCACTAGATAACAGAGACAACATCAATAAGTCTCATCTGAAGGAGCAAACTCTCTGCATGTCTGCATTAAAGCCACACAATGAGCACAGGAGGTGACTTACACAATACATAATATCACTACAGTAAACCAAAACACACTCAATAACCAGGTAAATGCAGGTGAATATAGTACAGTATTCACCTTATGTAGAAGAGACAGTCTGGCTTGAGAGACTAACAGGAAGTGTAAACACAATCGGAAGTTCTGATTGTGTTTACACTTCCTGTGACTCATACACCTAGTCTGACTCATATGTGAGTCCAACTAGGTTTGACCAGGTGAGTCAGACTAGTTTGAGCAGGTAAAACAGCCGGCGTTTTGAACAGGAAGTTGTGACACAATGGGTCAAGTGGGCGGGGCTACATAAGGTGAATATGCCTACATAATTGTTATGATTTGTGATTGGATTATTATTTGAACGCTGATGTTGACTATATGAATGAATATGTTGGCAACTTACTGTCTGCTGTTGTAGTAGTGTTTGTAAATAGGAGTCTGCTGCTCATTTCTATGCAGTGCAACTGCAGTATAGTCTGGAGGGGGCATGTGTATCTAATCAATTTAGACAGGATGGGAAAGCTGGAGCAGCCAGACTGCTGGACAGAGGGCCTCCACCCTGGAGATGTGTGTATGTGTGTGTGTGTGTGTGTGTGTGTGTGTGTGTGTGTGTGTGTGTGTGTGTGTGTGTGTGTGTGTGCATGTTCTCTCGTATTACTGTGGGGACTTTGCTGTGTGTGGGTGTGTGTGTAGCTGCTTATCCACTTGTCCATGTGTAACACCCGTCCCATGTAGCTAGTAGTTAGTAGGGATGGGCGGGAGTACTCGGGTACTCGAGTACTTGTTCATAACCTCAGTACACGTTTCCGCTGTTCGGGTACTCGCCCCACTCCCCACCCCTTTAAAAATGGTCAATCTACGCATGCTTCGTTATGTGGATCTGGCAGCATGAACTGCACGGCCGTCAAGTCAGCCAGAATGTACAAGTACGTCATCCGCTTTGTTGCTTTCAAAAATAAAACGCTTATTGTAACGTAACCTTATTTATTTTGAGTAATGCGTTACAGCCACAGTTTCATGCCATATAACATCACAACGAGAATTTGGATACAAGTTTTGCTGCTTCGTTTGTTGGAATACCACTTTCTCCTCCAACGTGCATCAATAAGCTATTTACGTTAGTTTAAGTAACATTATTTTTTAAGTTTGAACCGGAAGTTTTCCAGCTCATCCCGAAAATGGTGGCTGGAGATATGCTCCCGAAGGAGACAGATGCACGCTTCTTCATAGCACACGCCCGATAAAACTCATTCAAAACTTTTCACTAGTTTACCGACTACACTGTCGCTTCCCTTTCTTGTAACGTTAGTCACAAGAAATGTGGAGAAAGAATAGCTTTTTGGGAGACAATCGCTTCATGGTGATTTAACACTAGCTGCAGCAGTAACGTTAATCACACTGGGCAGTGGTCAGTTTTCACTTTTTCGCCGAACACCGGACCTTGTAATCTGTGGATTTACATTAGTGTAACGGTGATACTGTCTGAGGTAGGCTTTAGATGTTAGCTTAGCATCACCTCACCTAATATCAGTCAGTTCCTCTCCTCACAAAAAAGTGTAGCTTGGGAGCGTGGAGGCCTGAAAACTGTAATGGCCGCTTCACTTGTTCACACAAGCAGGTAAAACAAAAGGCACATGCAGTCAGTACTCACGGAAACCAGGGACTAATCAGATGGGGGTAGTTCATGGAAGTAGGGGGGTAGATGATGGAAGGGGCAGATGAATGGCAAACGGGGGGAATGGATGGGTGGAAGAATGGCAGAAGAAACAGCAGTGACAGTCCAACAGCAGCACACCCACATGTGGTCCAAACAGAGCTTTCCTGGTCCGCTCTCTCTCAATGACCACTGTCCGTCTCCTGAATCAAATATATCAGCTAAGCAACAAGTCCAAACACTATTTCATGGCGATTTAACAGTAGCTTGTCTTAACCAATTGCTTCAAATGCAAAGCTAACAGTTTTTTGGAGTTTTATGTATACATATGTATGTGCATTACCGCCACCTACTGGAGTTTGATGTCCTCTTCATAGTGTAATCTATTTACAGTGTTCATCATATATCCACCCATAGTGCTCCCAATTCACGATATATTGTCCATTCTATGACTCAATCGCTTCTGTCAGTTCCCCAACTCCGATAGATGCTCAGCTCAGCTCACCACTAAGTCCCGCCCCCAACCCTGAGACTGGACTTGGGTTGGCTGTTTGATTTACACCTTCCAATTACATAAAAGAAAACCAATGATGGACAGATTAGGCTACAAAGCATGTTAGGCTGATCGTCTGACTACACGAGTTGAATCCTTGAATGAACAAACAAACTATGGTAATTTGCATGAACTCCAAACTTTGACTCTTAAAGCTGTAAACAGTATGACTTCTAATTTATACATTTTATCATCCATGTACATTTTTAGGGGTCCAAGCACGAAGTGCGTGGATCCCTATTGTATCTGTTCTGATTATTAGGGGTCCAAGCACGAAGTGCGTGGATCCCTATTGTATCTGTTCCGATTATTTTTTTTCTTCTTCTCCGGTAAAACTGTATGTACAGCAGAAACTGTAAGGCTCAGCATAGCCAGACTGGGCACATAGATTGTAAATGTGCCTCACTACTCAGAAACAAAAAATTACCCATATCGGCCAGATGGTGGCGCTATAACAGACCATTTCGCGTTATGGTCCATATCTTCTGAACCGTGAGGCGTAGAATCAAAATTCCACTTCGGCTGTATTCCCTGGATCAATACGCATCTATCCATATAGGCCACGCCCATTTGCGTGTGCCTAGATTTTCCGCCATTTTGAATTTTTATCAAAAACCTACTTTTGCGAACTCCTCCCAGGCCATTTGCCTGAATGAGCCTAAACTTTTTCTGTGGCATCTCTGGACTTACCTGACTCAAAGTTATTAAAGGATTTTGGATACGTGAAACCGTCTTGAAATGATAAATGTTTAAACTTTTGTGTATTTACTTTTGTTCTTTTCCTGCCCTAAAAGTGTGTGGATCTCAGAAACCATACACCCCCCATCACCCAAACTTTCCACACAGGTTCACGACATCACCCACTACTCAGAGTAAAAAAATTACACCAATCCACCAGATGGTGGCGCTATAACAGCCAATTTCACGTTTGTCGGTCCATAACTTCTGAACTGCGAGCTGTAGAATCAAAATTCCACATCTACTGGTTTCCCTGGAGCATCAATGTATCTAACCCACTAGGCCACGCCCATTTCTGCGTGGTAGATTTTCCGCCATTTTGAATTTGATCAAAAACCTACTTTTGCGAGCTCCTCCTAGACCGTTTGGCCAAATCACACAAAACTTTTTCTGGGCCATCTATGGACTACCCCGACCTAAGGTTAGTAAAGGATTTTGGATACGTGAAACCGTTTTGAAATGCTAAATCTCGAAACTTTTAATGAAACACACGCCAACACTAAATTGCCCACAACTCATTAACCGGTCAATTACAACTACTGCTGCTACTACTGCTACCACTCCCACTACTACCAACACTACTACTACTACTATTACTACTTCTGCTACTATTACTACTACTACTACTACTACTACTACTACTACTGCATCTGCTGTAGCATAATACATAGTTGGTTTAGATGTCACACAGTAATGCCCGATCCACAAAGACTTGACACCCACGTTTGAATAAAAACAAGTTTATGTCATAATAAGGTTACATCCGTGCCTTGTCATTGCTGTGGAAGGATGGTGTAGGGGTAGAGTAGCAGACACCAAAGCTGGAGGTTGTGGGTTCAAATCACGGCCTGGTAACTGTTTTATTTTTTGAAAATGTAGAATAAAGGTTAATCTGGATATAATTATGTATAACGTTGCTGAATACACACTGTGTACATAGCAGAATAACTGAATATGCCTATTCATGGTAACGTCATATTTCGACGTCATCTTGACATTCCTGTGTAGATGTCTAAATGATCCCCAAATCGGCTGTGATTTGGCCTAGTCCTGGACGTCACTGAAAGATGATATCAGAACATCATCATGATGTAATTGTGTTTGCTGGGAGCCTTCTTTCAGATGAGAGAGGAAAAACATTCCAATACATTATTGTGTCTTCACATCTGAACAGAGTTCACAATCTGAATCATCCTTGTCACTCATGTGCTCATTGTAACAGCACACACCAATTAGTTCAAACACCTCCATTCAGGGCAGACTTTTAATGTAAAGTGGTGCATTATGTGTGTAATACAAAAATGTACTTAATGGTAAATGGACTGCATGACAAGCTGCCATGCAGGGTTAGGCTGGCTATAGTCACCAAAAGCAATTTCAGGGATAAAACCCATCAACCTTCTGTAGTGGATGCCACTACGCCCTATGGTTTGATGTGTGTGTGGGAAAGACACAATGACAACTGAAAATTCTGATTTCAGAACACAAAAGCTCCATCATGAGACAAGAACTAACCTCTCCTGTTGCAAAACACGTTCTTGAACACAGCCACGCAATCTCCAGCTAACATTTCCAAGATATTGAAAAAGTTCATGAAACACCGCAAAATAAGGAGGCAACATGTGGGGTTTTAATTACTGTTACTGACTTAACTGTCTGAAGTTGAAAGTTTTTCATCCCACGTGGGGTGTGTACTTGAGCCGCAATGGTCTTTAGTTAGCATAAGTCATGAGCTTTACCAAGTGAGCTATCCAGACTGTTGTATTTAACTTTGTAGACCATATTATATGTATCTGCAGAGCCAGAGAAGTACTTGTTCTATTGACAGTATGTTCTACCCAAATACCACTTTCTGTCCAGATACTTAAAGGGATATTGTACACAAAAACTGCTTTCTATCCAAGTACTACTTCAAGTCACAAGTACTTATGTGACCACAACACCCTGACTGACCCCATCACCCTTACTGACCACTACACCATTACTGACCATGCTTGGACCCCGTCATCGCCGCTTGCGGCTATATTTATACTTATTTCTTTCTTTTATCCATGCATACATATTTAAACTGTATTTATTCATTTTTAACTGTATTTATGCATATTAACTTTTTTTTTTTTTACTATTTACATCCTGATGTCTAAATTAATTTTTACCAGGGCTACACATGTTTTTCTGCGCGTCCCATTCATTGTGTATTGGAGGCAGCCGTGCGATGCATTGTGGGGCAGGCAGGATTTTGTGCGAGCTGGGAGCGGACACCGCCTGCTTATTTGAGCGAGTTTTTCTCAAAAAACAAAAGAAGGCCAACAGTTCCATGTGTAATGAATGTGTTTGAAAGATGTTTTATGCTACATTAATCGGTTTGAAATCTTATAATAGTCTAATGCAGCGGTTTTCAAACTGTGAGGCGCGCCTCTCCTAGGGGCGCGAGAGAGCTTCAGAGGAGGCGCGACGCGATGGAAAAAAAACTGGTAGCTAACTTCAGCTATGCGTGCCGTGGTGGAGCAAAATGAAACATTATTTAATAGGCTACCTACAGTGATAGAGGAGACAGCGTCTGGTGCGAGCAGAAAATGGAGGAAGTATGACCCTCACTATTTATGGTTTGGAGTTAAATGGTTTGGTTAAGGTGCCGCGTCTATGTGCCGACAGACCGCAGTGCCGACAGTCCTCAATGCCGATAGCGCACAAGCAGAACCAGCTGAGCGAGGCGGTGTGCAGCGTGTCGGGGGGACCGGCTGGAGCTAACCTCTCCCAGCCCCCATGCCTAAACCTAACATCCCCCAGACCCTAACCCTAAACCTAACCTCTTCCACCCCTTACACCTAAACCTAACGTTGGCATTGCGGGCTGTCGGCACTGCGGGTGCTGTGGTTTGACAGCCAAACCACAGCAGTTTTTCCATAGGAAGTTACAAGAATTGCTGTCACAGCAGAAAGTAGTTGAGACATTTAGCACTGTAAATACAAAGGCTAGTACCGAAGCATCATATCGTGTGGCATTATGCATCTAAGGCTGGTAAACCCCACAACATTGGTGAAACATTAATCTTCCCTGCTGCTAAAGATATGTGTTCGGTAATGATGGGAGAAGCTGCTGCCGCCAAGCTAAATATCATCCCAATGTCTGACAATACAATCCAGCACCACATCGCAGACATGAAGGAACAGGTGTTGGCGGTATTCATGACAGCCATTTCTTCTCCACTCAGCTGGACAAGTCTACCAACATCACCAACTGCGCTCAACTAACGGTTTAATACGTGCGCTGTATTAAAGAACTCAGTGCCAAGGAGGAGTTTTTGTTTTGCCATACTCTGCCAGCTCGCACTACTGCAGACGAAATATTCAAGGCTTTGAATGACCTCATTCAGGAGAGTCATATTGACTGCACCGCATGTTGTGGAATATGTACTGATAAGCGCACACAAGGATTTATGCACAATGGGTGAGACAGCTATGAAAAGTAGTATATATATATATATATACTGTATATATATACAGTATATCTATAATGGAGAGTTCCGACATCTCCATTCACTCCAATGGACCCGTTTTTTTTACCTCACAAAAAGATTAAGCAGGGCTATCAAGTTACAGCAAAATGGAACCTTTGTGACATACTTTGAAAGGGTCAGACATTTAAAAGATTCTAATTGTATATTATCAGCTTTATTTATGCTTATTAACGTAGCGCAAGCCCCCTTCCTGGCTAGTCATTTGGCTACATGGTTAATCATTTTCGACCTCCGCTGACGCAACTCTCCGACTAAATCGATCTGGTCGCCCTGACTGCTTTCACTTCCTGAAATCTCTTCGCCCGTAAATGTTAAAGGGATAGTTCGGTTTGTTTGAAGTGGGGTCCTATCAGCTAGTTCGATACACTAACTTAATTAGGTACAGTGGTCTGCAGGCTGGGCGCATTGTGGAACGAGACCTGGCACTCAGAGCAGCACCCAAACCAGCCTTTTCTCTGTAAGTACCGGGGGTCAACAACTAAAACGTAATTTAGCCACCTAAAACACCTAAAACAACGCCCACCTAAACAAATCGATATCTGTGTACATGCACGCTCTATTTTGACAATTTTCAGCGCTTTACTTTTCCGCAAAACAGCAGTTTCATTCGGCACTGCTTTTTCTCCCAACCGTACAACTACCGTATTCCTCCGCTAACAGAGCCGCAGCACTGGATTACTCCGCAGTTATTTGGGGGCATTTTATTTCTCTCGGTTTGTTAGTGAAGACACAACAAATAGAATACACGAACGAAAATATGAGTGATTTTGATAGCGAGGATGGTATGCCATTCACCTTGGTGACAAGAGGATACAATTATGAACCAGAGAGAATATAGAAGAGGAACTTTTGCAGAGAGTGAACAGGCAGAGAGATGTGCCTGCTGCCTAAGTGCCCTGCAGACCTTTTCACCATTCCCAGGATAAATTGTGGAAAACGTCCCAGACCAGAGAGGCCAGGTGACTTGTTGTCTCTAAAGTAAGTCAGTGTTTTATCTCTCTTCTAAGCCTTCCTGTTTTGTAAACCGCGGCTCTGTGCTCTGTCCAGGCTTTTAGCGGAGGAATACGGTAGTTGTACGGTTGGGAGAAAAAGCAGTGCCGAATGAAACTGCTGTTTTGCGGAAAAGTAAAGCGCTGAAAATTGTCAAAATAGAGCGTGCATGTACACGGATGTCGATTTGTTTAGGTGGGCGTTGTTTTAGGTGGCTAAATTACGTTTTAGTTGTTGACCCCCCGTACTTACAGAGAAAAGGCTGGTTTGGGTGCTGCTCTGAGTGTCGGCTCTCGTTCCACACTGCGCCCAGCCTGCAGACCACTGTACCTAATTAAGTTAGTGTATCGAACTAGCTGATAGGACCATAGGTGTAGTCCCGGCAGAACGCGTGGGAACGGCGTTCCCATACTTCTCCAAGCAGTGTTTTGTGTGTGTCAACGTGTGTGTGTATGTGGAGCCAATAAAACGAGTGAATCTGGACAAAGTTGTCATTTGTCTATATTTAAGGTGGGCTGAATGATTCACATGGCATCAACTCGTGGCTTGAAGGAAGAAGGAAACATTCCACCTTAACTAATATTTAAGGTGGGCTGAATGATTCACATGGTATCAACTCATGGCTTGAAGGAAGAGGGAAACACTCCACCGGTCCACCTTAACTAGCTAGTAGTGGCATTTTCAGCATCAAAATGTTTTTTTTTCTCCCAGTACCTGATGAGATAACAAGTAAAGATGAAAAGGCAGCCAAACATCCTTTCATTTTTCGGACCAGTTGCGAAAAAGGTACATTTACAATCATTTAGAAACAATGTTAAAAGCTGTTTTGGCACCAGGCAGGCACACGCCCCCTTAACCCTGGAGCTAACCCTGGAGGAACAGGTAGGCTACTGTAGGTTGGTTAGCTTCTGACGCTAGCTACTACGCTAGCTGCTAGTACTAGCAGCATTGATGATGACTACAAAATTAGCACCAGCCAATGCTGGTAAAATATGCAATATGTACCTGGTAGATTTGCTTTACTCACCATGCAGCAAAAAACTATGTTACTAATTATGGAGTGCACGTTACATTACCGAGATTTATTTTCAATTAACGCTAATCAAAAGTTAGCGTTAATCACCAGATTGCAATTTGCATCGCCAGAATTCGCCACAAAATGGTTACTTGGTAAAAATGCCAGCCGCCGTGCCAAATGATCAATTATGCAGCCTTGTGCAACATGTGTGATGCTTGAGACTTGTTTAGCTTAGCTGTTTGTGATAACTGACTCTGTCATGGGCTACTTCTGCAGTGTCTAGAGGACACAATAAATTATGTGTGTGTGTCAGTGTAGTGTGTGTGCGTGCGGGGGGACCTGTGCGTGTGCTGGGGGAGGGGGGTGTTCCGCAAATAGGTGCGTTCCCTCACTTCTCAAGATAGCACTACACCTCTGGATAGGACCCCACTTCAAACAAACCAAACTATCCCTTTAATAATACTTGGCCAATACGTATGTAACATACAAAATAAAGCAAGCGCCCAAACGGAAAACGGTAATGTCTTAATTTAATGTAGAACGCAAAACACCCGCATTCCTGTGATAAAGTTAACGTTTGTGTCGGCTTTAAAATGGAGGCGCTGCCTGGTTCCCTGTTGGCAGGAAGGTAGGAGGGACTATTTTATTTATTTATTATTATAAATCGTCTCCCACAGGCCTTAGGCGCAAAAACTGGCCTTAAACGCAAAAAAAACATGCCTTGTGCCTGCCTCGGGAAGATAGCAACATGGCTTTACGCCCCGAAATGCGCTTTAGGCCAAACAGGCGTGGCGCAGTGCCAGAATAGGCCAGAATGGGCGTTTCGGCCTTAAATACCGGCGTAACGATATCTTCCGCCCTGGCGTTAATTTAGGGCTTAGCGCTTTTCAAAACCAGGCCTATTCAGTGCGCCAGTTGCGTGGAGCTCTCCTCTGCCATCTGACTCTCTGTCCCCCTTCTCTCTGTGTCACTCCCTCTCTCTTGCTCATCAGACAGGCACAATACAGACTGCTGGAAAAAAAGTTTGCCGGTTCTCTCTCTCTCTCACCTCTCACTCCCTCGTGCAGCAGACAGCAGACAGCAGACAGGCACGCCACAGATGTGAAATCTCCCAGTATGCATTGAGGCGCATTGAGGCGAATCCGTTTGAGAAGAAATAGCAACTAAATCAGCTTAAATAGGGTAAGTGGTAGATCGAAATAATATTTCTCTTAACACAATTGCAATTGTGGAACATTTCAATATTAGACAAAATAAAATGGCAAAATGAAATCACAACTATGTGAAACATATATATCATCCTAGGGGCTATATATATCCCTCGCAGATTTAACGTGATTTAGATAAGTAACAGCGTGAAAGGTCCCCCCGTTTCCCCAGGCATAGAGATCCATTTACCATATACATTTAATGTAAGCTGCATGACAAAACTGGTCAAAATGGGCAGAAATAGTAAAACAAAACTATACATTTGAAGACTTCACCCATGCCTAACATCCGGGAATTCATAACTTCTTCTTTTTTAATGGCTAGAGGTAAACAAATAAATAAATGTTTTTATCATCAGATTTAACATTAAAACCAATGGGAAAACGATGACATTGACTTTGAGGTCATGTACCTTTTCACAAATCTTCAACAACCCAAAAATATCCTCTTTTTCTTTTTTCTTCTTCTTTTTTTTAGGATGAGAGCATAAAAACATAATGTGAGTGCATTTTTTTCAATGACTGGAATGGCAAAAATATAGCAAAACATAGCACTTTTGAATGGAAGTCAATGGAGAGATTCTGTCCTTAACCCGGCCGGGATATGTAACAATTTTGAGTATAGGGTGACAGGAAGTCTCCTATAGCGTGGTGAGTGCCACACTTGTAAAAACACCCCAAAAATTACCTGGGTTGAATTTCAGACCCATAGGATTGCAGACATTAAGTTACATTATGATCAATAAATTGCCCTGCATTAAAATGACTAATCAAAAGCAAATGTTTGTCATGTGGAATGTTGATTTGCCATGAAGTTTTAAAAACAGAGATTAGTTTGACTATATGTCACACTGCTAGATAAGACAGACTGGGTCGGGCAGGTCGTTTTTTAGCCAAATTTTCCGGTCTGCTGGGAATTCCCGGAAAATGTAGTTGATCTTAATACATGTTTATATATATATATATATATATATATATATATATATATATATATATATAATCCAGGCTATGCCGAATCTCCTTCATGTCCTGTTGGGGGTCGGTTACCTCTCTGTCATCATGGCGAGGTCTCCCCTGGGCGATCCAGAGACGTTGCTGAACATGACGTTCCCGGGCGATGGGACGAGCGAGGTACACTGTGAGATGCTGATGAGCGGCCCGAACCCACCCCCACCTGAGCAGCTGCCCTGGTACTGCATCTGCCACCAATGCCAAGGCAACCAGGGGCAAGAAGGAGACAAGGGGCACAAGGGATGGCCAGGTATGGACCATTTAATGGACTGTAGCTAGAGATATACATTCACTTTTTTGGGTGGTACGTTTGTAGTTTTAGTGTGTTATATAGCTGCATAATAATCCATAAAATGTATAGTGTGGCTAATGAACCGTTATGCAGTGATAGGTGAGCATTTATGAGATAGTATCAGTCATAGTTGTTTTGTGTGCAAAGCAGCTCAGCTGCCCAAAGGAAAGAGAAAGGCGTAAGCAGAGTACCAGGTCACACTCCATGACAGTCCATAAATTCACTATAGCATGGTTACAGCTGTAGTTATAGCTCCATAATAAATGATAAAATCGATGGTAGAGCCCAACCAATACTGCATTTTTGGGGTCGATGGCAATATTAAGGAGTAAAACAAATCCTATATTGATATATCCGCAGATATTCGTTATACTATACGTACATAAATAAACTAGGGCTGTCCTGAATACCATATTTAGAGACGAAAACAAACAAACTGTGTGCCCCCCCCTCCCCCCTGCCCCTTCCCCTTCCTTCCCCAATAAAAACTCCACTCACGGTACTTGCGTTCTCGGCTGTGGCGATGATGCTCCTTGGAGGCTCAAATATCAGTTTATCAGACAACAGCAGGGCTGTGACACACAGCAGGCAACACATTAGCCCTTCTCAAAACGCTGGTGTATTCATTCATACGACCTGAATCCAGCGTCCTTGATAAGACAAGCACCATGAGGTTCCAAATTAAGTCTCAAGCCACAGTCTCTCTCTCTTTCTCTCTCTCTCTCTCTCTCTCTCTCTCTCTCTCTCTCTCTCTCTCTCTCTCTCTCTCTCTCTCTCTCTCTCAGGTATGCCCGGTAGTCGTGGCAGAAGAGGGATGGATGGGACCAGAGGTCCACCAGGCTTTGTGGGCAGATGGGGGATAAAAGGTCGGGCAACTTCTTCTGGTTTCACATCCAACATGAACAGACTGTTTACTTTGCAATAACACACCAAATCCTAACAAACTGAAATTAAAATGAAATGAAATAATGCAGTTGGCAATGATTTTATGTAGCTGTAGCTTTCAAAATAAAAGCCTTTGTGTCTTGTGTCTCTGACTGTGTTGCTGTGTTGGTTCCTCAGGACAGAAGGGCGATGAGAGTTTGAAGGGTGAACGGGGGGGTGACGGGTCCTTGGGAGACAAAGGAGCCAGAGGCTTCAAAGGTGAGCGACAGAAGAGTGTCCTCAAGAGAGAGAGTGGCGTTAGCAGAGGACCAAAATGCGAGACTCATTAGCCAATGAACAACCAGGAATGGGTCTCGCGCTACTTTTGCATGCTAAAATAAAGCTGATAATGTACAATTTGATTTAAGGGACGAAAAACCCTTTCAGAGTACAATACAAACTGTCTATTTTGCTGCAACTCGACAGTGCTGCTTAATCCAGGACCTTACTTCCTGGAACTCTTGAGAGTAAAAAACTGGTCCATTGGAGTGAATGGAGATGTCGGAACTCTTCTATTATACAGCTCTGGACCAGCCAGCACATCCGGGTCATTTGCAAAACATGAAGGCCGCGCCCCTTTTTAGGGGACAACACAAGCCACTCGCGTTGACTTCAATGTAAAATAGCAGTACCCAAAACATCTATAGAAAAAGAACAGAATTAATTTAGTTTATAAATGACCCAAAGACACCATGACATGACAATATATTTCAATTCGGCCAGTCACAGCAAGATACATCGACACGAGTTACTTGCCTTATATGAACGCTGTATCCAGTTTCCACCAGGTTACATGCATCGTCCACAATGACGGTGTCAGCCCTACTCTATTAAAAAATATATATATCGCAGATCCGGTTTTTATTTATTTATTGGTAGTGAAACTAACAACACAGCAACTCTTCAGCATATCTCTATCAAATTAAACCGTTTTAAACAGTTTGTTTGAAGTGGTTTCGGGTTCTTGTGCAGTCTTTTACTATGGTGGGTTTCCCCTAAAAAGGACAAATACTTTGTCCTTGAATGGATTTTCCCAATGACAGAGAGGGCCATAGCTTCACTCGTCATACACTGATCCAATTGACTTGCCAGAAACACAGGTAAGGTTTTTGGGCTCAGAGAGTACACCTCCTACTTCTACCTTTTCGATTCTGTCGGAGAGGTATGACTGTATCCAGTTCAGGGCCTCTTTAATACCTATGTAATGTCATACCTTTGGTAATGTGGTGGAGGCTGCTACACAGTTATAGGAATTAATAAACTGCACCTGTGGTTCAACTGGCATGGGAGTGAGTACATAATCACAGAATTTTAATTTTTGGGTGAAGTATGACTTTAAAGATTAGATTTGAAGATTGGATCTCTGCCTCCATCAACATCGTTGGACAAACGTGAACACAATCTGTAATCTGAGGAGCATTATCTGAAATAATCTTGTCTTGCTGTGCATGGCTGTATTCACACCAGACTAACCTTCACTCCTGCCTGGTCCCTCTGTCCTGCAGGTGACAAGGGGGATCGTGGAGTTGAGGGTCATTCAGGGGACCAAGGTCCCAAAGGAAATGACGGCCTCTGTCCATGCGTGGACAACCAGGGGCTCCCAGGGGATCAGGGCCCCACGGGTATGCCTGGACTCTCATTCTCCATGGGGACCAAGGGCGCTAAGGGTGACACCGGCACTATCGGAATCCCTGGACCCCCCGGATCTGCGGGTGAGAAGGGAGACCAAGGTGCTGAGGGGACGTGTGACTGTCATGACGGAGAAAAGGGGAGGCAAGGGCAGAAAGGAGCCCAGGGGCAGACGGGCTCCATGGGGCAGAACGGGTCCCAGGGGCAGAAGGGCGACATGGGGCCGCAGGGGATCATGGGTCCGCCCGGTCCCTGCATGCCCGACATCCAGTCGTCCTTCTCTGCAGGGCTGAACATTAGCTTCCCCCCGCCTGGAGGCCCAGTGGTTTTCTCTGAGGTTTCCTACAATCTAAAAAAAGGTCCATCCAGCGACCAAAACATCCCCTGTAAAATCTGCTGTGGCGTGGAGCCCGTAGACTTGGGCAATGGTCTAGTGGGTGAAAAGGTTAAGTGTCCATGTACTGGGGCTCCATGGTGTTGTCCTGGTGGGACAGATTACAACGTCAGCACCGGCCGCTCAGATAACATCCACCGCTCAGATTTCATCAGCACTGATTTCGCAGATTACAACATCAACACAGACCCCTCCGATTACAACATCAACACAGACCCCTCCGATTACGACATCAACACCGGTCATACAGATTACAACATCAGCATTGATCGCACATATTCATTCAATTGCATAGAGTGCTGTGGTGTTGATCCTCGTAGGCCGCGGGATTATATGTGTCCATGTCCAACTTGTCCTGTTATGTGTTATTGTCCACCATGCCAGGGCAACAATGTCTCCGTTTGTGACGAGTGTTTGGCGAGACACACGATGCGTAATCGACGTTCCAACCCCAGCATCGCTCGCTCACATTATGACCCCGGCACCGGCATCTACACCGCCCCCGTTAACGGCACCTACGTCTTCAGCTACCACCTCACCGTCTACAAACGACCCCTCAAAGTCGGTATCTTCCATAATTATGAGCCGGTCGTGATTGCGACATGCGAGACAGAGTTAGGCACCACCGCACAGCAAGTCGTCCTTCACCTAAATAGATGGGATATAGTGTATCTCTTGGTGAAGGATAACCTCACTAATGGTATGTACACTGGCCCGGAGATGGACAGCACCTTCTCTGGCTTCCTGCTGCACCCAGACAGATGTGATGAGCCCATGTCCAGAGGCAGCTTTGCCCGCCCACCGCCTATTGGTGAATACAAGTGGGGCGACGAGTCCATCAGCACCGTCGCTCCCACTCCTGGCACCTAGATAACCTCGTTGATTCATAAATTAAAGGACTTTGTCATTACTATGTCAGTAATATTACCGACATAGTAATGACACAAAGCGGGTAGACCATCAACAGATGCTGTCCACAAATTACCTTAAGCCATCAATAGAAAGTGTCAATGCTGAATAAATTAAACCAATATCAATAGCACCGACCCTGATCATTAGATCAGCCACAAACACTGATAGATAACCTTCCGATTATCTTCTGATAAATAAATTACAAAAATCAGCTACCAAGCACTGCCGATGGTGGATTAATTACAGCCAGTGGTTCCCAAATTGTGGTCAATTTTCTTTTTTCTCTATCTTTTCTTTTTTTACAGACAGCAGTTTTTACATACACATTAACCCTGAGGAGTAGGCTCGCTCCAGAAATATCGCAATATTTGGGAGATATCACAGAAATCTACTTTTAAAGGCTGTATCGGGCTCAGTTACCCTGTGAAAAACAGATTTTCTGTGGTAAGCTATTGGAACACACCCTTGAGGTGATCACCTCAACATATATCTGAATGAAAAATAGTTTCACCCGGTCAAAATGTTGCCTAAATTTAGAGCATTATTTAGCATGGTTATATATATATATATATATATATATATATATATATATATATATATATATATATATATATATATATATATATATATATATATATATATATATATGTGTATGTATATATACCGGTATATATATATGCATGGTTATTTTTACATGGTTGGTACCATTGGATGCTTTAGCTGACCTAGTTTCATATGATATGGTAGCAGAAACTTTGCTCTGACATTAAAATTAAGCCCGCTACAGGCTGAGGCTACAGCCTTTTTTTACCGAGCTTTCCACCAGAGTGGCGCTGGTGAGCGCTGTGACGGCTGGACTCTAACCCGGAAAAAATAATAACACCAGCACAGACTTCGGATGAAAAGAGGCATTTATGAGCAGCTTCGAGCTTTCTAACCCCGACGTCGAGAAGCTATGAACCCTTCTTCTCAAGTAGGTGGCTTTGAAAGGTTTCTGTGGCACTTTGTAAATACGTCCATACCGCTGATTTAGACAGTTTGGGAGCGAAAGTCGCATGCAAGTCAATGTAGGGAGACGGAACTCTTTCTAGGCGCTAGCTGAATGAGTTCCAACGGAGCTACAGTCTATCTCTTCCACAGTCTTCGAATGCTCCAGAGACGGGCTCTATTTCAGACCATTAACATTTGGCCAGAGGAAGTTGACATCTTCCAAAGGGGGCAAAGAACAATGCTTCAAACTGGAAGGAAGTTCAATATTCGACCAATCACAGCACATGTAAACACAACTGAGGCAGGTGATTGGAGCAATGAGTGGATGTCCCGCCTTTCATCCATTTTGACCAACTTTTCCCTCCATGAAGTATAGAGGGCGAGACTAAGGCCATGTCCACACGGAGACGGAAGCGATCTCTTTTTTTTTCGTTTCAGAAAAGTTTTCCATAAACATGGAATCGTTTCAAGAAATGTGTGTATCCACATGAAACCACTGAATACCACTGAAACCGCTGTAGAATATATGCCAGGCCAGTAAGTGGCGCTGTAACGCTGCCACAAAGTACACCAAAAACAGAGAATAAGACAATCTCGTCATTAATGGCATACAACCTCTAGGGGCGCACAGTCTATAATGTGTATCTCACTGTAGCGAGCAGCTTAAACCCTTGGCTTTGCAGGGAGGTTTGCCATGTCGATGAATAAAATGATTAAACCTATACAGGAAAATGCAGAGCTGTTCAGCAGGGCTGATGGTCTCCCTGTAGCCTACAATATAGAACGTTAACTATCGGTGATGTTCCTGATATCATCCACTTCCTTGATCTTTAGACATGATGCAAACACATCCCAGCGTATTGGCCGCTCCTGCACATCACAGCACAGGCTAAATGATGCAACATAAATATACATTATATAAACTCATGGCATAAATGTGTTTTTATTGAAAAAGTCGGTCAAGTAAGCTAAAGTCTTGTTAGAGTGGACGTGGGGATATCACAGACATCACAGTGCAACCATGTGTTCCTCAAACCTCTCACTTCCCTATTCACGTTGTATTTACGAGGGCTATATATAGGGCAAGCCAAGTATGTCGGTTACACTCAGGGTTTACATTTCATTTCATTTCATTTTGTCCAATATTAACATATTCCAGAATTGCATGTTGTATTAAAAATAAATATAATTTCTATCTAACACGTTAAGCCTGATTTTGTTTGTGTTGTAAAAATGTAGCCGCCGCTAAGCCTTCTAGGAAATATCCAATGAAGGGAGGGGAGGGGTGGATGGGAAGAGTCAGCTGTATGGAGCCCTGAGGATGTTGTACACGCTGTTCTCCGTGTCCTCCACTTGTTGCTGACGGTGGTAATAGAGGAGCATTATATTTTGCTGCAAGATCCCTAACAGGCTCAGTAGCTGCTGTAGCACGAACGCTATAAAACCAGCATGCACCAGCATAGCTTTTTATGCTGGTGTACCAGCATCCCAGCATCACATGCTGGGATGCTGGTAAATTTGTTGTGTTTTGAAAACACAACAAGTTATGCTGGTGTACCAGCATCCCAGCATGGGATGCTGGTGGTGTGACCAGCATGGGATGCTGGTGGTGTGACCAGCATGGGATGCTGGTGGTGTGACCAGCATGCAATGATGCTGGTATGCTGGTGGTGTGACCAGCATCCCATGCTGGTCACACCACCAGCATGGGATGCTGGTGGTGTGACCAGCATGCGATGATGCTGGTATGCTGGTGGTGTGACCAGCATCAAGGTCTTGTGACCAGCATGGGAAGCATACACCAGTACACCTATGCTGGTGTGCTGGTGTGACCAGCATACACCAGCTATTCTGGTGTCAAAACACAACATGCTGGCCTATGGTTGAATGCTTGTTAACCAGCACCCCATGCTGAGAGTAGTCAGACCAGATAAACATCACAAAAGTAATCTTTCTTGAACTAGTTAAATGAAGACTATTTCAGGTTTACATAACAATATAATTATTTATTAAATAAAAGCAACACAGAGAGGGAGTGGGAGAGAGAACCGCACATACAGCAGTGCACCTGAACAGTCAGCCTGTACCTGTCTTTATGTCAAAAGTATTAAAAGTAAAAGTGCGACTCAACTCAATTAATGTGCTGAAGGCAATTAAAGACTCATTACAATTAAACTCAATTAAATAATAAAACTACTGACTAATTAACAATAACACAACAAACAGGCAACATCACCCGACAAGAAAAGAGGTCACCCCAGGAACAGCTGGAGAAGAGGTGTGCAGGCAGAAATGTCTGGGAGCAGGCTCAATTGGGGAGAACAGGGAAGAACCGCCAACCACCGACATTTTGTCAATAGCCTATGCTCCCTTGAGGAGCAAAGGCCTTAAGTCAAATCAGAAGTAGAGAATTCCACTGAAAAACAATGCAGATTTATTTTGCACAAAATCTCACAATCCTAAAAACTTTATGGAAAAAAACAATGTTTTGCAGGCATTCATTTACCGTAATTAATTAATTTCAGTTATTGAGAGTTGATTTGAGTTCAGTCGTGGACCAGTGATGTCATTCACAAATCACAACTTAAATCAACTCTCAATAACTGTCAAACTAAATGAATGCCTGCAAAACGGTTTACAGTTTTTGGATATGTGTGAGATTATGTGCAAAATAAATCAGCATTGTTTTTCGGTGGAGTGTCCCTTCAAGTGCTATTCTTTGCTTGTTTGTTTATGTCCATTATTTTCTCTGTGATGTAGCATCCAGGCTTCCCCCCTCGAGCTTCCACATCTGCTTCACCCAGGTTTTGGTTCTGGAGCCATTCTTTGTATCAAACTGAAAAGCAAACAGAGATAAATTAGTGGCAGAGTAACACTGTTCTTTGGTCAATATTTCAACTGCCATTTGAAAAAGTGCTACACAAAAGTGACGCATGAGCTACTTTAAAAATTATTTCACTGTACTGTCTGCCCAGGGTCTAGCTGTACAAAGACCTTTCTGGCTCACAGCCCGATTGGTCCCAAGTTCCCAACACATTTTAAAATTCATCTTGAAGTTGATAAGTCAGATACTGTAAGTGGGGGCGTTAAATCGCACCTTTCTGATCCACCTTGGAACCTGGTAAAACAGCTCATCCATTCCAGACACATTACAATTTGGTAAATAAGAGTCCAAATGCAGTGACACATGCATTAGGTTCCATGGGATCATGGCATCAGCTATGTGCACAAATCATTTATTTAACAAGCCAGTCACCTTTAATTAAAACTACAGCCACCCACAGGATATGTCCATCTAGATCGTTTTGGTGTGAGTTGCTGAGTTTTGGAGACACCGGCCATGTTGTGGTGCTCAAAGCACACACAAAAAATAAAAATAAAATAAAATAAAATAAAATCCTTTCCAGAAAGGATAAAAAGCAAGTAGGCCTAGAGGACCACAGGAATAGGTTTTTGGAGAAAAGAAAAGTTCTCAACTTACTTAACAGATTAATGTGTGTCCTCCACTGGCTGTTTCTCCCTCAATGTATGATATCTCATCGAAAACCTGCACACACACAGTATATAGACAAAGAGACAGTGTCCATTAGAAAAGCATGTGTGAAAAGCAGCACTTGCCCCTCCCTCATTACCACCACTGAGGTGCCCTTGAGCAAGGCCCTTAACCCCTTAATGTGTGTGTGAGTGCGAGCAGGGCCCACTTGAAAAAGAGATGGAAATGTCAATATGGTTACATCCAAGATCTACAGAGCATTACAGGGAAACAGTTTAGTGACTGTAATATTTGCACAATTGAAAAGTGAAACCCAACGAAAAAGGTCTGGGTCAGTTTCTCTAGCTTTACTTTACACATCACAAATACCAGGTAAGGTAGAGCTTTCCCCCTGTTTTCATATTTATACAGTAATTAAATCAGCTCCACCATTAAAGTCGAAGTGAACCGGAACGGAATGCACCAGCGCGAGCGTCAGACACTGAAAACGAATTGAGAGGCGGACCATATACGTGTCGATGATTTGATTTGACAATTCTGAGGACTGGCTTTGGGATTGGCCAATCCTGGCGTGTTCCACCCGCAAATCCAGTGGGATTCAGCCTGTTGTCATGCTACACGAGTGGGATCCGCAGAGTACCAGGGAGCCAGCTGCTTCGTGCGGGGCGAGCGGACAATCCGATTCATAGGTGCTGTCCGCCCGCCTGGAATCTCCGAGAGACGACCCCTGACAGCCAGGGAGGCTGTCAGGCTCGGAGGCGCGCGCCATTATCGTTATAAATGTAAATAATATTCCTGGAATGCATGTTTTAACGAGCCAGTTACATTTCTTTGCATTCTTAGACATTACCGTTTGATTTAGTTTGCATAATTGCTCAAGTTAGTAGTTAGTTTATGGGCTAGAAACTCTGCCAGATGACAGGCAAGGCACCATTTTCGCCTTCATTTGGAAGAGAAAATGATCCTGTAATGAAGATTTGATTGACAGCTGAACCAAAATACTAAACTAAATACTAAACCAAAATACTAGCCTGTTACAATATAGAATTATCACCCAGCCTGAGCCATAACGCCACCACAAGCGCGCGCACGCACGCACGCACACACACACACACACACACACACACACACACACACACACACACACACACACATCACGGTAAAAAAGTGTTCCCCCCTCAGCGGCCACTCTCCTTCTTACAAGTAATTGACTAACGTGAATAACCTCTTTCTGTCGTAGTAAATAACACACAAGTTAAGCCTACTTCACTCACCTCCACAAATAATCTGCTTCAAGCCGCCGGTTCGTTGTTTCTGGAGTTTATTTGAAGACCGGAGCAGTGAGTGCTGTACTGACAATTGACAAATGGTGCAGACAGGTCCAGCCGCGCGAAAGTTTGGAGATGGTCTCGCGCAGCATATCAGAGGCGTTAGTGATACTCAGTTCCATAAAATAGTTCCAATTGAATGGAGGGTATGCAGCACGGACGTCACTTTCCCACTGGAACATGCCCCCTCAATCGGGACTGGCAAAACCTAAAACCTATGGGCAAAACATTCAGCAGGTTCTCTGTTGTTTGGAGCAGTAGGTGTCATTAATCTAGGCTGATTACTGCATTCAAAATCAGTCTTGCTGTCACTCAGTGGGCGTGACCATGCAGTGACTTCTGCCTGTGACATCACGTGCATACCCTCTATATGGGAAAACTGGCCTCAGAAATGAGTCTGACCCACGGCCACCTAGAGTTTAATTAAAGCCTCTGTTACAGTAGAAAACATAACATAGCTTGAAAGTAATAATAGTAATAATAATGACAACAACAACAACAACAACAACAACAACAACAACAACAACAACAACAATAATAATAATAATAATAATAATAATAATAAAATAATAACAATAACAATAACAATAAAGGTAATAATAATAATAATAATAATAATAATACATTCATGTGTAATGTTATTTTAAAGGACTATGCTTGATATAGAATTGCATTAGCCTCTTGTATTGTGTTATATTAGCCTGTTACCCTGTAAGGTGTTTTGTTGGGCATGGTTAAAACTTTTTTCTTGTGTGTTGCGTTATTTGTTGCTTATGTTATAACTTGGCCCTGTACCATTTATTTTATCTGGCAAGCTGTCAATGGAGACCAGAAGACGATACAAAATATAAAAAGAAGGCATATAACCCTAGCCTGGGTAAACCCAGCCTCCACGTGACCTGCTCTCAGACCTGCTCTGCTCTCGTAGTGACTGAGAGCAGGTCTGAGAGCAGGTCACGTGGAGGCTGGGTTTACCCAGGCTAATATAACCCACCCTATAACCCATAGGGGATGGGTGATGGGCCAGATTGTTTCCCAAACTTTTTCACATCAAGGTCCCCTAAACTAGACCACAGACCCCCAATTTTGTGCCAGGGTCCCCCATCCAATAAAACTTTTGCTTTTAGATGTTTTCCTCATGGTTGCCATGGCAGCCATTTTACTTTCCACTATAACCTAATTATTTTTGCATCAAATCTCCTGAACCAAACATGATGACAGAAAAGGTGATGTCTACCCCTTACTGTATGTTTTCATGGTATGATCCAGTGTAGGAAATTAGCCAGGGGCAAGGCCAAATATGCTCTAATAAATCTCAGAATGCACCAAAAAAACATGATCAAGGGGCAAAAATTGTCCCCAAGATTTTGATAGGCCTAATTATATTCTCATTACATTAATTACATTTTCATTTGCTTCTCTAACACACACTAACACAATTAACTTTTGTAAAACACCCCAAAAAGGGACCTGGGCTTGGCCTGGACACGAAAGTTAAAATTAAATCCATGCCATGGACCAGCAGGGTACAGAGGAGGTCATTTCCATTGTGGAGCACTTCACAATCTCCTCCACCAGCATGACCATGCTGGTCAAGCAATCCCCAGCACAACCATGTTGGTCCACCAGCTTCACCATGCTGGTCCAGCAACTTCACCAGCTTTACCATGCTGGTCCACCAGCTTCATCAGCATGACCATGCTGGTCCACCAGCTTCACCAGCTTCACCATGCTGGTCCACCCGCTTCACCATGCTGGTCCACCAGCTTCATCAGCATGACCATGCTGGTCCACAAGCTTCACCATGCAGGTCCACCAGCTTCACCAGCTTCACCATGCTGGTCCACCCGCTTCACCATGCAGCTCCACCAGCTTCACCAGCTTCACCATGCTGGTCCACCTGCTTCACCATGCTGGTCCACCAGCTTCATCAGCATGACCATGCTAGTCCACCAGCTTCACCAGCTTCACCATGCTGGTCCACCAGCTTCACCATGCTGGTCCAGCAACTTCACCAGCAAGGCCATGGTAGTTTACCAGCTTCACCAGCAAGCGTTAGCTGGTGGACCAGCAAGGTAATGCTGGTCCACCAGCATCAGACCAGCACTAACCAGCATAGACCAGCATCAGACCAGCACTAACCAGCATAAACCAGCATAGACCAGCAAGAAATTCATGCTGGTCTATGCTGGTTTTTTCAGCAGGGTATAGAAAGCAGTTCAAATGGCTGTACATTATTTGTCCTTTCTATGAAAAGCTCCTATAAAACATTGAAACAAACCTTTGGGTGTGTCTGTGTGAGTCATTCAGCTGTCTTTATAATATGATACAATGAAGGAAACTTAAATCATGTGTGGTGAGGTCAGTAAACTACATTATTTCTCAGTGTGTCAGGGGTGGTGAAGTTTTCTCACCAGTGAACCAAACTAAAGCTAAACTATGAACTCCAGTCCACAGAGACCACGGGACAGACTGACGGCTAGGTGGAGAGATATCTCCACGCTGGCCAGGGAACACCTGGGGTTCCTTGCTGGAACTGTTATCCTGACCCCGGATAAGCGGTTGAAGATGATGATGATGATGATGATGATGATGATGTATTGTTAGCACCTGGTGTAGGGTCCGGCCCACAACATAAAACGGGACATGGAGAGCAGTGTTGTTGATGCAGAAATAAGTGTGATTTATTAGTCACACAAGGTAAATGTGTGCAACAGTGAAGCTGCGACTTTAAGACACACATTAGCTTCAGGGTGCAAATAATCCTATCTTCCTGTGCATTTCTATATTCACACCAGACTAACCTTCACTCCTGCTTGGTCCCTCCCTCTGCCCTGCAGGTGACAACGGTCCCCAAGGAAACGACTGCACCCCCAGATCTGTGGGTGAGAAGGGATACCGAGTTGATTGTCACAACGGAGAGCTAGGGCAAAAGGGAGGCAAGGGAGCCCAGGGGCAGATGGGCTCCATCAGGCAGAAAGGGTCCCAGGGTGAGAAGGGTGATGTGGGGCCGATGGGGATCAGGGGTCCTACCAGTACCTGCATGCCCAACATCCTCAGCGGTGCTCCCAGGCACATACAACCTACGTTACGAGATACCGTCATATTGCCCGACAACACTCGGTCCTTCAGGGCAGGACTCACCTGCAACTTCCCCGAGTCCGGACGCCCTGTGCTTTTCTCTGTCTGCTGCTATTGCTGTTCTGGTTGTGAATGTAATGGTTATGGGACCCAATGTCCAATGTGTCCATGGTGTTTGGACACCAGACACCACAGACGACGTCGCTCACAATATGACCACGACATCACGCACATGGATAACGACTGCGGCACCGGCGAACCCCCGAACCCCCGTCATGGTTTCAACTCCAACACCGGAATCTACACTGCAACCATTAACGGCACCTACATATTCAGCTTCCACCTCACCGTCAAAGTGAAGCCCCTCAAAGTCGGTATCTTCCATAATGAAAAGGCGGTCGCGAAAACGACCACCACGCCACCGCCAGACGGCTTCGCGAGTGTCGCAAAGCAAGTTGTCCTCCACCTAACCGGAAGGGATAGAGTGTATCTCATGGTGAAGGATAACCTCACTAATGGTATGTTCGTCAGCCCGGAGACAGCCAGCACCTTTTCTGGGGTCCTGCAGCACCCAGACAGATGTGATGAGCCCATGTCCGGAGACAGCATCTTTGCCTCCACAGTGCCTGTTGACAAATACAAGTGGGGCGACGACCGCAACACCACCAATGACTACTGGCAAGATGATGAAGATGAAGAAGATGGCCTTGCTGATTACTAAATTAACATAGACCAGCAATACTGCCTATAAATCATAACCGCAGTAACTATGCCAACACTGAAACTGATAAAAATGGCTTTAAAGTTTTTTGACTGTCCAGCCAAATGAGATATAGGTTGAAAAGTGGCAATGCGCTTATTAAATATCTATACGTTAAAGTATTTTTGGGGGCAAAACAATTATCAATTACTTGACGTATGACCCCAGAAATGCAGATATGGCACTCTGTCTGTATATTACCTTAAATGGATGTGTAGGTAGAAGCGCAATAACTACAATCTAATGTGCTTCTCCTGTCTTGTTTTTCATGAGACAATTGTAATCGGTTTTGATTTCGATACCACATCATATCTGTATTTAATTGTTTTATTGTTTACATGTTTAAAACATTTAAATCGATGAGTTCACCACTGGTGTTGCTTTTTGGTCATCATTCTGACACAATTAATTAATGAGCACAGTTGTTTTATTATCTTAATTTAGAAGAGGTTTTCTTTACAAATCAGATCAGCTTTTCAGATTGATAATTCATACAAGAACATATTACATAGCATATTAAAATATTTTGAATAAAATGAATTACAGACTGAGTCTGAATGCTGATCATTTATGCTTGTCCTGATGAGCTAGGTAGTGATACCAAACAATTATCACTATCTACAGCCAGATTAACACTTCCCAGTGGAGAACACAATTCCCTGCTTTATTGGATAATCTCTTATGGATTATTAGCTAGGAATACAGCATTTACGATTTTAAAGACACTGAAGACTCATTCATTAACAATTTGGACAGCTGTCAGTGCGCTCTCATATTGGGAGTTGACTGGATTAACTAAACAGATTGTGCCATTATGAGTGATTGATATGTTGGGCTTTGTTATGGAAAGTGCGGGAACATTGCAGTAACTACAAAATCCAACCAAAAACCAGCAACCTCAAAGTGTAGTTACTGTGTTTAACTCTGTTTAAGTCCAGCTGAAGCTCTGTGAAACCAAATCAAAGTCTGGTTTTTGGTTGGATTTCATAGTTACTGCAATGTTTATACTCTTGTTTTTTCAAATATAGAGTAAGACTGAACTTAGAAAATTTGTCACATGATAAAACAGATATTGAAAAGTTCAATTTCAATGATAACTCAATTTTGACCAAAATAGTAGTTACTGCGGTTTTGATTTGGAGGGCAGAATAGATGCTGTCCACAAACAGCAATGCTGTCCACAAACAGGGACGTTGAAACTAGGGGTGCTTAGGGGGCTGCAGCACCCCCTCTGGCAGGGACCTGTAACTGCAAAGCTATGGCATGGTAGTGCCCACATAATTCAAGTGCTCAAATGAGAGCAAGAGAGGACGGGCATGAACTCCGTGGCTGCATACAGTAGATAACATTACCGCAACAACACATAGCAAAACCTTTATTTAAATTAGGGCTGTTAGCATTAACAGTTTTTAATGACGAATGAATAATATGCCTTTGAATGGCTCATTTTACTTAAAAAACTCGCACCTTGTGTGAAACGGAATTCAAATATCACCCAAATACTTCAAGTTCGAGCTATCACCTACAAGCTAATGGAACTGATGAAGCACTATTTTGGAGTGTTATTTTATGTTTAAGCTATATTTTTGAAGTAGACATTGAGTTACCTGTCTACATTGCACTTATTTTGATTTGAAATAAATAAATCTAAAAGTCAAGACCATGTGCATTTATTTGACTCCCAAATACTGGTAAGAATTCCAGGAAACAAAGGAGGAACTGCACGGAGCACACTGATCTTTGCAGCTTTTATTAGTGCAAACAGGTAAAACAATTTTAGTATGGACTGCAAAATAATGGAATTTTAAACATGTGATAAAAATGTGATGTGAACTATTAACCTTCAGCGATTAATCGCCATTAAAAAAAATCGTTTGACAGCCCTAATTTGAACGGAACGGTGGCGTGTTGAAATATACAAGGAAATATGACGTTCAACCTAGAACCTATAGGAAAACTGTGCACACCGTTTCTATCCCTTTAGGTTGAACACACCCCTGTTACACATGCATTCCGCCTGTAATCCATGTACTTCCCTAAGTGTTTCATGTACTCCCCTAAGTGTTTCATGTACTTTGGTAAGTGTTTGGATGGATTTCTTGTGTTTCAAGCGAACGTTGCCGTACTTGTGCCAAGGGAAACATCGATTCTACTGAGGTAATGTTATAAAACACACTTTTGAACACTCTCCACCATATCTCTCTGTGTCTCTCCATACCCAGTCATCACCATCGTCCTGAGTGAGACGCCTTAAGATGTTTTAGTGACCGAAAACAAGTTCTAGTTTCTTTTTGTCTTGGAATTGCATGAATTGGGTATGAGCCCAATTGTATTCATGTGTGATGATATTATAGGCCCCATAGTACCATTTCATTGTAGTAGAGATTAGAGATTTCTTGAAACTTGACCATCTGTTCATCCCGGACCTGGCTCGGGGACCGTAACACATCCTGTTGGCCAGGATCACTCTGTTGGCATAACATCTGAAGAAACTCATCTCCATACACCCCTGACCGAGGGGGGAGGGACTCAACAAGCTTGTTGGCTGCTGAGGTAAAGAATGTATTGAGTTCATCGGACACCTGTGCTTTGCCAACTGGCAAAAGGGCCTCAGGTGGGCGGGGCCAGGTGTTTATTAGCAGCTCTGCTTCCTGCTGACAGCACAACCTCCACAGAGAGAAGACGCTTCAGATGGGAGCGGCTGGTCTGGTGAGTGAGACAGCTGGGAGTGAGACAAATGGGAGTGAGAGTGAGACAGCTGGGAGTGAGACAAATGGGAGTGAGAGTGAGACAGCTGGACCCCTCTGTGGTTCAGATGAACGGGATGATTAGATTAACTGCATTGATTTTTCTGTGTGGAAATGTGATGATTGCAGCAGTAACAGTAACAGGATACAGCAACAGCAATGAAAACAATATAAGACAATGGATGTATTAGTACAACTGACTACAACACAGCTACAGTACAGAGCACTTTACAAACTGAAAACAGAAATAACTAGCAGCAAAAGTAACAAATAAAGTGGTAGAAGAACATGCTGTATCAGTCTTATAAGAACTGATTGTAACTGACAAAATTAAACCCTCATTTTGTGCTATTTTAAACATTTTCTGCAGATCCTGGTATTTCAGACTTAAAAACGTATCAAATGTGTTAAATCCAGTCAGTAGAGGTGTGGACAGGTGCAGTCTGCATCTCTGAGCTATTCATTTGCTACTGCGCTCTCTCATTCTGCGTGTCATAATGTCCTATAGTTTTATAACTAGCACAAACAGGCTGCTTTCTTTGTTATAGTTTTTAACCCTCGCATGGTCTTCGGGTCAATCTGACCCGTTTTAGAATTTCAACATCAAGGAAAAGTATGTTAAAATATTATTTTCTCTATGAAACTTCTTCTGCTTGGCTCATTTACTGTACTAAACATGTGATATGAAAATGGTACATTTCATGCATTTGCTACCCCCCCCCCCCCCCTGCATCAACATATAACACCCATGGTCTTCGGGTCAATTTGACCCGGCCATTGAAAGTGGATGCTAAAAGGGGTCAGAAGTGAAATTTAGACAATTTCTTTCTTTGAAAATGTTAGACATATTGGTATTTTCGAGTAAACATTGCATTCTGACACACACACACACACACACACACACACACACACACACACACACACACACACAATGAAAGTTCACTCAGAGTTGACAGTATGTTTTGATACTTTTTTGCTATTTTTAGCTACAGGTCACCTCTCTTGCACCTGTGTGGGGTGTCCACCCGCTATGCCGACCACCCGCAATGCCGAACTTAGGTTTAGGCATGGGGGGTGGGAGAGGTTAGGTTTTGGGTTAGGGTCTGGGGGAGGTTAGGTTTAGGCGTGGGGGGTGGGAGAGGTTAGGTTTTGGGTTAGGGTCTGGGGGAGGTTAGGTTTAGGAGTGGGGGGTGGGAGAGGTTAGGTTTTGGGTTAGGGTCTGGGGGAGGTTAGGTTTAGGCGTGGGGGGTGGGAGAGGTTAGGTTTTGGGTTAGGGTCTGGGGGAGGTTAGGTTTAGGCATGGGGGGAGGTTAGGTTTGGCGTGGGGGCTGGGAGAGGTTAGCTCCAGCCGGTCCACCGACACGCTGCACGCCGCCTCGCTCATGAGCTGGTTCTGCTTGTGGGCTATCGGCATTGCGGCCTGTCGGCACTGCGGCCTGTCGGCACATAGACCCTGTGTGGGCGGAATTTTCTCGGAGAAACCCCGGGAAAGAGTTGTTGAGATAAGCATTTTTTGTTGCAAGTAGGTGGTGCTAAGGCGAATTGCAAGAAGTTTTATTTGTTGCCAGTAGGTGGCGCTATGCCGAGTTGCCTGGAATTCAGCTCCCTGCACTCCGTTGGGTCCCCCTAAGCGCACTCCCCGAGTTTGAAGTTGATCGGACGAGGGGTTCTCAAGATAAACCACTTGTTGTGTTGCCAGTAGGTGGCGCTATGCCGAATTGCACAAAAACAGGTCACTGTTCTCCGGCACGTACTCCTTAGTACACTCCTAAAGTTTGAAGTAGATCCGACCAACGGTTCTGGAGATCCGGGAGGAAAACACAAGGAACACACGCACTGTGTTGCCAGTAGGTGGCGCTATACCGAATTGCACGAAAACAGGCCACTGTACTCCATCACGTACTCCTTAGTACACTCCCAAAGTTTGAAGTAGATCCGACCAACGGTTCTCGAGATCCGGGAGGAACACACAAGGAACACACGCACGCACAGGAACACACGTACGCACGTACGCACAGACGCACAGACGCACAGACGCACAGACAGACGCACTGACAGCGACAATCTCCTCGCGGAGATAATAAATAAACTTGAGTAGCTCTTTATTAAAATGAAGAACAAACTATGATTAGTAGGATTTTTGGGGTTTATAACGACTTTAGAATGGTTGAACATGAGCCGGGTCAAATTGACCGAAACGCCATCGGTGTGACTAAAAGACGAAGACCACACGAGGGTTAAATTGGTCTGACATTCTGTTCCATGCAGCTTGAAAAGGTCTTAACAGTTTTTCAACGGTTTCTTTCTGAATGCTGGCCTCTCTCAATTCAATTGGTTTTATTGGCAGGACATTATGAATCAAACATGTTGCCAAAGCAAAAAAGAAACATACAATCACACATACAATCACAAGAGCATATAAACAGTAGACAATAAAATGAAATAAAATCAAACTAAATGAAAGGAGGAAAAGGTATCTTAGGTGCTAACTCAGTCCTCTTTTTTTTGCAATACTTTATTTTCCAATATTCTTAGAACAATACATGTGCGACCATGTAAGAAAGCCAGGTACATAAATTGACAACGTCACCTTGGGAATTTCACCCACAGAATCAAACCAAACTTAGTTTTACCGTTTAAAAAAAGGAGGAGCAGAGGCAGAATGTTCCAGGTATAAAATGTACAAAGTTCATTGAGACACAGGTTCAAGTTTAAAAGGCCTGAATGTTAAAAAGCTTGACTGTATAAAACAATACAAACACTTAAGTGTACAAAATGCAGGCCGCCAATTAGCCAGGAGGAGGGGTTGGTTGTCCCCAGAGAGAGAGCTCCAGAGAAGTAGGCTATCCCAATGGATTAAGACCACAAGTATGACCCCTCTCAGTGGGACAACTTCTCCTCCACTCCTGGCCGAGGACAACCTGCAGCCAGAGAGCACAAATTAGAAACAGGCAGATGGTTGGAAAAGAACAAATAGGAGCAGTAACACAGATAAAATAAGAATCAGGCAAAACAGCAGCTGACCATCTACAGACTACAGAGACAGGCAAACAAACAAGTGGTTAGCACACAATACATCCCCATAGGTTCCAAACAAATTCCTCTCCAAACAGACATTTTACCTTCATATTAGTCGACAATAAACCTCTGGGTATTCACAGGCTGTGGTGATACTCGTAGGCCATACAGTACATTCACTCCCACCTACAAACAATCATGGTTAGACACGATGGCACTATTCAGGATAATCCAACAAAAAGGAGTCAACATAAAATATCACTCACATCAGTGCCAGACAGCAAGCTCCTACCTAGTTCACACAGAGAACCCACGCCTACGCCTGCAGACCTTGAGCTGGGCGTGAACCTATTACACGCTTTTGCGATCACACCGCACGCCTTTGCACGCTGAACCTGGAGCAGAGTCACAAGCGTCTCTCTCTCTCTCTCTCTCTCTCTCTCTCTCTCTCTCTCTCTCTCTCTCTCTCTCTCTCTCTCTCTCTCTCTCTCTCTCTCTCTCTCTCTCTCTCTCTCTCTCTCTCTCTCTCTCTCTCTCTCTCTCTCTCTCTTGTTCTAGTAACTATTTTGAAATTCAGTTGACTTTGCCATTTCCCATGGATATTGTTGCGTTTTTTTTTGCAAGGCACAGGCAAGGCATGGGTATACGCAGGGTTCATGCTCAGGCGCCCAGTGTACACAGCCTCGTTGACTAAAACGGATGCCTATTTAAAAGCGTGGGTAAAGGCAAGGCGTAGGCAAGGCTTGGGTCGCGGTGTGAACCCAGCCTAGCACTCTAGGCTGTATCTTCACTCCTGCCTACAAACAGTCATAGTTAAAGCAGTGAAAATAAACATGAAAGTTCAGCATCATGACCCACCAACATACAAACTCACTCGTAAAGTGTCAGAAGCCGAGCTCCAACCATTTCCAAGGGAAACCAGAGAGTGAGGGATGAGGACATCTCAACCCAAGAAGGCCAGTATTTATTGAGACACTAACTAGTCTGTGATCAGCAGCACCTGTGCTGGAATGGTGTGCATCACTGATTAGAGTGGGCCAGGCCTCTGTCAGCCTGGCTACATGAACAAGACAAACGAACAGGCTCAGACACAGGAAAAGAAAATCATAAAATAAACTCATACATATATGATCGACATTCAACATTACAACGTGGTGCTACCAGCCACATAAGGTGCTTCTGTGCTTGTAAGATATATTGTGCATGGGATCCCACGCAAGGGGTCCATAACCTCAGTCACTTATCATTCTTAACCTCATCAAAGTAGGCCAAAAATGGGTCCCACATATAGTTGAGAATCTTTCAAGAGAGTTGGCTCTCAGGAACCTGAGCCTCCATCTGTATAACAGAGATCATGTCCATCAGCCTGAAAAGAAGGTGAAGAGAAGGACTTCCATTCCTTCAGAATGAGTCTTTTGCCAACAGTTGTCCCCTGTGTCAAATTGTGTCAAAGATTGAGGACTCCAAACAGCCGAAGATGGCGATTTCCGCCTCCGGCTACAGGGCTATCTTGTAGGCCTATACCAATCAAATATTTTGACCGAGAATCCCTTTAGTGAAGGGCAGAACCAGAAGGCATGATATAGTGTGCCCGCTGACACCTGACACCTCACCTCACTGTCTCACACAGCGGTGAGACAGAAGGGAAGAACTTGTGTAATTTATGCTTGGAGTAGTGAAGATGGTGAGCGACTTTAAATTGGATCAGCTGGTGTCTGCTACTGAGCAGAGTTGTACCACAGACAGACTCCTTCCCCATATAATGTCAGATAAATCCATACCGGTCCATCCCGCTGCTACGCTTCTCTAATACTCTCAGTAGAGGCCGTCTTGCAGTTGTCAGACGTACAAATCCAGAGATCAGATGCATGGAGTGAGGAGTGCTCAGCAAAACATTGAAAAAAGCATGTTCGTTTGGGAGCACTTCAAAGGTACGAGTCTTGGATTGAACATAATCTCTGATTTGCAGGTATCTCAGCCAGTGCGTGCCGGGCAACTCAAACCTCCTCTTCAGTAGATCAAACCTTTCATAACATAAAATGCAGCTCAAAGTGCTTTACAGAAGAAATGGCCCACAGGTTGGGAATGGCTATTTATTTTTGGATTATGTTGATGTTGATGTCGATTGTGCTGTGCTGTTACATCAGGGGTGGGAAATTATTTTTCATGGGGGGCCACATGAGAAACCCAGATTGTTGCCGGGGGCTGAACAAATATTGTCATGCCCAGGAACTTTGATGATAGAGAGGACCACAAAAAAATGTCCTCGCTACCAAAGGGCCAGATTTTACTGAGGGTTGGGGGCCGAACGGCGCCGGCGCGAAAAAATGTGGGGCATTTGAAGTCAGGTTTAGAGGAATACGTCATTTTAAATTAACAGTTGTGATGTCATCATTCAGTCTTAAACACCAATATTTGTTCCCATATGATGGAAAATAAAAATTACAGGATTTTTTTGTGAATAAAGTCGAAATTTAAGCACCAGACAGAAGAAAACAAAAATCCGAGGAGCAAGTTTTTTTTTTTTTTTTTCAAGAATAGTCGAAATGTTGAGATTAAAGTCGAAATTTCGTGAATAAAGTAGAAATTTTGTGAATAAAGTTGAAATGTTGAGATTAAAGTCGAAATTTCGACTTTAATCACGAAATTTCGACTTTATTCACGAAATTTCGACTTTTTTCTATTTTTTTTTTTTTTTTAAACAAAAATAAAAAATCCTCCTGTAATTTCTTTTTTTCATCATGCATGGCCCTAAAACGCCGTGGTATATATCACCACCTGCTCTCCCTGCAGGGCTTGAAATTAACTTTTTTGACCACCTGCCAATATGGCTGCTAGATTTTAAAGTTACCAGCCAATTAGAATTTTCACTAGCCAAAATGTTTTTCTTGAAATAAACCAGAATATGAGTGGGTTAATTTAAGCATAAGTATCAGTAAGTGGCCCGGGATTCTCAAAGCCTGTGTTGAGGGTCATACAAACAGAAATACACTCTTGAAGCTAAAAAAAAATCCCAAACCAACAAGTTAATAATTTACATTTTTACTTCAATGTAGAACAGTCATGTCTTACACATGAGATTACTTTTAGCCTTTTAGTCACAAAGATTATTGAAAGATATTCCATATTCCAGACTGAAATGTTATAACAGAAGTGGAGTATTGGCCAGAATGACATGAGCATTTGGACACTTATTCAGCGGGTATCTTGCATGTTGCGTTCAGGTGCACTGTAAAAGAAAAGAAAAAAATATATATATTTTGCAATTCCAGATTCCACACAGGTGGCGCTCGCGGGCCCGCATGTGGCCCGCGGGCCGCCACTTGCCCAGGTCTGTGTTAGATGATGGTGTGTAACATGCTGAAATGTTTTGCATTGTTGTTATTATAATGTGTGAATAATCCCATGAGGGATGTGACATGTTATGACTAGACATGAAAATAACAATTATTTCATTAATTAATTAATTCACTCTCTCTACAGACGATGCCTCTTCTTCACGTCCTGTTGGGGGTCATTTCCCTCTCTGTCGTCATGGCGAGGACTCCCCTGGGCGATGGTAATGTGACGTTCCTGGGCGAGGGGCTGAGCGAGGTGCACCACCAGATGCTGCTGAGCGACCCGAACCCCCTCTCACCCAACCAGCTGCCCTCGTACTCTAACTGCTACCAGTGCCAATACAACCGGGGGCCCAAAGAGGGATGGCCAGGTACAGACCAGTAGCAGTTAGTCTCTGTATGGCGGACAAGTCCATAATAAATCCCAATATCTACACTTATGGTGGAGGTATGACTGAAGCTAGAGATAGCCTATACAGTAGCTGCATAGTGAACCATAACATAGCTTTGTTGTGGTTATGACTGCAGTGAGAGGCATAACTCCATAACACATGGTTTCTATATAATGTAGTTATGGACATGTGACACTGCATTGAGACACTTTATTATTTAAATGTTGCTGGAAATGAATTGATACAACATTCAGTGACATTTTTAGAGCCTTATAACTGAAAATGGTTATTAATTTATCCATGTATTTACTGTCACTATGACCGGTGGGATTAGCTGCTCTAGTCAGATTTGACTGGAACAGTAAAATATTAAAGCTGCTCTAGTCAGATTTTCCTTTAAAGCTGAAGTATTTTCTCAGTGTAAACAGGAAGTGATGCGACAGCAGAGCAGGACGTCCCATCCCGAGACGCTGTAGATTCGGGCACTCACCACATGATGAAATATGAATCCAAAATGCACATAATCTGTTTTATTGGAAGGAAAATAGGTCGGCGGCCATGTTTGGACCAACAGACATAGTGTATTTTCTTCCAATCTCTCTGTCTCTCTCTGTCTCTCTCTCTCAGGTATTCCTGGTAGTTGTGGTAGAAGAGGGCTGACTGGGTCCCAAGGTCCACCAGGCTTTGTGGGCAGACAGGGAATACAAGGTCAGCAGCTTCTTCTGGTTTCACATGAAACAGTAACTGCTACAATAACAACACATAATTATAGCTGCTCCACAGCAATGACGTCGCGGCCAGGCTGCCGCCCCTTTGTGCACGTCCGAGTTTGCCACGTACAGCTGCGGCCTCGTCTCTGAACGGTGCCCCGGGCGACACAGCTCTGAATTTCCATGCGCTTTGGACACTGCACAGTTACATGTTACTTCCTGCATCCACTATGTGGTGCTAGAGAAGACCAAATAAGTATATGTCAGGTTGCTGTATATCGTGTAGAGCAGACCACATGAATTTTATGTAAATGATATGCTGTTTGTCAAGTCAAGTCAAGTAAAGTTTATTTGTATAGCCCTAATTCACAAGCATGTCCCAGAGGGCTTCACAGAAAATATGTCTAGCTAATTCTAGCTGACACAACAGTAGCAAATTACAGTACCCATACAGAAATGTAATATATGTACATATATGGGATTGACATATATTGGATATATGTACATATGTTGCAAAAACATATATGTCATATATGTGTAAAGCATGTATGACGCGGCGTGACAGAAAGTGTTATTTACAGAGCGCATGGAGCTTGCCCCGTATGCTCCCGTTATAGCCTGTTTGAGGAGTGTACTCGGTGCGACAGATCTTCTGTGGGCATCCGAATGAAACCAAAGGTATTTGGGTGAGTAAAACATAATATTTTAAGCTGGAAATGAGGACCGTGGTGTAAAAAACCGAAATTCTCCTTTAAGACAGAGATAATTTCACCAACATTCAGTATGAAAAATGTAAAAACAAAACGCCCCAAAAAATGAATAGATCAGGTCAGGGTACTCAAGTAACCCAATGGTTTTACATGGGAAAAACAAAACATTTGTTTTGCTTCTTTTTTTTTTCTCTCGTTTTTCTGTTTCCGTTTCAAACTTTAAAATATAAAAACGAAAAAAAAGCTTCACCTGCAATTTTGTTGTTGTTTTGTTGTTGCTAAATTCATGGCAGGCCACTTAAAAACGGGCAGCGGGCCGTAGTTTGGCCACCCCTGATTTAGACAAATCTTCCCCCATCTTTCCCTTAAAGGTCACATGAGCCCTTTTCCCACATGCGTACCGGAAAATTACCTGTAAGTCAATATCGGACATTTCCCTGAATTTCCCTTCACACCTCAACGTTCGCATGTGAGAATCTAGTCGTCAAATACCCGGTATGTTGGGGGGTGGGGTGGGGTGGGGTGGGGTGGGGTGCGGCGGAGCGGGCGGGGGGCGGGGGAGAGTGGCCTGGGGTCTGTGCTGCAGGCCACTGAGGCCAGTCAGAAAAAAACAACAAACAAACATGGAGCCGGCATCCACTCTTTTGATAATATTGCTGACGCGCTTTTTCCTCAAACGTAGACAGCGACGCAGACAAATTAAGGCGAAAATGGAAAGGGATATACGTGCGAACAGAAACAGATTCATGTTCGCAGTCTTCTCCGCTCAACATCGTGCAGAATATGAAGATAGACTAAACCGGGGACAGATCATGACAGTGTTATGTACCTCTGCGCTGCTGCGTGAGACTAGAGCCGTCTGGAAGCGAGAGAGACCAGGAGGGAATTTATTTTGGGAAGATGCTCTGAACAATTTTGACGACGTGGAATGGAAGCGTCCGTTCGACTACGTGCTGAGTCTGGTCCGACCCGCACGCAAGATCACCCGGTGGCGAAAACCACTGGAAGCGCGTTTGCGACTGGCAATAGTCCTTTGGTGGTACGCAACACCAGGGGAATATCGAACAATCAGCTGTGTATTTGGTGTTGGACTGTCTACTGTGTGCATTGCAACCTGGTCCGCGAAGTCACAGCCCACTGATAGCGGAAAATGACTGGACCCCTTTCTCACCTGTCTGTCTATCGCGGCATACCGCTCTTCTGACTGGCTCAAAACTGGTGAAATGGCAGCGACGACGGGGTCGCGCTTATACCGGCACGGCGCCTTTCCCACATGCAGGCATTTGACCACGTTCCGGTCATTTTGCGGTACAAAGCGCATGTGGGAAAAGGGCTATGTACAGATGAAGATTGTTCTTCACAACCACACATTTCAGAATGTGAGATGATTTGCAGGGTTCCTTCCTATCTATGAGATTTATAGATAGCATTCAAGTGTGTGTGTGTGTGTGTGTGTGTGTGTGTGTGTGTGTGTGTGTGTGTGTGCTTGCGTGCACAGTGTACCTAATTCGATGTCTTCCATTCGAATTCTGTGAGGCGTCGGAGAAAGATTGTGGCGCGAGAATTCATTGCTGACGTCTTTCTTTTCACCACTGCTCCTGTCCTCCTGCTTGTGCCAACCTTGGCCGTGCATTTGCTTCCCTCCTCTGGGTTGATTCTCACAAAGAATCTGCAAGACAAAAAACAACAAAAATTTTGTTCCTCATACATTTCTTGACCCACTTCATTGATTTTGCTTTTTTCCCCCTGAACTGATACAGTACATGCGTCCTAGTACTCCACAACGGGACACCACAAGGAATCAAGCTCAAATAATTTATCAATTTTAACCACTTACAAGTACAGTACATTGGACATAATAGTATAGCAAGAGTTTCAAGATTCATAAAAGATATACCATGCTCATGTGAAAGGAAAACTTTGGAAGCCTGAGTCCAAGGACACCGGAACACAGAATAAAGGCAAAACATTAATTTTGAATTTGTTTTGACCCAGAGGTGTGTCTTCGTCAGAGTCAAGACTCTTAATGAAACGATAGTCATACAATAAATTCATATTTTGCCTTCATTCCGTGTGCTCCGGTGTCTTTGGACTCAGGCTTCAGAAGTTTTCCTTTCACATGGTTGCCCTGCCTTGCGAACGCCTAATAGGTTTGCCCTTGTGACCTTGGCTGAAGCACATTTTTCTTCTTCCGTCATCAATATTCCATGCTCACCTTTGATCAACTCCAGTGTTGCACAAGCCGACTCCTCCTACTCGACGTTGTAGATGTAGTTGTATGCCACTTTTCCCTCTATGCTGACCATCCACTGGTCAGCAGACAGTAGTGTCCTGCCTGAAATATACAAACCCAAGTTAATTTATTTTTTATAAAACAAAAATATGAAGAAAAAACATATACAGTACATCAACACTACACTTTGTTTTTGCTTACAAGTTTAAATAAAAAATCCAAGTTGAAAAAACAAACAAAAACTAAGACATTGTGTGCACACAAAAGGCTTATTTCTGTCAAAGGGAGAGACAGAGACCTTCCCTGGTAGACATTACTGCAGTCAGCATGCTACATGGATGGGTTATTGGGTCAAAGGAGTGCTCTCTGACACAGATTCACAGTAAAGGTCCTTACACATCGGGAGCGTTTTTTCGTGTGATTAATTCGCACATCAATACTATTTTCCAAACCTATATCAGTCAATGCAACCGTGCATACCAACGGTGAAGTTTCGCTGAGCGTTATTGCGCCATTTATTTTTTCGGACGGTTTCGGTCGATTTTTCAGAAATTTCGCTTCCAACGTGTACACATCTGTTGCTGTGATTGACAGGTGGGTCAATATTCGCATCGCAATTTCGTGCTGTATTCGCATCGCTCTTGGTGTGTAACAGCCTTAATTTGTGAATACAATTTGAGAGAAATAAGCCATACATGTATGCATAGAAAAAGTATTGGATTTAGCTTTAGCTTTATTTATTTATTTTTTAATCAGGGACAGTGCACATTAATCAACATCAATATCAATGTAAATGTGCCAGGGTTAGCTTAAGGGCTAATTTGCACCTGTAGTCCCTGAGCAGGAGACAATCAAAAGGTACATTAAAAATAATTAATACAAAACACAAAATAGAAATAGAAATAGAAAAAGTATTGGATTTATTATTTCAACTGGTAAAAAAATGGTAGCAAAACAAAAATGTGTTTATATTTTTGTTCAGTACATTTTAGCTATTTTTCCTACAGTTGAATGTTTGAGCTTCACTATGGAGAATAATGTATGTGCAGAGTTTGATACTACAAGGCTTTTTCAGATGTATCTGCTGAAAGTGTAATGTTTCTCTCTGCTCATTAAAAAATCCAGGTTCCTCAGAGCATGATTTGTGACATCACAAATTATGTGTAACTTGAATATTGGACTAATCCTGGACCAATTTTCAACCTAAAACAAGTGTAATGTGCACTGGAGGCTTCACGTTTCACATTACACATATATGTTGAATATTGGCCCAGGATTAGTCCAATATTCAAGGTAAACTGTATTTGTGATGTCACAATTCATGCTCTGAGGAATCTGGATTTTTCTATGAGCAGAGAGAAACATTACACTTTCAGCAGACAAATCGGAATTATCATTCCTATAGTAAAATGAAAAGATAGATGTCCTTCTCTTCTGTGTGTTCAGTAAAAGCTTGAAGCACCCTACTTGCTAGTCAGTTTAGCACAATGAATCAAAAGCTATCAAGTACTCATCCAAACTTAGTCTATAAATCGCTCTCATGTACATTGCTAATACCAACCTATACCTAACAATCACGATATTTCGTCCCACGAAATTTCGCGATATCAAAGTCCGACGAAATTTCGCGATATCAAAACGTGACGATATCGTGAAGATGAAAAACTATATTCCGAGAAAAAGAACCTCTGAACATGCTGCACTGACGGGCCGGCACGATCTGTATTCTCTCTCTATCTTTTTCATTGCTTTGCTTGAAATGGGGACTAAACTGACGCTCATTAAATAACCGACAAGATTAAATGCGCTATTTATAGACTAATGCATTGATGGCGAAGTTTGCGCTACACTTATTCACGTTTCCCCGTGCGGTGTTATCCCCATGCGGACCGCGTGTTTCAGTGGATGACAGCAGCGCACTGGCTGTGTATCTGCCGCCTGCACTGGCAGAGGCACGGACGGACACTCTGACAGGGAGACCCCGCCGGACCAAGTGGCAGGCGAGATGTTTCCCCTCATCTCTAGACCTACAGTAGTCTGAAATGAACTATTTCATGCCATTGTTTCCACGGGGACAACATGTCGGGTAAGCAGTTAAAGAGATACTCAATACACACTGTGATATCCACTCCAACAAGACTTGCTTACTTGACGCCACTTTTTCAATAAAAACACATTTATGCAATGACTTTACAGAATGTATATTTATGTTGCATCATTTAGCCTGTGCTGTGCTGTGCATGAGCAGCAGCTAAAAGTTATAAAACTAAGCCTGAGCCTTCATTGTTGTGAAAGTCTAGTGAGTGTGCTGCGGGGGTGTTCGACTTGTTGACGCCTCGCCTTACTGTGCTCGCCTGCTCTCGTCTGCTTTCCAGGCGAGGCGGCAGTCAACTCAAATGAGCCTATTGTCACCGATAGATACAGGTGAGCTTACAACCTTTATCTGAAGGTAGTAGAAGTATATGGATGCATCGGGACCACTGGGGGAGCGAGCCAACACCAGTCAAAGCTGTCGGGGTACCCCCCCCCCACGGCCCACGCAGGACACTAAACCCGGAAAAGACACACATCAGACATGCTGTGTATTTCTGATATCGTTTTGTTTAATCCTGGCTTCTTCTGACGTGAATAGATCAATAAAATGTTTTCCAGGTATTCCTAGGCTGCAAACTTGTTTTAACATGCAAATCGGAGTGGTTTCTGATGAAAATAAAGTAACGTTATGTTATGTCAGACTGTTCTCATCCCCATCCCAAAGCCGTCGCCTCTGCCATGCAGTGCTGGGGAGCACTGCTGCTCGGCTGCGTGCGCCCCCGCGGCCCGGAGCTTGCGGCTCGTGCATGAGCATACCATAGGGGAGGCAGCCATCAGCGCCTGACTGGCCGGGAGAGAGTGCTTCCAAGTCGGACTGATAATATAAACAACATAATTTGAGCTTATCCAGGTAAGATATTAATAAAGTATTGACACATTCAGCGGAAAACTAACTATAATTAAGACATGTCCCAACTTTGACGACGTTTGGTTCAGTATTTTAAGAGCAAACAGGTTTTTTAACTTCCTAAAAAGTTGCTGTTTTGGAGATTCGTGGTCCTGCCACGACAGCAACGAAATACTACAAAGAGATACTCAACACTTTTTCCTGCTGAAAATCAATACTGTATTGGAAATTAACTGTGTTCTTGATGAATCCAGGTCAAAGTCCTGACATTTACTGTAAAACTGAGTAATTCCTCATCTCTTCTCACATGCCTATGCAAACAGATGAACATTTATATATTTTTACAAACAAACACAACCTAGGCTATCTGACGTACTCTAAAACTAAACCTAGACTACTAAATACTACAATTTACACTATGCAGTGTAATCAAAATGTTCCACAAATCTCTCTCTCTCTCTATTCACCAATTCTCCACACTCCATAGTCCCAGCATGGTGTGCAGCCACTTTTATAAACTTTGGCTGGGAGGGGCCTAGGCACGAGAGATGGGCGGGCTGGGTTTGGCGACGTCACTGATCAAGCTACGTCACTGATCAAGAGCTCAGCCAATAGAAAGGGAGGAAAATTGGGAGTCTACAGCTGGCCCTTTTGCCTTTTTGGTTTGCATGGAACTGCATGGGTATGTGAGAAGAGATGAGGAATGACTCAGATTTACAGTAAATGTCAGGACTTTGACATGGATTCCTCAAGAACACAGCTAATTTCCAATATATATTGATTTTCAGCAGAAAAAAGTGGAAAAAGTGTTGAGTATCTCTTTAATAGTATAGCCTACAAATGAATCTCGCTCTGAATGCGTCTAATGTGCGCATAATAGGCTATCTGTCATTAGACGATGCAGCTCTGTACTCCCGTTGTGAAACAATTTCTAATTGTACGTTACGATTACCATGTCTAATTGTATGAGTAACGTTTCAATCGTCAATTAACGCTGTGCAATGCTCAACATGCAGTGCAGTCAGATAATTCATTGAAGAGGAATCATCCTCTTAAGAGGATGACAATTAAATGTGAAGATAGTACTAGCCTACACAATACACAGCTCGTTGCCTGCATAAGTTATTTAAGATATAGATTGTATAGTTTATTTTTCTTTTAGGCCTACCATGCAACAAACGTTTAGTTTGTGACAGTGCGACACATTATATTGCAAGATAAGCGTTATCTTCCATGTTGTTTTCTAGTTATAACAATTTCCAACAACAGCATTTGTTTTGCATTTTGTGTATTTCAAATAATAATAATAATTTATTTTCATTATTCAAGTTTTGTAAAAAAATTATAAATATCATATCATATCATTATCATGAACCCAATATTGTGTATCGTATCCTATCGTGAACTGAGGGTATCGTGACACCCCTACTAACAAGCATAACAGAACATGCACAAGCATTCTTATCTAATATCTAGTAAAAGCAAATATTTAACTTACCAAGCATGATGAACCGCGGTGTAGCAGGGAAATCCTTCTCTGCTTCAATAGACATATTGGTTGCCTGCAAAACAGAAAAGGAACAGATCTTGCAGTAAGTCACCTTAGCTTAGGGCTGGGCGATATACGGTAGATAAAAAGTATCTAAATACAATATTTCATATCACTCGATATCGATAATTATTGATCATTTTTAATGACCCGTTTTATTAAATAAAAAAAACATGAGAAGAAAAGGTTTATATTTAACAACTTTCTTTTGAACCACCTTATTTTCAAGGCACACATGTAATTGTAATACACTGTTGCACATACACGATCTTAGGGCAGGCAGTAATTTATAGACGGTGACGTTTTATTTTGATGACATAGCGTTGTCAGCCTTCTCAAACAAAAAACACGGTTCGGTAACATGTATTCCAGGGTTGTTTAACGTTATATGAAGAAAGAAGTAGGGCGTGCACATCCGCTCAAAGGAGGTCAGGTGCAGGACAAAAGAAACACACCGCCGACTTCTCACGCACAGGGACGCCCCGGCGACATTAAACAAGCGCACCCAGTTCAGATAAGCAGTAGAGCGGAGCGGAGGCTTCTCTGAACTGGGTGCGCTTGTTTAATGCCGCCGGTGCGTCCCCGGCGCGTTACGGTAAGTGGACTTGGCCTTTTTTATTATTAAAACGGCACAATTTTAATTCAAATAGATACAATGATCCGATGTAGAAGGCTCAGAGGTCGATGGGGGGCCGGCCCATCACGATGGTCGATGCCATCGTCCATCGTGCCAACCCTACTTCCAATGTATATTTCTTCTTACACAAAAGCTTACAAATCTCGTGTAGACAGCCCAGCACTGGAGGCTCATGGCCTCAAGGTTTCTCTCTCCCACGTCCGCCTGGACTTTCTTGGAGCCTGGTACACACTGCCCCTCCTTGGAAAGTCACGTCCTGCCTCCTGATGCTACAAACAATCAGACAAACAAACAGACGTATAAAGCAACATATAGATTCGGCTGCACCACTTCAAATATCAAAAGCACTTCAATTTATATTCTTCCACAAATTACAATATAAAAAATCAATCACTTTCAATAAGCCATGTCTATTTATATTTACTAAAAACTTTCAATACCTTGATATTTCTGCCACAAATTCACAAACTTTCAAGGATGACAGAGACGGCGGCTGTCAGTGATCAACGCAAATCCAGCGCACCTGGGTAGCAAAACATGTCATGAAATACCGGTACTCAAACTCCCAAGGTTCCTGTCGGCACTAGGAAGCTTCTCCTGTCCTCAATACAGCACAGGCTGTGGAAAGACTGCTTCTAAACGCTTGTTTCACGCAGCAGTATCATTTATAACCGCCCCGGCTAAATTACTGGAATCACTAGGGTTACCATCATATCTTCGGATCTGCAATCGGAGGTCGGATACGGGTAGGAAAGCTTTTTTAACAGCGTTTTCCACCGATTGAGGATTAGAAGGCTGTGTGACGCTGACTGCTGTACGAGAATATCTGAGTACTGTAGCAGCGTCACGTTATGGGGCTAGGTTTACCTTTACTATTAGTATTGATACAATAAAACAAATATATATTTTATTTTACTAGGCTCTACTACCTAATGAAGAATGGGTCATAGCTACCGGTAATCGCTTTCTAATAACCATACCGCATATCACAGAAGTTGCTGGAAATATTTTAGTTCTCATCTCTCTAACACACACACACACACACACACACACACACACACACGCGCACACACACACACACACACACACACACACACACACACACACACACACACACTCCAATAAATGTGAATGGGCGCCTCTCTCTGCAAGCAAGCAGGCTAACTTAGCATGCTAACGCTAGGACGAACCTGATTAAAAACTTAAATTAACAGACTCAAGTCTCTGCTGGACTAACACAGGACGAGTTGGACATTCACTGTGACTCGACTGCCCTATTTTTGGATAAAACATGTGACTGTCACCCGCTACGTTTGTCCTCCCGCCAACTTCTCCAAACACATTAGGCTATGTAGCAGCTGCCTCCTAGACTGACGTAGCTAACGCTATATGATTAAAACTACCATGACCCAAGCGCCTCACTGCTACAGAGCAGCAGCATACAGCAGTTTGGCCGCATTCAAATCACAAATCACAACCTTATGAACATTTATCACCAGAGACTTAACATGCGACTTACCTCGCTCCCAGCTCCTTCCTGCTTCCGTGATGCTAGCAGCAATAACACTTCCTGCCCACCTAGCAGCTAAACTTCCCGTTGCCTTCAAAGTAAAAGTCACGTAATATATGTTTTTAAAATACACTGGAAATATGTTAGTTTGCACATTAAAATAATAAACTAAGCATTTAAACAAAGCTATACAATACAAATTATGTTTTTCTATAACAATAATTGTTTTAATGTTTTAATATCATTGAACAAATTATTCTCAGTATCTAAATGGATGAATGCTGTTCACAGGAGTGCATAGCCTTGACAAATTGGACACTGGACAGGTGTGTGTTCAAAGTGGCAACACAAACCATCCACACACTCAGGAGGGCCTCCTGCTCTATCGTTGCAACGGCCTTAAATTAGCGCTTACCGCCAGGCGCAGCACAGATTAGTGGGCGTGGACCGGCGCACTGGCTATTCTCGTGTTGGCGCTACACGCGGCCTTAAGCATTGTAACCACGCCTTTTAAGCGTAGAATTATGCACAACTGTGCTCATTGGTGAACTGCAGTTAGGCAATGACATTCTTCCTTTCAAAGCTCCGATCCACTCGATCCATGTCCAGGTTTTGGCTGCATGCTGTCATCTCTTCATGCCAATTTGGATATCTCAGGACATCACAGATCCTAGCCTGAATAAAACAATTCAACCTATAGCCAGGCAAATACAGATCTGTTCAGGGCTGATGCGGTCTCCCTGTAGCCTACAATATAGAACGTTAACTATCGGTGACATTCTTGATAGCAATTCCATGATCATTATGTTGTAAACATAACTTTCACAATAGTGAACAAGCACCCCCACTCGGCTCATTCAGGGCAGGTAGTTTTATAACTGGTGGACGACCTGCTGCACAGGCTAAATGATGCACATAAATATAGCCTACATTATGTAAAGGCATTGCATAAATGTGTTTTTATTGTAAAAGTACATGTGAAGTAAGCCAAGTCTTATTGGAGCGGACATCACAGTAGTACCATGTTACGGCACTCATCTATATCACGTTAACTTTGCGAGGGATATACTAGTCCGGGAGCCATGGGGTTGAACCTCGCTTCGTCGGATAACGTTTTTTTCTCTGCTGATTCTTGTAGTTTGTGTGGTATTGTTTACTGGTACAATAATAAACCTAGGAGGCTAACTGGAGACACGACACAGGACGTCCATTCAGTTTACTGTGTAACTTGTTTATTGGTCCCCCGTGCAACAACACGTATACGATGGTTCCTAGCTGACGTACGTGAACCCATCACTACATCCCCCTTTCTAAATAATGTTGCTTCTTGTAAACAATGGTTTATCATATCAACCTCTATAGGGGAACTCTTCTTTTTTTTAGCATGGCTGTACCTTAAACAGTTCAGGCATTCAAATATTATTTTAGTAACAACATAATAATGCTTAGTGTATGGCTTCCACTTGCTTATTAGCTTATCCGTAAAACCAATTGCATGAAACATTTTCACAACTTAGCTTCTGTAAACACTGCAACATAGTGAACATCAACACAATCTTTCTTTTTTTTTACAACATTTCTCTTTTTTCTGTTTTTATTTCTTTTTCTTATTTTATATAACACCACCATAGTCTCTCTTTTTTTTTTTTTTTTTTTTTTTAGAGTGTGGTATAGGTGGATAAGGGATGGGGTGGACTACCCAAACCCTTCATCTGAGTGAGGGGAGTATTCTGCCCCGATGTCAATCACTCAGTGTGTGTGTTCATCTCACAAAGTCCTTAAGGTACCCTGGTGTACCCCTGGTTCGTGCAGGATAGCGTCTCTCACACACTGGAGTCTGTTGGCTGGAGTCGTGCTGGACTTCAGGTGTGACAGGTGTACTCACTGCAGCAGGAACGGTGTTCTCCCGTGATGTCTCAGGGTCTGGGACGTTGGTGGGTGTCCCAGTGGATGTCTCAGGCGCCACAGAGGTCGGTGAAAGGTGGAAACGGTTCCGCCGCAGGGTGCCTCTGGGCGTCTCGACGACATAGGACCTTGGTGTCCCTGCGGTAGACACGACTGTGCCTCTCTGATGCATGTCTTTGACCCACACATGATCGCCAGGTTGCAGGCGTGGCAGGTCATGTGCTCTGTGTCGACGGTTGTAGTTCCACTGTTGTTTTTGTCTGTACCTTTGCTCTGACCTTTCCAGGTTCTCTGTGTCTGTGCATGCTGGTTTGAGCTGGGAGGGGATGACAGGAACCCTGGTGCGGATCTTTCTCCCCATGAGTAGCTCAGTGGGACTGTGTCCATTAGCCAGAGGAGCAGAGCGGTAGGCCATGAGGGCTAGATAAGGATCACTGGACTTCTTGAGGAGACTCTTGATTGTCCTTACAGCCCGCTCTGCCTCCCCGTTGCTCTGCGGAAAGTGTGGACTTGAAGTCACATGGCTAAAGTCCCAATCACGTGCAAACTTTGTGAAGGATTCAGACGCAAACTGTGGCCCGTTGTCGGATCTGACCACTTCTGGTATCCCGTGACGAGCAAAGATAGACTTGAAGTGCTCAATCACAGCTTCTGATGATGTCGAGGTCAGTTTGGCGACTTCGAAGTATCTGGAGTAATAGTCCACGATGACTAAATACTGTTTGTTGTCTATCTGAAACAGATCTGCTCCTACTGTAGACCACGCCCTTGATGGAAACTCAGTGGGTAGCATCGTTTCTCTGAAGTTTGTTCTCTCTCTTGCACATGTGTCACAGTTCTCTATCATTTTTGTCAGCTCTTTGTTGAGGCCAGGCCACCACACTGATTGTTTTGCTCTCTCCCTGCACTTGGTTATGCCGAGATGACCCTCGTGCAGCTTGTTCAGTATGTCGGCTCTGAGTGATGCTGGAATGACGAGTCTGCAGCCGAAGAGCAGCAAACCATCATGAACTGTGAGATCCATTGATAATGGCAGATAGGGCTGGAACGCTCTTCCAATTGAAAACTTGTCTGGCCATCCTTCTGCACAGTACTGCTTCAGCTGTCGCAGTATGTCGTCATTGTCCTGATGTGTTTGTATTTCCCTGAGCCTCTTCTCGGTCGCTGGCAGATTTGCCATGACAGAGTCAGCATACAGGTTGACCTCCTCCTCTGACAACCCCTCTGCTGTGCTGTTCACAGGTGCTCTGGACAGCACATCCGCCGTCGCAATGTCCTTGCCGGGCACATGAGATATTGTATAGCTGAATCTCATTAGGCGCATGCGTAGGCGTTGGATGCGCGGTGGGAGTTCATCGAGGTGCCTCGAGCCCAGCAGTGGAACTAGAGGTTTGTGGTCTGTCTCAATACGGAAGCTTTTCCCGATGAGGAACTCTGCGAACCTCTCACAGGCCCATGTGGAGGCCAGTGCTTCCTTCTCAATCTGGGCGTATCGCTGTTCGGTGTTGGTAAGCGCCCTCGACGCATACGCCACCGGTCTCCACTCTGCATTTTCTTGCCGCTGGAGGAGAACAGCGCCCAACCCATATGAGGATGCGTCGGCAGACACTAGCGTCTCTACATTTGGATCGTATAGAGCCAACCCTGGATGTGTAGTCAGTTCTCGTTTAATTTTGTTGAAGGCTCGCTGTTGTTCCGATGCCCAGGTCCACCCGTTTGACTTTTTCAGTAGATCTCTGAGTGGGAGTGTCTTTGTGGCTAGGTGAGGAAGGAATTTCCCGAGGTGATTTGTCATCCCCAGAAAGCTTCTCACTTCACTGACGTTATCGGGCTCTTTCATGGCTCTCACAGCGATTACCTTGTCAGGGTCTGGGCTGACCCCCGACGCCTCAATGATCTGCCCCAGGAATTTCATCCTGCTCTTTGAGAACTCACACTTGTCATTGAGGGTCACTCCTGCCTCCTGCAGGCGTGTCAGTGCTCTCCGCAGCCTCTCGTCATGCTCCATCTGAGTGGCTCCCCAGATGAGCACATCGTCCATCTGACACAGAACACCTTCTAAGCCCTCCAGCGTCTGCTGCATGCATTTCTGAAAATGTTCTGGCGCGGATGAGATGCCGAAGCACAGACGGTTGTAGCAATACCGCCCAAACGGAGTGATGAATGTTGTTAGCAGAGAAGACTCCTTGGCGAGTGGTATCTGCCAGAATCCAGCATTGGCGTCTAGCTTTGAAAACACTTTCGCTCCAGCGAGCTGTCCTAGTGTGTTTTCCACTGTGGGGAGTGGATGTGTTTCTCTCTTTACTGATTTATTCAGCTCGGTGAGATCGGTGCATATTCTCACCCCCCTGCCTGTGCGCTTGGGCACCACCACCATGGGCGCACACCACTCTGTGGGCTCCTCCACCTTTGAAATAACACCTTGCTGCTCCATGCGGTTCAGCTCCTCTTTAATCCTTGGTAGGAGCGGGAGGGAGATACGCCTGGGCGTTGTTATGGAAAATGGGGTAGCTTCCGGCTGCAGTACAATGGTGTACTCACCCTCCATTTTTCCTAGTCCAGAGAACAGCTTTGGAAACTCCTGTTTTATCGCTTCTTTGCAGTCCAGGCTGACATCATCTAGCCTGGCGATCAGCTGCAATGCTGTGGCAGCTGGCCTGCTTAGCAGCGGTGTGCTCAACCCCTCTACGACATAGATGTCCTCTCTCGTAGATTTGTCTCTCTTGCTCAGAGTGGCAGTAAACTTGCCTTTGACACTGAGAGGACCTCTTCCAGGCCCCTTCAGGATCTTTGTTGCCTTCTCCAGTCTGCTGAACTGGCCCTGTGCGTACAGCGCTTCCGGGACTGCTGACACATCTGCTCCTGTGTCAATTTTGAACACTGTTTTGTAGTTGTCCATTTTTATTTCTGTCATCCAGGGACTGTCCCCCGCATCAGTTGTCACTGAGCCCAGGAACGCGACCTCATAGGATTATTCAGTGTCCTCGGAGACTGTGGCAACATTCACTTCATGCATTTTTTTAGTCTTACACACTCTAGCATAATGTCCTTTTTTTCTGCACAGGTTGCACATCACATCCCTCGCTGGACATTGTTCCAGGCTGTGCCCTCTTGTGTCCCCACATCTTGTGCACTGTCTGTCATGTGTTTTCTTGAACGTCTGACTACTGTGTCTGAATGGCTGTGGTTTAGCTTGCTTTGATCTTGCGCCGCCATGCTGCTGTGAGCGCACGCTGTCAAGCTGCGTGTTTGAAATGTCTCCTTTAAAGTTAGACTTTAGCATTTCTTGTTGCTTTTTCACCTGCTCGCTTTGTTTAGCTCTGGTGACCGCTTTTTCAAGTGTCAGTTCGGGGTCCATTTGCAGTTGTTCTGACAAACGTTTATCTCTCAGACCCACCACAAGCCTGTCCCTTACCATTTCGTCATGCAGAGCCCCGTAGCCGCAATGCTCTGCTAGGCAATGCAGCGCAGTGATGAAGCAGTCAGCCGTCTCGCCTGTCTCCTGCTGTCGCTGGTTAAACTTGGCTCTTTCAAATATCACGTTCCTGCGAGCTATGAAATGAGTATTTAACTTTCCTTTGACAGTCTCGTACTCACTCGCTTCTTCATCGCTGAGGTGTAAAGAGACCAAAATGTCCTCGGCTTCCTCTCCCATTGTGTAGATTAGTGCATTGACCTGATTTTCGTCCGCCTGTATTTCCAAACCAGACGCGATGCGAAATCTGTCAAAACGTTTAATCCACTTTGTCCAATCTTCAGCTTTAAACGTGAATTTCTCCGGTGGGGTGACTTGAAACTGGTTCATGTTGCCGCGGCTATCAGCTAGCGTGGCTAGCTAGCTCTGCTAACTTTGACTGTCGCCGCTACTGGCTCGCGCAACTTCCACCAAGCCGACACTTTTCTTCTTCTCCAAAAAGCGGCGCCGAACCCACTTCGCGAGTTATTAAACTTCTGACACCATGTGGTATTGTTTACTGGTACAATAATAAACCTATAGGAGGCTAACTGGAGACACGACACAGGACGTCCATTCAGTTTACTGTGTAACTTGTTTATTGGTCCCCCGTGCAACAACACGTATATGATGGTTCCTAGCTGACGTACGTGAACCCATCACTACAGTTTGGGGGTACAGGAGGGTGCCCGGTGAGTACCCTTGAGCATTTTCAGATATTAACCCCTTAAGTGCCAAAATCGCAGAATAATAAGGATTTATGAGATTTCACGCAAAATACTCAAATCAAATGCATCCAATTTGTTTTCTCCAATGTCTATTCATAAAGGAGGTCATGTACAATGTATTTCATTCCACACTACATAATATTAACCCTTTTAGGCCGTGCCAGCAAAACTTTTTATGACAATATGGGTCGTGCTGGATGAGAACATCCATTGAGCCTTTGCTCATCTCAAGTAGAGATGCAGAGTAGATGATACACATTGGGAGGTTGTGAAGTGAAGGGCACATTTTGCTGATGGTCTGATGGTAGTTAAGCCTACACATTTCTGATCAATGTACAGAGTCAAATATTCAGCAAATGGCTGACAGTGTAACATAGATTTATAGTCAGAGAGAGGAAGAGGAAAAGGCAGAGAGGAGGGGGGGGTGAATGTGTGTGCGCTGTGCAGGCTCCTGTCTGGCCTGAGTTATCAGTTGTTATGGGACTTGATGCACTGACCAAGGTTTCAGCAAATGGAGCAGTCCTCTGCTATGGGTGAGATGTCAGTGTGAGATGTCATGGGCCAGAGCAAAGGGGAGAAATCTCCTGCTTGATAAGCTAGTTATGTGTCTGCACAGTGCAAATATGCAATGACTCATAGCATTAATTATGTGTATGCAATTATAGCTTATTGATTAGGAAATGCAATGGAACTTATATTTTTCTCCAACAAGCATCCTACTCTGAAACATGCACAGAACATTGTGCATGGCAAACCATGCACTTCACACAGTTGCACTTATTGGAGTTAGAAGGGTTTTCATCTCCAAAAATGTGTCTGGGACAAGTTTGCAATCTTCCGGTAGAGTGGTTGGGCTCAGTGACCTGTTGCATGTGTCTTTTTTTGCATCCAAATTCCTCAGTATTCAATGCTAGTGGCAGATTTACATTGAGATTTCACCACAAGATTGCATGAAAGTGGGCCCTTCTTAACATTCTCAATGAATGCTTCATTCGATGGCGGTAGAGCAGCTAAGTTTGGAACAGGCTGAGATGAAGGCAGTGACTTGGTCGAGGACCTGCTGGAACAGTGCAACCACATTGTCAATGGCCGATAGTTTGTATAGTTTTGAGGACTTTGATGACAGAGCCTTTTCCATAGTAAGACGCTACAGTGTTGCATCCCAATATGGCATGGGCTGGTAAAAGGTTCTTCACAACTTGTGAATGCTTGGCCAGTGTTCACTTAATGTCCACTATTGCCCTTTCCTTGTGGGGCGATTCCATGATGTGTGGGACATCCAGTCCTTCCTGATGGTAATGGTGAAGGAGTAGGATGAACACATCTGTGTCATCAGAAACCACTGAGATTTGATGGGCTTCTCCAGCACACTGGACCTTTTGGACAATGATGGTGTCAGCTTCTTCCTGCTGATTTTGTAGATCATATCGGCTCCTTCTTTCTTCCAACCTGATCTCAATGGGGCATGGCTCCTCCCCAGTCACATGGCTCCTCCCCTGTCACCACCAACTTGTAGATGGAAAAGCAGATCTTGGGTCAGTTCCTCACATAAGAGCTAAGAGATGGTGTTTCTAGCTGAGCCCTGTCGCTGTGACATCTCAGGTGATGGACTCGATACTGTAATCATAGCACCTGTCTAAGGTAGACGTCACTGTCTGATAGATATAAAGTCAGCCGTGTCATAACATTTTTGATTAAATCAGCTATGGTGCCATCAGCTGGCAGTGGATGGTCCAAAGAAGGGCTGACTGATGGAAGGTGTCAGGCTGCACAACCCTGAGACCTTCCATCAGTTTGAAGCCCTCGCTATCAATCAACTCCCCTGGAGGTCCTGGCGCTCCAATTTCGGTTGGAGCTTGGAGCCCCCCTATTATAGAGTACACCCTGTGAAAATGGGACCGGGGGTCCCCTCCCCCGAGGCAGGGGGGAGGAGTAACCGTTAAAAAATGTTGAAATTAGGGTTGCTCATAACTCCTAGGGGAATGGAGGAAACGCCCTTAAATTTCTTGTGGGAACTCCTCTCAAATGATGGATTCAGCTGGCAAAAAAACGGAAGTCAAAACCACGCCCACATACCGGAAGTCGCGTTTCGACCACTTCCAGTGCGATTTGACTTCCGCTCAAAAATTTGAGCCTTTTTCCTCCATTCCCCTAGGAGTTATTAGCAACTCTAGTTTCAAGGTTTTTCAACGATTGCTCCTCCCCCCTGCCAAGGGGGAGGGGACCCCCGGTCCCATTTTCACAGGGTGTATAATAGGGGGGCTACAAGCTCCAACCGAAATTGGAGCGCCAGGACCTCCAGGGAAGTTGATTGATAGTGAGGGCTTCTGACTGATGGAAGGTGTCAGGCTGTACAACCCTGAGACCTTCCATCAGACGCTGTCGGGGCGGAAAGAAATATTGATTAGGAAATGGCATGGAACTTATATTTTTCTCCAACAGTCACCCTAACGGAGAGGGAGCCCTAATGGTGAATGGAAAGGATAGCCAAACGGCACGAGGGCCGCAAAACTTCCCTCAGTGGAATTGGAGCTTAAAAAGGAAGTTTGTGATTCGTTTACTGCACTTCTCCAATGACCAGATTGTGCATAATTTTACGCTTAAAAGGCGTGGTTATAATGCTTAAGTCCGCCTGTAGCGCCGACACCAAAATATCGAGTGGGCTGGTTGTCGTAAGAATTTTCCTACTTACTAAATAACCAACTCTATTTGCTTAAAAGAATCCATGATTTATTATACATGTGCGCACATGGAAGTATCCTTCTACATCTCATATCTCGTAGCTGTAATACTTCCGGTTCTCAGGTTGCACACTCTATTTAATCCCCAAGAGGGAGGAGGAGGTGGAGCCTATTAACATACAAGGGAGGAGTGTACTAAACCACTCCTTCTATCTTAATTTTGGATTATCTTACGACAATTCCTCCCTCTTGTTCATCAGAACATTATTTTCAAAATTACATTACACAGTTAATAACACAATTAATACATGGGAAACTTATTATACACAGTGATATATACAAAGAATGGAAGATACTGTAGCTAACCCTCCTCCTGCTACCTAGAACAAAAAGTGTATTTGTACCTGTTGAATCCTATAGCTAACAGTTGTGTATTGGATGATATCCTCTACATCTAATTTATTGATCAGAGGTGGGACTACGTCATAATATATGGTAGTTCAAATGTAGTCCAGTTCCACCTTACAGTGTCACTAATTCCTATTCTAAGCTTAAGTCATTCTCCAATGGTTACTGTACAGTCTCAGTCTCAGGTCTACTTCCTGTCAAATCCTTTGGTTACCTGAACATTATTTTTGACTGACACAACGATGCACTTCTCAATGAAATATGGTATTACAAAGGTCTCTATGCAACCCTCCAGGTTCATAGCTATTATAGTAATGTATTTCATAAGTGAGAAGTGCTTGGCTGTCCCAAAGCTTCCTAATAACTTTATATTAACCTATGTCAAATACAAATCTCAGTTTCTGCACACCTTACCAGTAAGTTAATTTAGGTCACAAGTCACAAGTCTCATCAGTTGAAAGTCCACTTACTTTAGTCCGTCAAGATCCCACTTCTGATCATTCCTTTCTATGAAAATCAATCACCACATTGTAGTTACATTTTTCTGCATAATGTAACATTTAATCTAATATGAAGCCTAGCTATTCTTCCAGCTTAATTCATGAGGCCTGATGCCCAAGCTCCAAGTAGCTTGGAAAGACTCTGTTATAAATACCAAGATTTATAACCTCTACCCTCACGCCCCATTGTCCCACATCAGACGTCACAAATCAAGGTGCCATATTCGGCCAAATACCCTCCCCTCTTTCTTACTAGGGTGAGGTAAAAAGACGCAAATAGGTATTTTAACTAATCTAATCATGCACTTGTAGCGAAAACCCTCTTGGGACAAAACTTGACGAGACTACAAGCCATGAGTTTTTCCTAGATGTACCTAGGTGTTGCAACTCTAAACTCTCTAAAGGTGATTGATTTTCCAACATAGCAACTAATTCACAAGCACAGTAACTCTCTAATACAGCAGTGTATATGATAGAAAGAAAAATAAAATAAAATAAAATAAAATAAAATAAAATAAAATAAAATAGAATAGAAAATCATGAAAATAATCAAAATAATCATACAGAAATATTTCCCAAGGCTATTCATCTATAACCAGCTAGTTACTGTCACGTATAATTACTTTCATCTGTTGTAAATATACCAAAGACATGAAATGACTAAATAAAAGTAGGCTACAATCTAATGTAACCAATAACAATTACTGAAACATTAGTATGCCAAATGCACACCAATTTATCGCCAGTCTAAAACAAAACAAAAGTAATCTGATGACATCCACCTTCTTGATTTCCCCCAAATTCCATATTTATCATTTACTGTTGTCTAGGCCACAATATTTAATTCCCCACCAAACACATATTCTAGTTACTAACTCAATAGTTGTGACAAAAAGATGAACTATGGATGAGGTGGCCATACCTTCCCAGGGTGACAAATGTTTCCCTTCCAATAGTAATTAACATTACAACCACAACAAAGACAATGAACTCGTTTAAAGCAGTATTTCCCTCTTACTGGAGTTATTTGAATCCCACTGTAATGCTATCAAAAGGAATGTGTAATAATAATATAAATGTCTACTTTCTTACCTATAGTCTTGCATTAATCATATACGGTATAAGGGATGTCATTAGGTTCCTCTAGCTTTACAGATGGTTTTAGTTCAGACAACTTGCAAATTCGATGTAACAACATTGTACATACTGGGAACACTTCTCAATAATCACACTATAATTCTGCAATATTTATATGAAATATGTCTTTTCTTCTGGCGTCCACATGTTTTTTTCTGGGGAACTCTTCTTCTTCTCCTATATACAATTCCGATTCATTCACAGATAGCACCCAGAAAACAATGTGATTTCCATGTCTATCACAACCGATCTGCATCTGACCTACATATTGCAGATACTGGAATTTTATCTTTCCTCCATGTCAAGCTCTCCATGTAGTAGTCTGTGAAGTCTCGACCATCCAAGTTCAGACGCATAATGACACGGAGAAGCGTGCAGCTCTTATTGAAGGAGTACGTGGGTCTCACCATTACTAGAGTACACAGGACACTTCCTATGATTCAGCCAGGCACACACAAGGACAGCAGAGCCCTGATGTGACATTTATGACACAGGTGGAAGTCTCGAACATGAGCGCTGGTTCATCATCTCTCTGTTTGCTCTTTGGAGTGAAAAGTGAGAGCCAGTATGATGTGATCTCGTTAGGGTCAGGATGATGACAACGGTGGTCACATGATTCTTCAGCTCAAGTGACACTGCTCCTCTCTTTCTTCGCCGTCATGTTGGCCTCGACCCTCGAACCGGTTGCGTGTAGTTGATGTTCCCTCATGGCCCCTCCCTGGACGATCCCTCAACAGGCACACGATGATGACGATCCGATGACTTTCTGGCCGCAGATTACTCGCCATGGCCTCTGTCTGTGTCACCTGTAATGAAAGTATATATCTTAGTGCAGTATTCCTGTTTAGCTTCAATAGATTACATTGGTATTTCACTTAAAGTCCGTTCTCCTTCGTAAAAGAGATAAGAACTCAATTTTCCTCCTACTCCATAATGCACACACTAATTTCTACTATATGTACAATAAGAACGCTACACCTCAGGAAAGGAAGAATCTGGAGCACACGGGTCACTGGTGAAATGGTTTCTTTTTTAATAGGCTAAGTGCACCAACGTTTCGACGCAACGCGTCTTCATCAGGGTTAAACAAGAATGACAGAATGACAGCAGTTTAAATATACCTCCCCAGTACACAAGGCAGTTTGCAATTGGTTAGACGCGATGGGGGGTGGTCAATCAATAAGCCAATCCTGTGACAGCACTTAGGAAGGAGGGTGGGGGGAAGGGGAAAGGGGGGGGGGAGGATAGAGGATCAATGCATAAAAGAATCAATGCATAATAGAAGCATATCATTACATATCTTTACATATTTTTAGAAACACAAGAACACAAAATATATCAGTACCGTCCTCCCTCTGCGGGGGAGCTGAAGCGCAAGAGATTCCCTTCTTCAAGAACGCTACACCTGTTTGTGTCTTAGCACTCCAATGTGTGATCCTGTGTTCTTTCCTCCCGTCGCGTGTAGCCGAACGGAGCCAGACGATCCCCATCAGTCCTCCGTCTGGTTAGCAAGTCTGCAATGCAAACAAACCTAATATCAACTTTCAATTATAATCTGATTGCCTGTAAACAATATTGAGTTCGCACAGTGCTAAAATGGTGTTTGCACTCTACAGATATAACCAATTAAAGATAATACTTTTTAAAGATCAGTTTAATACCACTTTAGGTACTCTTGAACCGCTCCAACTAACCTAAGGCAGGCACAGGAAATCCTGACGCTTTTCCATATCACACAGTAAGGTCCCATATTATTCAAAACATGTGATTTAATTTAAAATTTAAGGATGGTTAGCACCTCTAACAGAACCCTGTATAACTCATTTCAGATTAGTCATATATGAAATTATTAATTTGATATTAGAATACATCACTTGCCTGTTCATGTAGTGACTCCAGCAATCAACACTGGACAATTTCTCTCATTATGCCGCCTTCTATACACTTTAAATTTGTACTGCCACTTGAGTCCTTCGGACCTTCCCGAAGGATGCAGTCCCAGGCTAGACCCCGTTCAACTGAGTTAACCAGGCAGCAAGGTTCTAAACCCTTTTGCCATCCCAGATGGTCTTACTGGCTGCCCTGGATTGACAACTCAGTCCTCTGCTTCCCAGTGCTTTCTTTTCAAAACCACTGATCACAGAAGCATTACTCGCTTACTAACTCATTCGGTTTCAGCTTGCAATGGCCTGACTGTACATTGAGCCGAGCGCCGGCGGCCATACTGACATTCAGTCCAACATGGTCTTACTGCCCTATGCGACCCGACCGGCTGACGACCCAGTCGATAGCGAAACCCGATCCACCTTCTAAGGCAGATCCCGTAGTGGGGATTAGCCACCCGGTTGGGCGCCGACGGTCTGATCCCTACCCCACTTTGCTATGGGTATAGAAACTTTGACCGTATCCGTCAGCCTTGCCTGTTCACAGAGTGACTCTTAGCCCCCTCTGCTAGGTGTGGACTGTCATCCACGTACCACGTGTTGCCAACACACCTACATGCGACAAACACGCCGACTAGACGGTACCACGGCAGTATGTTAATTCATACTTCAAGACACGGAGGCCTTCAGTCATCTCCCCAGCACTATATGATGATTTAACGTGCCCTCAGACCTTCGCAGGCCTGCCGCCGCCTGTTATGCACTAGGTTCGGGGAGCCTACCCCCTCCCTACTGCATTCTCATACTCACCAAATTACGTTCCTATATTTTCATATGATTAATTGCTATACTTAATTGTCGCTTTATTATCAAATCTTAATTGTCCAGGTTCCAGCAATGAGTCAATCCTATCTGTTCATTTGACATTTCCTCCTAAATGCCCCAATGCTCCTCTCAGTCTCCATTTTCTCTCCTGTAATGACACAAATATAACTTTGAGCATCTCATCTGCTCACAATGCACACTACATTGAAATGATCACTTAAATTGCTATTCTAACAACTTATTTACATGGCAACACACAAACACAGGTTCTCATTTCAGTTCAATTGTCATTAACAGCATAATTTGTATTAAGAATGATTCATCTCACCTCTTAAATTGATTCCTCTTCAATATTACCTGCCATGGATTCGGTCCCCTCCTCGACTATTTGTCCAATAACTTTGGTTATAACAATCAACTTTTCATAGTTAGTTATGAATTAGTTAGTTTGGTTAGTGTATTAATTCATGCAGTATTTCAGCTGTTCCCATAGTTCCACGTCATACTTACCTTACTTTTTGATCCTGTAAACAATTAATCAATTAACCATATTCACAATTTACACACACAAAGTTTATACATTGGACTTCTGGTACCTGTTGAAACATGAAACATAACCACTTAAACCCTTTGTTTCCCCAGTCAGATTTCCAGTCATTCTCCAATCACACAGTCCACAGTCCAGTCCAACATTTTCTCTTCTTTTCCCCCTCTGAAAATTTGGATTTTTCCATATTTTCAATTTGTCTCTCCCTGCAACAGAAATGGTTATTCATAAATATTATTTACAAGGTACCGGTTTCATATTCAACGAGTATGGTATGCTATGTCAATTTTCTTCCAAACAGGAGACAGGAGATAACAGCTCAGACAGGAGGTAACAGCTCTTATCTAATCTCTTTGAAGTCAGTCCTGTTCTCCCCGGGTCCTAAATGTCTTTGTTCTCTCTCCAGGCCTCATGGTGTGACCTCAGGTCATTAGCCAAACAATAGTCTTCATGCATTTACCTCCTCTCCTCCACCAGGGTAACCATCACTCTACATAGTTGTCTTTTGAATAAGGTGAACTTTTGATTTCATTTGGAGAAATCACTCTCAAAGTTTACATGCATATTATTTTAGCTAATGGAGCAATGCTTTGGTCACATCTTATACAATTTTAATCTAATTAAATTTTAACATTCAATCAAGGGTTACAACCTATGGATTTAACTTGCCCCATTCTTAACTTCAATGCTACCTTCTTAACTGTGTTTCTCCTTTGTCTTCAACCAACCCCAAATGCCAAATGCTCTTTCCCCCCTCAGGTCATGAATATAAATGCCATGACTGCAGAGAAGGTGACTGTTTGATCCTTACCCTGTGGTGACTTACATGCAAAGCTTACAGTCATGCTTGATATTTAATTTAGAATGTTCTCTCTATAAAGAAATTAGGAAATAATGTTTTCATTAAGCCTTGTTGCAACTATTATTGTGACTTCATGCTCTTTCGTTGCATATCCACCTCTCATTCCCCGATCCTGCTTTCAACAGAAAATAGAGTTTCATGTTAATGATCTTTAAAGACAATACATCATATCCATCATTGCACTGTGGACTACCCAGTTTGCTTAATTTTGTAACATTGTTTATCAAACAAATCACATAATATATACAATACAATAAAATGAAAGGTAAAAGATTAAGGCCTTCATTCAATCTCATTCCACACAACCCCGGCGCCACAAACTGACACATTAAAGTTATCACAAGTTTCCATACTTATCTGTTAAACCATTAAATCAAGTTACTATTCAGATCTTTCCACTTCCCATTTTTCCTTGCTAAAGCTGAGCTGTAATCTCTTTAAACTTTATTGGAGTATGTGTTGGGTCTTCGAGTGTGTTTTGGGCACGCCCGTTGCCAATGCCCGGTCTCTCCACATGCATAGCACTTAGCAGTGTTATGCTTTGATCTTATGTTACTTCTCAGAGGGACAGATCTCTGCATATTGTCATTTAAACAATCACGAGCCCAGTGTCCAGTCCTCCCACAGACAAAACTCTAGCTAAATGAATGAATGAAAGCTTTTCCATTCTCAAAGTTATCCTCATGTGAATGCCTTTCTCCTCTCCTTCACAAGAACCTGCTTCTTAAACAGAAAACAAAATTCAGGTTAATGTCAGACATGCCCTTACTTTATCAATTTCCATCAGAACACATCTTCCCTAAAATAGAAATACTTTCTCTTCTCTATGACAGGCTTCTCAATGAATAGAATGCTAATTGTTTGTTCTTCACGCCTTGAATTCCGCCCTCTGGCTTCTCCTTTGTTATATGGCCACTAGGTGGGCCATACAGTGATTGAGGAGCTATATGGTGGGGGTTGGGTATCAGAGTGAGTTTGTTGCCAATGGCAGGTTTTTTTCCACCTGAATAGCATTTGTTAGCTTCAAACCCTTCCTCCTGTTGCTCCTCTTTGCCTTCCCCTCCACGGCTGTGGAGCCGCAAAAGGCCAAGGGTAAGCTATTGAATTTGGTCCCAACTGCTGTGCCTCCTTCCTGCAAGCCTCCTCTGGCGTGGCCCTACCCCCACTCAGTGGAGTACCTGTCTCCTCCTTTGTCTTGCGAGAGGCCACACGGCTGAGTTTAGCTCCCATTTTCAATACACAAGTGAAACTTTCTCCCTGTTAAACTATTTTTCTCTCTGTTTGTCTGGAATCAGCCCAGTCAACCAAATTTCACACACACAGACACAGTTTGCAAACACCGCTCATTCATGGACAGTCCTCATACACACGTGCACTTATAACGATATGGTATTATCTATCCCAATATAACTCATTATTGTGAGCATTATAAAACTCCGGAAGTTCCCTCTTAATCAAATTTACTCACTATTTTCGGTTCTCTTTAATCCTATACTAATATCTAATGCATCAGGTCCTTATCTAGAGCATAAACATTACAGGCCTCTAAGGTCTTATCCACACACACATTGTGAATAATTCTGCTTTTGATAAAAAACCCCCGTCTAACGGTCTCGTCTAACGGTACGTTCTAAACGCCTCACCTAGTGAGATTTTATATTTCCATCAGTCTAACTGGAATTTATCTGACGCGTCATACATTCTAAATCCATTGAATTACCATCTAATGGCTTTAATTTATCATCTAATGATTTTAAGTCGACATTGCATTATAAGTAACCTAGTTACGTCAGATTCTAAATCCGTGCAGATTATAAATCTGTCTAGTTAGTATAGATTCTAAATCTGTTTAGTTCTAAACTATTTTAATTTCCATCTAATGGTTTTATACTAACATCTAATGTCTCAATTTCCACTCTTCCTCAGGAGATAAATGTGCACAGGCGTTCAGACTTTGTACCCAAGACTGCATTTCTCAAAATTGATTCAGAACTTTTGTTCGAATTCTGCACAGTGTAGCCTGTCTGCCTCCCTCTGATCTTATCAGGTCGTGCATTTCCCAAAATATCTCCGTCTTCCAAATTAATTAGACTGAAATTACCCCCTAGATATCTTCTTTCACAATCAACCGCAGACTTTTAAAAGCAAATAGGCAACTTACCCTATATTCTCGCTTCTCTGTCTGTCTGTCTCCTCGAAGCAGTGAGCAGGCCCCAAATAGGCCTCCTTTGTCGACTGTGTTTTTCACTGCTCCCAAGCGGCAAACACACTTCACACGTCCCTCCTCCGGACCGGCTTTCGGCACCAACTGTCGTAAGAATTTTCCTACTTACTAAATAACCAACTCTATTTGCTTAAAAGAATCCATGATTTATTATACATGTGCGCACATGGAAGTATCCTTCTACATCTCATATCTCGTAGCTGTAATACTTCCGGTTCTCAGGTTGCACACTCTATTTAATCCCCAAGAGGGAGGAGGAGGTGGAGCCTATTAACATACAAGGGAGGAGTGTACTAAACCACTCCTTCTATCTTAATTTTGGATTATCTTACGACACTGGTCCATGGCCACTAATCTGTGCTGCACTGGACGCAGTTTATAGGCCGATGCAACGATAGAGCCCATAGTCTTGTATATTTAAACTAAATACATATCTTTATATATATGGTAGCAAGATATAAAGGCATTTAAAATTATTCATATATATTTAATATATGTACGGTACATATGCATATCTTAATATTGATATTTCATATATGTTTAAAACATTTATATTGCATATAAAGATCAAATATATGTCTTAACATATATGATCAAAACATATGATGCCATCTATAAATGATTCATATATATATATTCAATATATGTACATATACATACCGTAATATGTGTATGTCATATAAGCTCAACACCTATATCTTGCATATATAAATTAAATAGATATGATTACATATATTGGTGGCAACATATAACACCATTTAAAAATTCACCATACATAGTTTTGTAATATATGTACATATGTATATCTTAATATTGGTATTTCATATATGTGTTTAACATTTATAATGCATATGAAGATCAAATATATATCTTAACATATATGATCAAAACATATGATGCCATGTATAAATTATCCGTAAATGCATATTCAATGTATGGCTATTTACAAATCTTAATATGTGTATGTCATATAAGCAGAACACCTATATCCTACATATATAAATTAAATATATATGATTACATATATGGCGGCAACATATAACGTCCATTTAAAAATTAACCGTATATAGTTTTGTAATATATGTACATATGCATATCTTAATATTGGTATTTCATATATGTTTGTAACATTTATATTGCATATAAATATCAAATATATATGTTCACATATATGATCAAAACATATGATGCCATGTATACATTATTTGTATATGTACATTTAATGTATGAACATATACAAATCTTAAAATGTGAATTGAATTGAATTTAATTGAATTGAATTGAATTGAATTGAATTAGCCTTTATTGTCTCCCTTGGGAGAAATTCTTTTTGGGCATCAGGAGACACAGCGTTAGACATATACATATTGACATATAGACAGTGCAATCAGACGACAATTCACATTCAATTCCTACAGTGTACATATACATCAAGCATACCCAGTGGTAAAATATTGCACCAGCCCTCCACAAAAAAAGAGAAAATGTTGAAATGAAAAATTATTAAATATTGCACCGCTTCCCTAAGAATAGAACATGATGAGCTGTACTAAGTTGGTCTGCGTTATCTCTTACTATTGAGTGCTTTAATGGACAGTGGGACAAAGGAAAATTTATACCTGTTCAATTTACAGTTTGGTAACCTGTACCTTCTGCCTGACGGCAGCATCTCATACTCTTTATGGAGGATGTGATTGGGGTCACAGGTAATTTTGAGGCCCTGCTTCCTCGCCATCTCCTCAAAGATCTCTTGGAGAGGAGATGGGGGCTGCATACCGATAATTTTACCAGCCCTCTTAATTAGGTTTTGGAGTTGTGATTTAAGTTTAACGGACAGGTTACCAAACCATGTAGTGATGCCATAGCGGATGATGGATTCAATGGCTGCCCTGTAGAACAGCAGCATGATGTTTTTTTCCACTCCATGGACCCTGAGCCTTCTCAGAAAGTGCAAGCGCTGGTTAATACGAGAACATACAAACTCAACTTGGTTGGCCCAGTTTAACTGAGAATCAAAATAAATTCCTAAATACTTATACGATGTCACCTGCTCTACTCCATCCCCATGGATCAGGATCTGACTGTGATCCCCCACAGACCTAGGGTCAAAAACAATTTCCTTCATTTTTTTTACATTTAGAATGAGGTTCTGCTCCTCACACCACTTCACAACCTCTGCTAGCTCTTGTTTGTACATGTCAACATTTGAAGTTTTAAACAATAAACTGAGTGTATGTCATATAAGTGGAACACCTATATCTTACATATATAAACTAAATATATATGATTACATATATGGCGGCAACATATAGCGTCCATTTAAAAATTAACCGTATATAGTTTTGTAATATATGTACATATGCATATCTTAATATTGGTATTTCATATATGTTTGTAACATTTATATTGCATATAAATATCAAATATATATGTTCACATATATGATCAAAACATATGATGCCATGTATACATTATTTGTATATGTACATTTAATGTATGAACATATACAAATCTTAAAATGTGTATGTCATATAAGCGGAACACCTATATCTTACATATTTAAACTAAATATATATGATTACATATATGGCGGCAACATACAGCGTCCATTTAAAAATTAACCGTATATAGTTGTGTAATATATGTACATATGCATATCTTAATATTGGTATTTCATATATGTTTATAACATTTATATTGCATATAAATATCAAATATATATTTTCACATATATGATCAAAACATATGATGCCATGTATACATTAATTGTATATGTACATTTAATGTATGAACATATACAAATCTTAAAATGTGTATGTCATATAAGCAGAACACCTATATCTTACATATATAAACTAAATATATATGATTACATATATGGCGGCAACATATAGCGTCCATTTAAAAATTAACCGTATATAGTTTTGTAATATATGTACATATGCATATCTTAACACATTCACTGCCAGCCGTTTTTTCAATACTGTAGGTAGCTTCTGCCAAGGTTTTTTTTTGAGGATTCTGGCTCATCTTTCAAGAGCCGAGGATTCGTTTCTGTTAGGATTTTGTGAACACAAAATATCTCAAAAGAACTAATAGAATGTGTGCTTTCTCTGTCTAAAAGAGTTAGTTTGTAGAGTTAGTAGTTATGTAGGCATTAGCACTTGAATACAGCATGGTTTCAGCGTCTGAAAATTTAAGCTGAGATAAATAGCTTTTTGTGAAATTCGATAGAACAGTCACTTTAACCATTCATTTTTGGCATCAGTAAGACGTCAGACATCTAAACAATAGTTTTGAACAGTAATTTCCTCCATAACAGCAGGAAACCCCCCTCTCCTTCAAACTCCTCCCTCCGTGTGTGTTCTTCTTGGCTGCAGCGGGCGTGTCACAAGCTCGTTTCTGCTGCTGCTGCTGCTGCTCCTGTCTGCTGGCGGCCGCTGGGCAAGTCTGGATGGGCTCGCTCGTTTCTTGGGGTTTCGGTTGAGAGCTTTGATGAAGCTTTTGCGATTCTGGTCTTATTTATGCTGCGTGTTTCAAAGTGTGTTGCACCCATAATCTATTATGCAAATTTGCAATCCCCCACCGCCAGCAACCAGCGCGAAAACGAAAGCGTTTTCGCCAATCCATTTTACAGTATGAGAATGGTTTCATCGCGCGTTCCCCTGCAGTTTTGGCTCGGCTTTTTCTAGTCTGGAGAGCACTGTCGCCACTTAGTGGGTCGGTGGAATGGGTTGTACACGTTCGGTGGCTCCCATATTTATATAGAAGATGTAAAAGGGTTAGATGCACATCCCACCGTCAAATTTTTTTTTTTTTTTTTTGACGTATCAACTCGTCATTGGCAGTCAACCGTTGGATTTTTTTTGACGTATCAACACGTCATTGGCAGTGAACGTGTTAATATTGATATTTCATATATGTTTATACCATTTATATTGCATATAAATATTAAACATATATGTTAACATGTATGGGCGAAAATATATACGCCTTATATAAACCTATCATATATGCATATATAATATATGTACATATACAAATCTTAATACGAGTATTCCATATATGTTAAAAATATATATCTCCATATATACGGTGAATGTTTGTATTAGATAATAATATATGTCCTTTATATGTAACATATATGCCTTGATATAGGGGCATATATGCCATATATTACATTTCCGTATAACACATTGTCACATGAGGTTCCATTGGTGTTGCCAGTAGGTGGCGCTACCCAAGGGGGGCATTAATGCAGCAATACATTTAGCGGAGGTCGCCTGACATGCATAAGTGTCATGAATATCGGACATTGCACACAAGTTTTTGATCAATCAAAAATCTGTTTGCTGTGAAACTCAGCATAGGTTTCAGTGTCAGCTGATCTAGTTTTACTATTAATACTGTAGTTGTTGATTCCTAGTGATAGTATAGCTTAGGTTAGTGTCCCAAATGCTGTCTAACAGCCCCCAATCAATTAGCTAGTAATAATAGTAAGTTGATAAAGTTAGATAGCCACGCCTGAATTGACAGGGTGTGCCAGCGCGGGAGAGCCGAGCCAAGGGTAAGCGGAGCTATACATGAATCGTTCATGTATACTTACCTGGAAGGTGTACAGATCACACGGGACTTAAATGACACTGGAGGAATGATCGGGCTAGGTGTGGTCACCCGAACCTACTTGTATCCCGGCCATACCTGAATGTGAAAGACCATTGAAGAAAGAAGTAGGGCATCCAACAACGTCAGCAGATCAACAACGTCAGCAGATCAGATGCAGGACACAGCCCGAAGTAAACTCAGAAGAAAAGTAATGTCCGCACACTGAAAATTTGCTCCCAGGTCAGTTTATGATATACTGTTCTTTGATGCCTTTACCTTTACGGTTGGGTATCAGCCTTTCGGAAATAAAGGCAAAAAGACTGCCTGGCAAACCTGGGAAATTTGCCCTGAGGCTTCTCCCATCTTCAGCAAACTAAGCCAGTACCCTCCCATACTGAATGATGGAGATCTGGAGATCTTGGGAGAAGTTTGTGGTCCTCGATCATGTATGCACTGGCATAGCCAGACTTGGCACATTGGGTGTGCCACAGAAAGTCAGGGTGTGCCAGCCGCCACCAAAAAAAAATTGGGCCTTTTCAATCCAGATTTAGAGGAATATTAAGATAGGACCATATGACCATAACCATCAATGTTTACTCCTTTTCTCACTCAGTATTAGCAGGTAGAAGCAGTCAATTAAATTGTGTTTTTTGGCAACATGTAAAACCACTTTGGTATCTCAAAAAATTCTCACCTACTTTTTCAAATGAGTGTTCTAGTCGGGAACGCATGTTTGGTTGGCATGCAGGTTCGTCTACTGCAGAGAGATCTGTAGCGGGGCCATTCGGACAAATAGCGTTTTTGGAGCTGCCAGCGTCTTTCTGCAATTCATTCTCTATGGACGCGCTAGACGTGCTCCTCTTTTAATGAACGCACCTGGCGTTTCAGCGCTGGTGGCGTCTCGTCTTTTTGGAGGAGCGCTGTGGGTGTTTTTAAGCTGAAAAAAGTTGAACATTAGAGAAAAAGCGCGCTGCTCGTCCTTTCCACTCCTCTATTTTCTCCTCCCAGAGGGATCCTAAACCTTGCTGCTGCCGGCAGAATTAGCAATAATCTGACTTTCATGTTGACAGTGAACAACATCAAACAGACAAAACCAGCTGGTTACCCTCCGTGGTCATTGTGTTCTGATCTGTACTGCACGCGACTGCAGGGGAAACAAACGGAGCAGAAAAAAAACGCTCTGTGCGCTGTGTTTTGTGCACAATGGAAGCGCTCTCAACATGATTTTCATAGCGTTCTGACTGAAAAAAGTGCTTTGGGTGTGAACGCCGCCTAGACAGGCTGTGCATGACAGCTGATGTTTGCAGACAAACAAAAAACTTAATTTTTCCCCTTTCTTTTTGGGTGTGCCAGCTGCCTGTGTGGGTGGCACTGGCACACCCAGGCACACCCGTAGCTACGCCATAGCATGTATGATAGATTGAGCACAGCTGTCAGTGTGAATGAAGCTAGACTTGACTTGTTAGTTGGACAGCCAATTCACCAATTACAGAGAGTTGCCAACAACCTACTAAGTGTTGCTGCAAATCAGGGTGCCGTGGAAGGTGCAAATGCTTTAGATTTGGTCTCACCTGCACAGCACTGTGCAGTTGCAAATGTGAGGAGAACTAACGTCAAACGTCCCCAAGCTTAGGGCCAACAACATGTATATATAATTCATTGACCCCAAAAACCTATAGGGTTAGACCAAAGATGTGTGTCTCCATCTTTATTAGTTGCTGAGATATTAAAAATATTTGTTTTGTTGCGGACACCTTGGACGCCATATTTGATACAGCTATTTTCAAGTAGCTGTTTCAGGCAAAGTAACATTCCTTCTCAACTCTATGAACCCCAAAACCTCGGTTTAGACCACAAACAGACTTATTAACAGATTTATTTGAAACAATTACATTGATATGATGAGCATTCGATAGAAATGGTGGCCATCTTGAATTTCTGAGTGGCCAGCGCCTTTTTTCAAAAGAGTGGCCCTTTGAGAGCATTTGTGCCAAATGTCATGCTTGTATCACAAAGTGAACGATTCTGCCACTTATCTGCTGCACTAAAGAAGAAGAAGAAGAAGAAGAAGAAGAAAAAATATTGGCAAATACAAGTAGTGGCCCTACCGCTGGCCCGGCCACTAATAATAGGCTAATGCAGTTAGCGTATGTTTTATGTTTTTATTTATTTATTTAAGATTTATTTGACAGGGACAATGCACATCACACTTTAGTTCACACTACAGTGTAAATGTGTCAGATTTAGCCAAGAGGCTAATTTGCATCTGTAGTCCCTGGACAAGTTAACAATATGGTCAACAGGTCACAGTATAACAATAAAACTATTCAAATTAAAAACATGTAGCTGTTGCTTTCTAAATAAAATTCTTGGTGTTTCTGTATCTATGTGTTGATCCCTCAGGAGGACAGAAGGGGGATGAGGGTTTGAAGGGTGAACCGGCAGGCGACGGGCCCATTGGACCCCAAGGAGTCAGAGGCTTCAAAGGTGAGTAACAGAATCAGTATCAGAGAACTAGCATATCACTGTTGTCTGAGGAATACCTTGTAATATCCTTGCTCAGATCACTCTCGTCATACTGTAGATTTAACCATTTATTGCAACAAATGAACAGTTATGTTTGGCCGTTGTTGTGCCGAGTTCTGCATCCCTGCCGAGAATTGCATCCCCAGCATATTTTGGGGCTGTTTTAACTTAAAAGGGTTAGGGTTAGGGTTATATCATTTTTGAACAGTTACATTTCTGTATAAATCATTACAATATGCTCCCGTGAGGTGGGGATGCGTTTGGCGGCGGGGGTGCAAAACTCGGCATAACACCTCAAACGCAAATTGGCACTTGCACGAGGTGGGCTGCTATCGTCCCTGCCGAAGAGGCAGGGAAGATAGCATAAGAGGCATGCAAACTGGTGCACAAGCGATAGCATGTAGGATGATAGGGCTCAGTATTGCTCCCTTACAGAGAAAAAAAATCTCCTCAATTTCTTAGTGAGGTGTTCCACATGGGCCTGAAAATAAGTTTAGTTTCCAGCCAAATGCCAAGATATTTAGAAGAACTAACAGTGTCAATTTGCTCACCTTGGAGTGTGTGGATACAAAAAGTGTTGTTGACACTAGGGGACCGTGAGAACACCATTGATTTGGTCTTGTCGGAATTTAAAACAAGCTTGTGGTCGAAAAGACACTGCAGGCTTGTGCAGTAGTGTGGCCGAAACTGTATAAAATTGTGTGTCGTCCGCATAGTAATGGACATTACAATGTGTGGAAGGGAGTAACTTTTACCATGTGATGAGTGTGATTCCAGGGGTCCGGAAGAGTATCAAACCAGATGTTACAGAGTTTTGATTAAAAGCATGACACATCTTAGATTTATCTGAGATTACATTGTTCTCAGCGCTAATCTGAGGTGGGGGAACGGAGGTGGGCCTGGTTTTGAGTGATTTTACGGTTTTCCAAATAGCTGTATTTCCTTGAGTATTAGCAAGAGAAGTTAAATGAAAATCAGATTTTGCTTTTCTGATTATGCTTCCTGAAATGTAACCAGTCTACTGACTTACCTGTAAATCTAGCTTTCGACCAGGTGGAGTCTCTGAGTTGAAGGGCTTTAGTAACATCCTCTGAGAACCTAACCTTGCTTGCAAGAGGGATAACCTTGCGAGATCAAAATAGATTATCTCGACGTAATCCATCTTGATATGCACAGGCAGTTAAGATGATTGGCTTAGAAACCCGAACCATGGCCGGCTCGTCGAATCAGCGGCAGCCTTAGGCGGGCTTTCTGTGTGACGCTACTGAGAAGCGTCTGGGCAAGTAGTGGGTACATGGTCTTTGTAGTTCTTTTCACTCGTCAACATGGCTGCCGCCGCGGAAGCGAGAGCTAGCGAGGCTATCGTAGATGCAGCAATAACTTCAGTTATTTCTCAACTGGACAGCATTTCCAAAATATCAAAACGTTTATTAATCCAATCCAATTATTAACTCATTCATGGCCAGTTTAGGACTGCCAATATTTAGCTCAGGCCAAAGATTTTCATAATTGTTGGTCATCTTTCAAGACCCACAGTAAATTATCTATTAGCACCAAAGTGATTTGCAATACCTCAAAATGAAGATGTACGTCTCTGGGTTCACCAGGAAAAAGTGAGCTTTTAGCATGTTCTGTACTCTACTTATAGCCATTTATATACACCCTGTTTTCACCAAAAAGGTCTCTCTGAGAAGAGAAACAGGAGAAAAGGCCATTTTTGTATAGGACACAATCTCAGGCAGAACTCGCTCTCAATTCTTTTATTTTGAACTGTATTGACATCAGACATGTAAATATTATTCGTTATGACACAAATGACAAAAAATTAAGAAATTGTGGCCACATTTACCACTGGTACAGGTTACCAGATCCTGTACCCTGTACCAGTGGTAAATGTGGCCACAACCCCCTTCCTCGAGTGGTAAATTTCTTTTCTACAATAGCTACCACATAATATAAAAAATACACAATTGTAACATTCAATTCATTTATTTACAATCATTACTGGTTTCAGAATACATTTATCCTTCCGCCACAGAATATAGTTCCATTGACAGTCCCAGGTTCACTCCGTCACAACTCAAGCTCAGCCAGTTCTCTCTCCCCAATTTCACCATGTCGTTCTTTGTTCACTTCACCTTCATCTTCATCTAACCACTGCTCAAAACTCAATCCACCCAGTAAACCAAACGTTACTACGAAATCGGACATTTCCTTGTTAGAGATTTGTAGACTGACAGGCTAACAGTGGGCGGAGTCAGCAGAGGTGTTCTTCATTCATCAGGGAGCGGAGTGATACTGCGGTTGGAGCCGAACTGTAGATTGTTGGCCTATTTACCACTGTTGCTAGCCAATCAGAATCCAGTATTCACTCATGCTGTTGTAGAATATATATATATATATATATATATATATATATATATATATATATATATATATATATACATGAAGTGCTTTTTTTACATTCAACAATACAGTTTACTCAGTGTGAGTGAGTGTGCAGACAGACAGACAGACAGACAGACAGACAGACACACAGACAGACAGACAGACAGACAGACAGACAGACAGACAGACAGACAGACAGACAGACACACACACACACACACACACACACGATCCCCCTTTTATCTTCGTTACGTTGTTTCCGGGTCTGAGTACTGCTGGCGTCTGCTGCTGTGACTGCCGCTTCTGCCCGCGACCTTCATTATTGTTAGCTGTTCGTGTGTTTATTTTGTTTTGTTCTGGTCCACCCGTCCTCGTCCATGTCTTCCTGTCCTATCCTCCCTGCTGTTTGATCGTTCCCGTTTTCCCCTTCGGCTATTCAACACGTCCTCACCACCCTCTGGATTACCCGTCAAACTGATCGATCATTTCCTCATTCCTCCGCTGATCAACACATCTCTGGATTACTTTCTCCCGTTGGATTTATCATTCCCTCTCACTGCCTGGACTCCTTCTGCTTCGCCCCTCCATGACCGACCCGCTGCGTGTGACTCCGTCTCGTCTCTTTCGGGCTGGCACACAGGAACGGGGTCCGGGACCAGGATCGATCATGTTGGTCACGGGTTTGACTACCGCGAACAACTCATCCATGTTCGTTCTGCCCTGCAGCAAGGCGACCAGCTCGTGCAGCGCGCCGAGGGGCGTTTCAATGGCGTTTCTCCTCTCTGCAACAGGCAGCGTTTCTCCGTTTTCTGTTTTTCCTCCTGCTCCATTTCAAAACAACAGCTGCGGTAGTTGTTTGTTCACGTGTTGTCGGCTTCCCTTTGAGGCCAGGGACCTGATACCATGTCACAGGCTGGGGAAGTCTTTGAACTACGCGCTGCACTAATAAAAACAAAAACACGTCAAACACGTCTTTGGCGTGGAGGCACATTCCTGATAAGACGTTAAAGACGTCTTTGGCCATGAATGAGTTAATCGCTCATGAGTTAGTTTGTGGAAATTCCCGTGCAATAATCATAACTCTGGCACCAGCCCACATCACTCTAGCCGGAGCAGATGTTAGCCTACATTAAGCCTACACTAAGATCTGCTGATATGGGTCTCCTCTCCATCCCCCGCACCAGGTTGCGGACTTTCGGCGACAGAGCTTTTAGTGTGGCGTCTCCAACCCTCTGGAACTCCCTCCCCCCCGAGATCCGCAACGCTCCAACACTGGCCATTTTCAAAACAGCTCTCAAGACGCATCTTTTCAGCCAGGCTTTTCCCCACTAGTTAGATAGGTTTATTTATTTATTTTTTCCCTCTACCTACGGGTCCTCCCCCCCTCCCTACTGCCCCTTTTCCCTACCCCCCTTTCCTGACTTGTAAAGCGACCTTGGGTTTCTAGAAAGGCGCTATATAAATTAGATTTATTATTATTATTATTACATTAGCTTCCACAAAACACACACACAAAGCTGCGCAAAAGCGCTTCACGTTCTTATACGGAGATAGCGAGGCAGCATAATAAATAAACACACTGCGCTCCGTTTTCATCAATTAACTATTAATAGCGCAAGGGATGGCCACTCGTCAATTCGCTGCGCATAGCCAAACACTCCTGGCTGCTGTTAGTCGCTAATTAGCAACAAACATTTCAACAGGCTCCCGAACGAGGCCCCATATGTGTTTATTAGTCCTCCGGTCGCAAACGTTACGTCAGAGGCATGGCGATCTGATTGGTTGAAGTTAACACGCACCAGCGGTGATAGACAGATGGGTCATCCAATCACCTGCCAAGTAGCTTGGAAAAAGTGCCCGCCTCCGTCAGCGGGTTGGATTACTGCATTCCCAGATGGACTGGTTTAGTGAAACGTAATGTGAAGCTAAACCGTCCATCTGGCAGCGTCAGGTTACTGAGAACCAGGGACTAGAGTGATTTTTTACTCAGATTTTTTTTGTAGGGGGCATGCTTCAGTGATAGAATTAAAAATATGAAAGAAGTGATCAGAGGCTACTCAGGATCTGGGATTACATAATTTCTCCAAATCAGAATAAAATTAATTGTGTAAACAAGCAGGGACTTCATTACAAATCTAACGAAACAAAACAAAACAAAATGTCTTTATCAATTAACAATCCGAGTCCTTGTCTCCAACTTTCCAGTCAAAATGCATGAATGCTTGAGTCCAAGTCAGAGTCACCAGTCCTGGAAATTGGACTCAAGTCAGACTCAAAACGACTCGAGTAGTACTGCACAACACTCATATACACATGCATGCACACACACACACACACACACACACACACACACACACACACACACACACACACACACACACACACACACACACACACACACACACACACAGTATTTAATGTAAAGTGAGTCTTTCTCCATAGAGTTCAACAGTCACGTGACTTTCCGTGACGTAATAAAAAATAAAAATGGGGAAAACAATCGAAAATTCGATCCCTTCCACCCCCCAATTGTTAATTTTTGTTTTTGCTCCAACTGAAATATTGGCTTGGTTCCAGCCTTAAAACTCGCTATAAGGATTTTTCTAAATGTCTATGGAGAAAATGAATGGGGAACTCACTTCCGGGGCTGGAAACGTCACGGAAAGTCACATGACTGTTGAGCTCTATTGTATTTAGCTTCCACATTAGCGGACCTGACAAGTTAAATAGACTAATGAACTTCACCTGTGGGTCAACTGGCATGGAGGTGAGGAGATGATGACTGAATGTTCATTTTTGGGTGAAGTATGGCTTTAAGGGAACATTTAAGATTGAAGTCTGCCTCCATCAACATTGTTGAACATGGACAAACGTGAACACAATCTGTAATCTGAGCAGCATTATCTGAAATAATCCTGTCTTGCTGTGCATGTCTGTATTCACAGCAGACTAACCTTCACCTGGTGCCTCTGTCCTGCAGGTGACAAGGGGGATCATGGTGGTGAGGGTCATCCAGGCGACAAGGGCGCTAAAGGAAATGACGGCCTCTGTCCAGAACAATGCGTGGGCACCCAGGGGCCCCCAGGGGTGCAGGGATTCTCCGGCGCTGCAGGACCCGGGGGTATGACTGGACTCTCAGGCTCCACGGGTGCCAACGGCACTAAAGGTGACACCGGCACAATTGGAGCCCCTGGACCGCACGGATCTGCGGGTGAGAAGGGAGGCCAAGGTGCTGAGGGGGCGTCGGACTGTCACGATGGAGAACCAGGGGGTCAAGGGCAGAAAGGAGACAAGGGAGCCCAGGGAGGCCAGGGGCAGATGGGCAGAATGGGGCAGAATGGTACACAGGGGGAGAAGGGTGACCCGAGGCCGCTGGGGTTTAGGGGTCCTGCCGGTCCCTGCATGCCCAAGTTGAGCTCGATGTTGCGATGTTGCTCTGAGATGATGCTCTCAGAGATGGAGGTAGACAACTCTCTAATGTCGGCCTTCTCTGCGCAGCTTTTACCCAATAACAGCTTCCCCCCAGAAGGTATCGTGGTTTTTGGCAAGAGCTTCTTTAATGACACTTGTAATCATGAAAAGAATGCTAAGGGTGAGTTGGTATGTCCCTGGTGTCCCTGGTGTGTTCCCCGTATCTACAGCATCATCTTCAATGTCACCACCAAACTCAGAGATTACATCACCCCCGAACGCACAGCTCACATCACCCCCGAACGCACAGCTCACATCACCCCCGAACGCACAGCTCACATCACCCCCAAACTCAGAGATGACAACAACCTCAAACCCCCCAAACCTACAGATTACAAACCCACCAACAAAATGTTTGATTATGACCCCAACACCGGCATCTACACTGCACCCTTTAACGGCACCTACGTCATCAGCTACCACCTCACCGTCTTCCAACGGCCCCTCAAAATCGGTATCTACCTTAATAATGAGACGATACTGGAAACGACCAGCAAACCACCGTTAGGCAGTTTCACAAGCGCTACTCAGCAACTCATCCTTCACCTAAACAAAGGGGATAGAGTGTATCTCTTTTTGAAGGATGAGGACAATAACGGTTTGTATGCTGGTCCTGAGGCGGACAGCACCTTCTCCGGCTTCTTGCTTCACCTAGACAATTGTGATGCAACTCTGTCCGGCTATATCGAAATACCTACTGGCAGGGCCCGAAATTAGAGCCCGCCACCCGCCAATGGCGGGCATATTTTAGCTTCAGCGAGTTAGGTTTGGCGTCTCTCCGCCACGTGGCGGGTCGTAAAATAGTCGTCATGTAATATTAAAACTGTGTGTAGCCGGCCTGTGTCCACCTAGCATATTTTTCCCACTGTTAAACGCTGGGAGTGTGCTGCGGAGCGCTGATCCCAGCCACAATATACAAGGGAGCAGTCTGAAACTAAGGTTAGTTTAACGTTAGTGCATTCAGCGCAGTAGTATAACACGAGTGCTTCCTGAGGCTGTTTCATTCTAGCTCTCCCGTATAGGCTACCAAACGTGACTCTGGAATGAAATGCAGTCGTCAATTTAGCGGCGGTAAATTGACAGCCTAACGTCGGGCGAATCAATAAATGAATCAATCAATCGCGCTTGTTGCCGACACTCGTATGATACAGTATATATGAGGAGATAATAGTTATGTGTGTTTTGCTGTGCAGCTGGCACGAGTGCTTTGTGAGACTGTTTCATTCTGGCTCTGCCGTATATAGGCTACCAAACATGACTCTGGAGTGGAATGAAGCGTCTTTTAACCTCTGCTAAATTGACAGCCTACATCGGGCGAATCAATCAATGAATCAATCACTCGCGCTTGTTGCCGCGCTCGTATGATGAGGAGATTAATCAAAATGCTTACCACCAATAAAGCCGAAGCGGAGCCAAGAACTAGTGCAGGAGAGCTAACGCAGGTGCCAGGTGTGAGTGGGAGAGAAAGGTATGTAGCCCAAGTTGTGCGCTGTCTGCTGTGCACTGATACTGTCGCAGTTATTACTTTTAGCTGCGTTGTTTTTTTTTGCAACAATTTAAGCTCAAGATTGACTTGACATGTATTGATAAGATTGACTTGACATGTATTGATTAATCAATCATCAATCAATATATTAAAATAATTTGCTTCAAATTTTACTCTGCCCTCTTATTTAAGTGTGTATTCTTCAACGTAATACCTTATCTACTTGAAATGTACTGAAAAAAATGGATATATATGGATATATGTGACACAAAAATGCATTATTTTTTGGGCTGAGGAAATATGCTTGGCGGGTAGATTTTTTCCATCTACCCGCCACTGGCCGGTGGGTCAAAAAGTTAATTTCGGGCCCTGCCTACTGGTGAATACAAGTGACGACTAGCCCAGCAGCACCGTCACTGTCCACAAATGACCTTAACCCTTGTACCCCACTGCCGCGGAATCCTCAATTTACTATTGGTCCATCTGATGGACCTTAACAGGTATCGTGTACTAATTTATAAATATTAATTTAAATTTTAAAATTTTTGACTGTTTATAATTCATTGGTAACTTCTTCCCTAATACCTCATACCAACATTTCATACCTATTCGAATTTTAACCCCTCAAATGCCAGTGTACAGTAAGTACAGTAAAAAAAAAAAAAGTACATAAAAAAAAAAAAGTGATTTTTTTTTCCATTTCCATAAAGACAAACTGGCTTTGGGTCTGATATTATGGGCAGGTTGGGGTGTTTTACAAAAGTCACCACTGCAAGATGCCTAGTATCAAAGATTCGCAGGCATGATGTCACAATAGCTATGACATCACTAGCCTATGACATCATCAGTGATGTCATGAGATGATTTTTTGTCAATAATATGTCACTGATGACATTACTGATGATGTCACAGACATTGTGACATCATCAGTGGGTTTTTGTATTTTTTGTGATTTTTTGTAAAAATAGTAATTTTTCATATTTTGAGCCAAAAATCCAAAAAGCGCATGTTTTGGACTTCCAGCCATTTTCCCCAAAAAACACAAACGAGCTTTAGTCCAGCATCTATCCTGGTCTAAAGGCTTCAAATCAGTAGTGTGGACTGTCAAATTCAGTTTTATAATATTTTCCCATCTTTGGCATAGGAATCAGTTTTTTTTACATTTCATGTAAACTGTATGGAATTGATTGCTATGCCAAAACTGGGGGAATATGGGGAAATAGGCAAACACATTAGAAACTACAATTTTAACCGCTTGAGTCAAGGTGAGATGTGTAACATCAAGGAAATAATGATTTTTTGAAAAATTTGCTGGAAGTCAAAAAAAAAAAGTTCTTTTTGTGCAAAATTAACATTGAAATCAATGGGACAACTATGCAATGGACGTTGAGACCATGTAACTCCCCCAAAATTTCTACCAACTCCAAGGTTAGATATTAAGGTCAAAGTTCAAGGTATTTGGTCCAGGATGCCCGCTGAAATAAATGAAATAAATTAATTTTGTGAAAATTTGCTGGGAGTACCAATAGAGTGGTTTCAATGGAAGTCAAGGGGTTCATCAGATGGACCAGTAGTAAATTGAGGAGTATTTTTGAAAATAGGTCTTAGGATCGTATAAAAATGATAACTATGATTGATTTTTGTCAAATACCCCCAAAAAAATACCTAGCCTTACTTTAAGACCATATACTCAAAAAATGTCGAAACGGCCCATACGCGAACGCAGGAAAAGTCCATCAGATGGACTAGCGGGGTACAAGGGAGGGATAGTTCAGATTATTGGACATAAAGTTGTATGAACTACATAGCAGTTGCAGAGTGGATGTGGAGCTGACTTGCCTTTCCATGGGTCCTGTGGGCGGAGCTCTAGCTTGATCTGAGTGGAGAAAAACGAGTCGCTGCAGACCTTGTAGGGTCATGGAGTTATCAGGTTTGACTCCTAAAGAAAGCATGCATGTGTTACTATACATCTGTTACTATACATGTGTTACTATACATGTGTTACGATACATGTATTATGACATCTCATTTCAACAATAAAACCACAGTCTTGCTGTTGGTCAGACTGCGCTATTTATTGGCACTATTTTTTTAAGGGCTCCGTGCACTGCATCGGTGGCGGTCACTACCGGTGTGTACTTAATGTAATTATGCTCTCACACACACACACACACACACACACACACACACACACACACACACACACACACACACACTCAGACACTTCTCATTCTTATTATAGGACTATGCGCGCGCGATTCCTATGCTCACCCGCCCTGCAGCTCGCCCACTGCGCGTCACATACACTTAGCCTCACCTAGGAAGGATGACATCACTGATGCCATCATCACGGATGACATCACTGATGACACCATCACCGATGACATCACTGATGACATCATCGCTGATGACACTTATATCCACCTTATTTCTAGCTGCCATGATGATGCCTTACGTGAAATATGGGTGCTTCTTCCGGTGTAATCCTCCCAGCCCCCTCCCCCCGTTACGTTGCTGACACAAACACAACATACTGTAGCCCGTCTGTAAATGACAGCTGCAGGCGAACGGAGCAAATCACGTCCAGCTTGGCAAAAATCTTGTGGATAAATATCCCGAGTTGTTCAAAGAGCAACAGAAATAGCGCATGTGATAGATAAAATGATTACATTGTTATCACTCCATCATCATCGGTGTGGTCTCTATCGTTGCATCGGCCTATGAACTGCGCCCAGCGCCCGGCGCAGCACAGATTAGTTTGCATGAACCGGCCCACTCGATATTTTGGTGTCGGCGCTACACGCGGCCTTAAGCATTATAACCACGCCTTTTAAGTGTAAAATTATGCACAACCTGCTCATTGGAGAAGTGCAGTAAACAAATCACAAGCTTCCCTTTTAAGCTCCAATTCCACGGAGCGATCCAGTCCGGTCAGAAAAGCCGAGGGCTCTGAGCTCCCCCCCTTCCTTTCATCCCCGTCTGTCTCCAGTATATTATTCCATACTATTATGCTTCTCAAACCTATCTAACTGCAGTTTAAATACTACAAGCATGTAAATACGCTACACTATAGCAAGATCAAAGTGAAAATAATGTTCTAAACGCATAGAAAAATATAGCCTATCCCTATGTGGCCTATGTCATGATGAGATTAGATTGGTGAAAGTTTGTCCAGATTAGAAGGATATCGTTTTCTCTCGCTACCTTTTCTTCTCCAGTGCTGCAGATGATGCACATAAATAATAGCCTACATTATGTAAAGTCATTGCATAAATGTGTTTTTATTGTAAAAGTAAATGTGAAGTAAACCAAGTCTTATTGGAGCGAAGCGGACATCACAGTAGAACCGTGTTACGGCTGTCTCTCATCTAAATCATGTTATGACATAATATATGTTTCACATAGGGTTGTGTTTGGATTTCGATGTTTTATTTGGTCCAATAATGAAATGTTCGAGAATTGCAAGTTGTGTCAGCAGAAACATTATTTCTATCTACCACTTTAGGCCATTTAGGCTGATTTGGTTGAGATTTCTTCTCGAAATGTATTAGCCTCAATGCATGCTGGGAGATTTGAGGGAGTGAGAGAGAGAGAGAGAGAGGGGGAGAGAACTGCTTTTTTTCCATCTGTCTTTGTGCTGCGCGAGAGAGGGAGTGAGAAAGAGAGAGAGGGGGAGAGAACAGCCTCTGAATGACAGGGGCTCAAAACTACGATATAACTACTTTTTTTCCATCGCGTGAGAGAGAGGGAGAGAGAGAGAGAGAGGGGAGAGAGTGTGAGATGGGCAGAGGAGAGCTGTGCATAAATATACGCACAATATACGCGGCGCACTGAAAAAGGCCTGGTTTTGAAAAGCGCTAAGGGCTAAATTGACGCCAGGGGGGAAGATATCATTAGGCCGGTATTTAAGGCCGAAACGCCCATTCTGGCCTATTCTGGCACTGCGCCACGCCTCTTTGGCGTAAAGTGCATTTCGGGGCCTAAAACCATGTTGCTATCTTCCTGAGGCAGGCGCAAGGCACGTTTTTTTGCGTTTAACGCCGTTTTTTGCACCTAAGGCCTGTGGGAAGATAGGGCCCTAAGTCTGTATTCATAGGAAAATTGAGTATGACCTTATTGCTCATAAATTATTTAGTCACAAACTTTATAATATTAACGTTGTTTTGATAAGTAATTTGATGAATGCAAATAAGTCATACTTTGCTTGTCACCTAGGATTGTCCTGAAAGAAATGGGTCTGCAGGGGGTGATAATACCTATTGTAAAGATCTGAAAACTTGAATTATGTTTTTATCAATAAAATATTAATTTAACGTTAATCCTGGTCTCTACTGATTGAAATGTTACATTCATAAATGTTAGTATCTATCGTTTAAGTTCATGTGAATGTTTAAAAAAACACATGTTGTCTATCACAGGGGTAAATGGAACACTAATAAAGTATCCTTGCAGTGGTTCTCAAAGTGGGGTCCTTGAGGGGGTCCCCAGCAAAAAGGTGAATAATTTATGTTCACTCTAATTCCATCCGACAGAAATGTATGACTATTTTGGTGACAGGTTTCATACACCGTCTAACAAAAGATCTAAAAGCAAACATATTATCTAATTGGGGTCCAAGGACTAATTTGTGTCAGTTTAGAGGTCCTTGAAATGAAAAGGCTTGAGGACCACTGGACTATATTCTCAAATACACTACTGCCGCATGCGCTAGGACGCGTCATCAGTGATGTTATCTGGGGTCGTAAGGTGTTTCGGGTCTGTCAACATCATACACCGTCGCCCAGTAGACCCAGCCGAGGCCAATTAAGACCCCGACTCGCGTCCCAGAAGCCGCTCACGGATCAGCCTTACTACTCTGTCTGCAACGTTGCCCGCGGGAGGGGTAAAAGAGAACCCAATGCGCTGCAATAGAGCTAGTGCTACGCCGCAGTATTGGCCCTTCGGTGCATGGAGGATCTAGGCTCTGTGGGTTACTCCTGGCCGTGCTCCTCCTTCGTCTCACCAGACCGTCCCGTGGCAAAGGCAATCCAGAGGCTGAGAGGATGCCTCAAGGACGCCTCAAGAGGGCCTGTGCGCTGCACATTTACCTGCGTCGAGCACCTCGCTCTAGCCTGAAGGACCCCAGGCCGCGCCGATCTTTGCGAAGATTTTCAGGAGGCTAATCCGTAGCGTTTGTGGATTTCTCCCTCACGAGAGAGCCAAGATGGGGTGCTAATCCCATCCCGTACCGGTTGCCGTCTCTCCGGCCGTCAACTGTCTCTCCAGCTCGTCACCAAACTATACTTGGTTGTCACCTAGTCTTTCCTAAGTGTCACTGGCCAGAGGCAAGCCAGAATTCTATATTCTCAAATACACTACTGCCGCATGCGCTAGGACGCGTCATCAGTGATGTTATCTGGGGTCGTAAGGTGTTTCGGGTCTGTCAACATCATACACCCTCGCCCAGTAGACCCAGCCGAGGCCAATTAAGACCGCGACTCGCGTCCCAGAAGCCGCTCACGGATCAGCCTTACTACTCTGTCTGCAACGTTGCCCGCGGGAGGGGTAAAAGAGAACCCAATCCGCTGCAATAGAGCTAGTGCTACGCCGCAGTATTGGCCCTTCGGTGCATGGAGGATCTAGGCTCTGTGGGTTACTCCCGGCCGTGCTCCTCCTTCGTCTCACCAGACCCTCCCGTGGCAAAGGCAATCCAGAGGCTGAGAGGATGCCTCAAGGACACCTCAAGAGGGCCTGTGCGCTGCACGTCATTTACCTGCGTCGAGCACCTCGCTCTAGCCTGAAGGACTACAGTATACTAATTGTTTACCAATGTGATATACCCGTTTCATTTATATTCAACTAATGTAAATTAACACTGCAATTACTTGACTGGTCTTCATTACATTACCAAAGCACCCAGAAAGCCAGTAGGGCATGGGTGGAGTTAATGTTTTTTTTTTTGTTTGTTTTTTTGCTTACCATTGTAAATCTCCATGTCACTGTCTGGCTGAATATGATCATACAATTTATATCCAGTTTGACAAGAATCACAGGTATCTCTTTGCTAAAGCTGTGACAGGGGGGCCTCTGACAGGGCCTTGCTGCAGCCGCCCCCTCCCTCTGGAATGCCCTCCCCAGTCACATCTGACAGGCCAAAACTCATTGTCTTTCATACTCTTTCCAAAAAAGCCCTTTTCACTGTTGCTTTTGACCTAAAATATTTCTCTCTCTCTCTCTCTTTCATCTATTTTAATATTTTCTCTCTTTATTAACTCATTCACCGCCAAAGACGTCTTTGACGTGTTATCAGAAATAGCCATCCACGCCAAAGACGTGTTTGACGTGTTTTTGTTTTTATTAGTGCAGCGCATAGTTCAAACACTTCCCCAGCCTGTGACATAGTTTCAGGTCCGTAACCTCAAAGTCAAGCCGACAGCACGTTATCAAACACATACCGCAGCTGTTGTTTGAAATTAGGAAGAAGGAGGAAAGGAGGAAAAACAGAGAAACGCGCTTCCTTGTTGCAGAGGAGAAACGCCATTGAAATGGCCCTCGGCGCGCTGCAGAGCTGATCGGCTTGCTGCAGGGCAGCGGACATCGAAACCGCGGTAGTCAAACCCGTGACCAACATGATCGATCCTGGTCCCTGGACCCCGTTCCTATGTGCCAGCCCGAAAGAGACGAGACGGAGTCACAACTGTGTGGAGGAGGAGAACAGCTGCAGCCTCGCCACAGAAATGGCTTTCACACAGAGTCAAGCAGCAGAGCAGCACAGCCACTTTCCTGGCGAGGAAGACTGGACTGACTCCAATGCGACAGGACCCGGATGATCTCGCGGTAAGGAGTGTGTGAGTGTGTGAGTGTGTGTGTGTGTGTGTGTGTGTGTGTGTGTGTGTGTGTGTGTGTGAGAGAGAGACTACACTGATCTCTGCATTCTATTCTATGATCACACTCACTCACACTAAACTGTATTGTTGAATGTAAAAAAAGCACATCATGTATATATATATATATATATATATATATATATATATATATTTTTTTTTCATTTGTGTCATAACGAATAATATTTACATGTCTGATGTCAATACAGTTCAAAATAAAAGAATTGAGAGCGAGTTCTGGCTGAGATTGTGTGATTTAGAAAAATGCCAATATCTGCAATTTATCTTGTCAGAGAGACCTTTTTGGTGAAAACAGGGTGTATATAAAGGGCTATAAGTAGAGTACAGAACATGCTAAAAGCTCACTTTTTTTTTCCTGGTGAACCCAGAGACGTACATATTCATTTTGAGCTATTGCAAATCACTTTGGTGCTAATAGATAATTTACTGTGGGTCTTGAAAGATGACCAACAATTATGAAAATCTTTGGCCTGTGCTAAATATTGGCAGTCCTAAACTGGCCATGAATGAGTTAAAGTTGTTTTATCCTGTATTTGTAAAGTGTCTTTGAGCACAGTCAAAAGCAACAGTGAACAGTGAAGCACTATATAATATACATTACTAAACATACAGTAATGAGTATTTTCTGTAATTCTACTCATATTCTAATATTTCTTATATTTCCATTCTTATACTTATTAAACAATAATTAGAGAGAGACCATGATGATACCAGCCTTAAAATGAGATATTCCTCTAAATCTGGCTTCAAACGGGCAAAATTTCAAATGTAAAACGGCCCAAAAAAATTGCCGGCACGAAGTGGCTTCCCCAGAGCTAAAAGTCAAACTCCGCCTATGCAGTAGGGTACCTTAAAGATAGCTAACATGTTAGCTAATAATATCATTAGGAGTTGGTCTGTTTATTTACCATTTAACAGTGTCGGTGAATCAACAAAAGACGTCTTTGACTATTGCGAGTTTAAGTTCGCCCTCGTTTGTGCCTGAGAAGCACGAGTTGATCCTGAAGCATCAAAACAGCTGCAGGAGTAATCTTTGTAACGTTAGAGAACTGTTTTAGTTTGTGTCAAGACTAGAGTCAGATTGTCCTTTGTTCCCTCTGCCATTAAGTGTTTAAACAATTTATTTCCACTGATGCCATTGTGTCTCTTCTTCTTTATGGTGATAGTGCAGATGATTCAGATTCACCCTGTGCTGTATTTCTGTTTGTATGTTGTATGTATGATGCATCATTGTTGCCTATGTAGCCTACTGTAACTACTGTCTGCAAAGCAAATTGCCCCTCGGGGGCATTCAAGTTTTTGAACCTTGAACCTTGAACCAGTTGGATTGTCTGTTTGTTATGCTTTTAACTCTGTAGCACTCTGAGGTTCTTTGTGAATGAGAAGTGCACTACAAATAAAATGAATTATTATTGCGGATGCTTGCAAGAGATCGTGCGATTGAAACCCGCTCGGACGCTACATTGGTGGCAGCTGTTTTATTTATTATTATTATTATTAGTGGGCGGGCCAGCGAAGCGGCAGGGCCACTTATTGTATTTGCCTGTATTATTATTCTTCTCCCGGGAAGTTGGACTTCCCATGCATGAAAACTAACCAAACTTTGCACAAAGGTCCAGTCCCATGCCAACGTCTTTGACGTAAATTTGGCGTCAATAGTCCTAACGGCGGCACCACAGTGACCGTCTAAAGTTTCAAACTTTGAAAATTCATAAAAAATCAGGCATACGTGCTACAGCTTTGCAACTTTCACCGAAATGTGGGCGCAAATGAGGAGAAACTTTTGTACGATGCAACCGATGGCCAATTATGAAGTAGAAAGACCGCAAAACTGCAAAAACTGTCAAACTAATTAAACCCTACTCCTCCCACATTTTTTCTTCAAACGACACCAAACTTCAGCATCTGCATCGTTAGACTGTCCTACACAAAAGTATCAAACAGAATTTTGATTGGTCAAAAATTTTGAGCCCACAGTGCATCAAAACGTTGAATTCTGCCCCCGTGTATAGCCTAATTGCCTTAATTACCTATTAGTCCATGGGCCAAGGCAAAAATCGGTACCACCTGAGGTGACCGCACGATTTTGTTATTTTTGTCTTCCTACATGTCTCTAGTTTATATTTTGGTATGATAACCCTGCCGATTTGGTAGCTTAAGGATAGTTATCACTCTGTAAACAAACCTACCCCCATATAAATGACAAAACCCTGATGTCTGTGTATTAGTCCAGATGATATGTGAAAATGATGTTCCCTTTTTCGTAAAAGCATGAAACTTGGTACGCTTATAGTTTGGGGCCCTGTACAGTTTCAGAAATTGAGCCATCGCAAAAATGCCTTGTGGTGGCCATTTTAATTCTGCCATAAGCAAATTATGTAGTTTGCATCATATCTCCTGAACCACACATGCTAACACTGAAAAGGAGATGTCTATCCCAACGTTTTCATGGTCAAGGATTACAATGATACCATATAGAACATCATAAACTGTTAAAGTGACTAATCAATGGTGAATTTGATGACGTTGTGAGAAGGAAATTACAGTATCTGATAACCGATGCTATAACTTCAAAGCCATGACCATTCTCTGGCTAAGATGTTTTGATGAGTGATTTGACTTATTATAGACCTTTTGTTAAAATAGCGCCCAGGTCCCTCCTAAAGATCCTGGGATTTTCCTTGCCAGATGGCCAAATCCAAGATGGCCACTGGCGCCTTGTTAAAAATTTGACTTTTGACCCAGAGCACATAGAATAATGTATGAAGACACTTTTCGGTGTAAGTCAACCACGAGGAATCCGATTCTGACATCAGTTTGACATTATGGCATAGTTTTGACCCAGAATTCCAAGATGGCTGCCATCCAGTATTGTGGAAATGTAACTTTTGAATGGGAAGGTATACTGTGCGTTTGGGGTTTACCACAAGGAAGGAGATTAACAATGGTGGATGTTTTGGGAGTCATTTCAGAATTATGTTCACTGAAAAGATGTTAATGTCAACACCCATTTTACCTTGGTACTGCTGTACCAACTACCCCCAGGATTTCTTGCATTAAAATATTTAATGAATGTAGATAACTAAAATAAGCTCTTTTTATTTGCTGTAGCTATAGATTCTGAATCATCAGATTCCGCTCATCATCTTTAGCCAAGTATGCTGTGTCATACCAGTCGATCACACAGATGATATGTCAACATCACCATGGCGGGCAAGGATGATGGATGACACCTTGTGGACATAGTCCGACCACTTGTATGGGGTGCCATCTTGTGTCTGCCGATCCAATTGCTGATGGAGTTGCCATCCTCTAGATCATGCCCATGTCAACGAGAGTGATGTAGGGTTCTTGCAGCCCTACAGATTGGAGATAGAGCTTCTAGATGCGCTTGCTCTTCTGCGTCTTCCTGTATGTGCTGTTGGAGTTGAATAAGGCCACACATTCATCAAAAACACAATGTTCCAGCAACTCGTGGAGGTTTACAAGTTGACCACAACCAGGTCAATCACTGCCTTGGAGCACTCCACTCCATCTCAGCAGCTCCTATCTTGAGTTCCTCCCCGGGTAGTCTTGCTTGCCAGACTCCCTCCCTACAATGGCAGAGTCTGGCTGCTAATACCTCCACCCTGGTATAGGGGAAAAAGGCTCCGCTCAACTTTACAACTATCCACCAAAAGTATCAAGCAGGCCTGCTTTATTGCACAATCCAGATCCAACCGTTTTCAGCATGTAGCAACGAGCTAGCATTGTTGATGCTGTTGTTTCACAGTGGCACAGGCATTTGAGATAGACAGATTCGACACGGAGCGAGTGGAAACGAAATCCATAAATGGTCGCCACCAGTCAGTCAGAGCGGGATGGAGCATGCATGCAGGGAGGAGGGTGGAAGATGATTGTGATGCTGCCGACGCAAAGTGCCGCTGTGTGTAAATTCAGCTCGAGCAGGACCCTGGCCATTCACACCAGACGCACTGCTTTGCTCCGCGCCGGTGACAACTTGTACTGACTTCCTATCTGGCTTCACACAATCACTCGCGGGTCTCACACAAAAATAGATCAGACGCCGAAACAATCTCTGCATGGGGCGAGCCGGCCGCATCACGGCTGGTCTGACTGAACGGTCTAATGTGCTAACTAGTGCGCCAAAATGAAACTGGCTGCGCTTCCAGATGCTTCGTCACTTCAGCGTCTGGTGTGTTTGCACCTTTTCGCGTCCATTTTGAGCCATGCCTGCATGCATGAGTTCAACTCCTTCCCATTTGACCTGGCCTCCCCAACCCTCCACACCCTACAGTCTGCCTGCCTCTGATGAACTCATTGCAGACTTAAAATCAGCCCATGCTGCAGGAGAGGAGAAGTTGACCAGATTCTTGCAAGTGTAACAGATGTAAACAATGACGACTCTGCGTTGTGTTTTCAGCATTTATTCGCTCTCTGTAGAAGACATGAAACAAGCATGAGTTGCCTTCTGCTCTCTGCTGTGCATCTGAATGATCTCCCTCATCAATGCCAGGAGCAATGTCTCTAGTTATAGAATTAATTATTTCTTTTTGTTACAGCACAGTAGACTTCAATAACCAAGAGCTATTAAAATATGCCATAAACATTTTCTTTTCTTTGTTCTAAATTCAACAATTACCATTCTCAATGTTCCTCTTCAAAACAAGTCACATTTAACTCATTCACCGCCAATGACGTCTTTGACGTGTTATCAGCAATGGCCTTCCCCGCCAAGGACGTGTTTGACGTGTTTTTGTTTTTATTGGTGCAGCGCCTGCAGCAAACACTTGCCCAGCCTGTCACACAGACACAGGTCCCTGCCTTCAAAGGGTAGCCGACAGCACGCGATCAAACACATACCGCAGCTGTTGTTTTGAAATTGAGCAGAGGGAAAGCAGAGAACGGGTAACGCTTCCTTGTGCAGACAGGAGAAACGCAATTGAAACGCCGAGCTGGAGTCGCCTTCCTCTGTGCCAGCCAGGAGAAAACGGGAGAAAGTAATCAAGAGATGTGTTTGATCATCGGAGGAATGAGGAAATGATCGATCAGTTTGCGAGGGCGGTGAGGACGTGTTGAATAGCCGAGGGGAAAACGGGAACGATCATAGATATGACAGGGAGACATGGACGAGGACGGTGTACCAGAACAAATCAAAATAAACACAGGAACAGCTAGGCAGCAGCGGGCAGAAGGCACTCACAGCAGCCCGCTGTCCTTCTCAAGAGCTCTTCAGTTGGTTCATGAAATCGCTGGGCTGCGTGCCCTCCAGTGTTGCTCCTGGCCAATCCCAGCGCCACAGGGCGTGGTTATTGCTTATCCTGTGTTGGGTTAGAAATCTAAAAGGGGGATCGTGTGTGTGTGTGTGTGTGTGTGTGTGTGTGTGTGTGTCTGTCTGTCTGTCTGTCTGTCTGTCTGTCTGTCTGTCTGTCTGTCGGTGTGTCTGTCTGTCTGTCTGTCTGTCTGCACACTCACACCGAGTAAACTGTATTGTTGAATGTAAAAAAAAAGCACTTCATGTGTGTATATATATATATATATATATTTTTTTTTTTTTTGTCATTTGTGTCCTAACGAATAATATTTACATGTCTGATGTCAATACAGTTCAAAATAAAAGAATTGAGAGTGAGTTATGCCTGAGATTGTGCCCTTTTACAAAAATGCTTTTTTCTCCCTTTTCTCTTCCCAGACAGGCTTTTTTGGTGAACATGGGGTGTATAAAAAGGGTTATAAGTAGAGTACAGAACATGCTAAAAGCTAACTTTCTTTTTGGGGGTGAAAGTAGAGACTTAGATCTTCATTTCGAGGTATTGGACATCACTGTAGTCCTAGTACAGAATTTACTGTGGGTCTTGAAAGATGACCAAACATTATGGAAATACTTGGCCTGTGCCAAAAATGCCAGTCAGATATTGGCAGTGAATGAGTTAACCATGAAAACCCGTAAAAGTATTACAAAAGTATGAACAGTGCCACCAAGTGGACGAAATAAAAAGGTGCATGAGGGGGGGGGGGGAAGTAACAAGACAACGGAAATGATAGTTACAGCAATGAAATGCATACCTGTAGAAGACATGAAACAAGCATGAGTTGCCTTCTGCTCTCTGCTGTGCATCTGAATGATCTCCTAAACATGTAAAACAACAGCATGTTTACACGTGAAACTACCCCCTACGTTACATTGGTCACATGACAAAATGGCGGCTAGGTGTCTGTTCAGACAGTCTACAAACTTAGATTAGCAGCCCAAATAATACACAACAGCTCTACACAACGTAAAAGTACTAACAGTAAACAACATCCACCAAAGGCTACTACACAATTGGTTCGTTTTTCCGAAGAAAACAAGGAAATAGCACGGGAGCATTCACAACACAACTTACCCTCATCAATGCCAGGAGCAATGTGAGGGTAGAGGAGGGGCTACGGAAAGTCAAGAGGCACAGAAGAGGCGATCTACAGAAGGTTACTTCTACAGGAAACATTGGCAAAGTAAATTAATAAAAATAACTCATGAAGATAAAATTCACAAATACTCAACAGAGTCATTAGATGAAAATAAGATTTGCAGATACAACATAAAAATAATAATTGATAAAGTGTATTCTTAACTCTGTTACATCCACCCCCACTGAATTTTACTGAAAATGAGCACCAACAACACAACATACCAAGAAGACCACAAATTAAGGTTCGGGTCAACACCCACCCCCACTGAATTTCAGCCAATTTTTAGACGTACAAGCACTCCATTCACCATAACACCCCAAAAGAAAAAGTAATGGCATGGTTACACAAACATTCCAACTCTAAAAGTATCCCCAAAAGGATGAAGTGGAAGAGAGCGGCGCCCAACCCTCTACCAGCTCCTGGAAGCAGGATGCAGTCTACACCCCACACAAACCTTGCCCCCATACACACAACCAAGCCCCTACACCCGGACTCGGACTCAATTATGGTGAAGCCATAACCCCTATAATATAATTGACCTAATAGCCCACTCAAAACGTAGACTTAAAGACTCTGTCAAAGAGCTGACTCGTTCCACCAGTGACAACGTAGTTGGACATCTGATGCAGCAAACGGTTAACCGGCTTCACCATACGCCCGACACGAGTCCTAACCCCATGTATGGTGCTGGAATCAGAGCGAATGGAGGTTGCCCTTGCACTGTGTGTATTGTCTGAGTGGTTGGAATGTATGGAGTGTGTGTCTGCACTCTGAGCTTCGGCTGAAGAGGCATGAGTGTAGCTGTTCTCAGAGCCCACCCCTGTCTGCGACTGGGGAAGTGAACTGGCCAGAAGCTCAGACTCATCCGCCACACTCAGGACGTCCCCAGACGAATCATCTCCTGCATGGTTATCGACACTGGCTGTCGTCAGATTGCCGACCCACTCCTGGGTTCTGCTCCCAGCATCTTCCTCTTCTACGGTAGAAATCAATCCATCCATGTCAGCGACATCCTCTGACTCATTCTCACAGGAGGACACAAAGGTGCGCTCTGAACAACCGTCCACATCCACGGGCAGGAAGTTAACGAGCATCAGCAGGTTACGGTGCACGACTCTTTCTTCTCCAGTCGTAGGATTCTTGATCCGATATGTGTGAGTGGTGGCATTCACAGTCAAGACCGTGTATATCGTGGACTCCCACCGGTCCGCCGTCTTCCGTTTTCCCCTCTCACGTTTGTTCGAGACCAAGACTCTGTCACCCGCGCTGATAGACTTCCCCTTGGCACGGCGATTATAAAGTTCAGCCTGACGGCCCTGCTCCTTGTCGGCATGCCCTTGAGCAATAGCCATGGCTTCCTGAAGGTCCTTCGTCAGGGAGACCACGTAGCTGTCGTAACTGCTGATCTCCGGCTCTTTCAGGATGGCTTTCGAATGAGGCCCCCTGATCAGAGTGGATTCTCTCAGGAAACCCATAGATGCAGAAATACTTGTCCCAGAGTTGTCTCGCCACCTGTTTAGCAGACTGATCTCGGCAGGGGAAGGCCTGTGCCAGCCGGGTGAAGTGGTCTGTCACCACCAGCACGTCAACAGACTTGTTGTTCGAATCCTCTGCAGTCCAGAAGTCGATGCACACGATCTCCAAGGGTGCAGTGGTCTTTATACTCTCCAGAGGCGCCCTCCCCTCCGGATCAGCAGTCTTGCTAATGACACACCTCGGACATTGGCGGACGTAGTCCTTGACATCTCTGTCTATTTGAGGCCAGAAGAACCTCTGACGGGCCAGACTCAAGCTCCTAAACTGCCCCTGATGACCGGCACTGTCATGTATGCCCTCGAGGACCTCAGATTTCAAGGAGTCAGGGACGACGAATTGGTATCTCCTCTTCCTAGAGACTTGATCTTTAGACATCCTGTAGAGGATACCACTGCAAATCGTCAACTTCTCCCAGTGCTTGAGGTACCTGATGACCATGGCGGGCTCCTTGGGCTTCTCTCTCCTGGACGGCCGCCGGCTGCGTTCCACAAAGTGCAACACCCTTGAGAGGACAGGATCACGTAACTGCCCTTCACGCAACTCACTCTCAGAGAACACCAGCAGGGGGGCCTCGTCAGAGGGAACCAGCTGTGGCAGCTGCTGGAGAACATCAACAGCCCGTGTTCTAGCACTAGACTCCCACAGGCTGTGCGCCTCAAGAACGGCAGATACTTCATCTTGGGAGAAGGACCGGTTCCTGGCACACCCAGACACATACGGCTCCCCACCTCCTGTGCTGTCACAGTCATCTCGACTGGTGTTTGACTGTCTGAAGGCCTCCTGGACGGAGTCAGAAGAGACAGGGGTCGCCTTCACTAGGAGTTCACTGTAAGGGTCTCTGAGCAACCTCGCCCCAACAGCTTCCCTTACAAACGGCCGGCGGCTCAGTGCATCCGCAACAATGTTCTTGGAGCCTGGAATGTACTTGATGTCGAACACATAGGAAGCCAACTTCGCCACCCACCGCTGCTCGCAGGCGTCTAGTCGTGGTTTTGTCATTATATGCGTCAGGGGGTTGTTATCTGTCCATACAGTGAAGACGTGGCCCTTGAGCCAGTGACTAAACTTGTCACACACGGACCATTTCAATGCGAGGAATTCAAGGCGGTGGGCAGGGTACTTTTTCTGAGATCGTGAAAGGGATTTACTGGCGAAAGCCACCGGCCGGGCCACAGCATCACCCTCCTGCACCTGCGAGATAACTGCTCCTAAACCATCCAGGGAGGCGTCGGTGCACAACACAAATGGACGTGTGAAGTCCGGGTGGGCCAAAACCACTGAGGTCACCAGAGCCGTTTTCAGATCCTCAAACGCCCGTTGGTGATCTGGCGTCCAATCAACAGGTGTCAATCTTCTGAACTGAGTAGTGCGTTTTGTGCGTGGTCTTCCTTTGCGTTTCTGCTTTTGGCCAGCCAGGAAGTCGAAGAGAGGTCTCGCTATGGTTGAGTAACTGGGTACAAAGTGCTGGTAATAGTTCACCATTCCCAAAAATGACCTGACACGAGACTGGGATGGGGTGACTCCATCATGCTCCATTAGATCTGCAGTGGCCATTTTGTTGATGGCCTCGACTTTAGCAGGGTCTGTAGACACACCAGACTCATCAATGATGTGGCCAAGGAATTTCACAGACCTCCTCAGCAGCCAACACTTATTCGGAGCCAACTTCAGGTTGTGTAGGCGAAGACGACTGAAAACCAGCTCCAATCGTTCCAGAGCCAACTCCTCAGTTGGTGCGAAGACCAGCAGGTCATCGAGATAACACAACAGGCTGAGTTCTGGTCACCGAATATGCTGGTCATCATCCTCATGAAGCTGGCTGGGCTGTTGCATAAGCCCTGAGGGAGACGGTTGTATTCGTATAAGCCCATAGGCATTGTGAACGCAGAGTACTTGCGGTCATCCTCATGCAGCGTCATGTTATAAAATCCAGACGTCAGATCCATTGTACTGAAGAATGCATTCCCACCCAGGGCGGCCAAGCAGTCAGCTTGGTGTGGTAGGGGATGAGCATCCTTCAGTGTTCGTTTGTTGAGCCATCGGAAGTCTGTGCACACCCACAAGTCGCCGTTCTTCTTCCACACAAGGACGAGAGGCGAGGCGTATTCGCTGGCAGACTTCCTGATTATTTCTTTCTCCTCCATCTCACTAATGACCTGGCGGAGCTTTTGGTACTCAGCGGGCGGCACACGTCGGTAGGGCAGGCGGAACGGCCTCTCGTCTGTGAGACGAATCCTGTGCACAAACCCCCTGGCCTCACCGCAGTCCAGATGGTGGCGGGAGAAGATGTCTTCATATTTGATGACAAGATCAGCCAACTTTCTCTGCCAATCGGCCGACACATCACAAGACTCGAGGTCCAGGTTACCCAGGCCGACACGCTCCAGCCTCTCCTGCACAGGCCTGTCTTCCTCTGTCGGAGCTGATGTTCCAGCAGGCCCGGTGGACGCAGTCTGATTGGAGCTCTTGAGTTCTGGGACCTCCATATCCTCCAGCGCAAGACACGTGTAAAGATCAGCGAGTTTGGCGTTCCTCCGCAGGGTAACGGGGCTGTCCGAGACATTAAGGATCTTGAGTGGGACCCAGCCGTCACCCCAGAGAGGTGTCACCACCCTGGCAACCATGATGCCCCGGGGTGCAGACCGAGAAGAGGTTGGCTCAGTTACGACAGTGCTGCCCGGAGATATCCTCACATTCTTAGGAAGCTTCCCCCACATCAGATACTCACTGCCAGCCGGCAGGGTGACATTGACCGTGCCCACTTTGTCCGGGACCTCGTCGTCAGACCAGCGTTGCAGACCAGCGAGGAGAGAGAGGAATTGTTCAAGTTCTTGGTCACCTGAGCCGGACGCCGACACGGCCTCCCAGTAGCTTGCATCCTTCTTGAACTCACGGACCAGATGCCTGATGACATTGGAGCCAACGATCAAATCATCCTGTTGATTTTCCACAACGAAAACGGGGACAGACACTTTACATCCATAGACTTCCATCTGGAGATTCACCACTGATTTAGGTTTTACTCGAACACCACCGCATCCAATGAATACAATGTTCGTCACCTCCTGACTGCTCAGATCAACAACACCGGCATCAACAAGCTTCCTCTGTGCTTCATCACTCAACGAGCAGGCCATTGAACCGCTATCCAACATGGCATTGAGAGTCACTGTGTCAACTGCAACAGGAGTGTAAAACAGACTGTCACTGCTCCTGATCTTCTGTATATTTTGAATGATAACAGTCTCTGACTCATCCAAATCCTTAACATTGTTGTATAGCTCTGCAGCATCATGTGTTTGGGAGATTGGATCATGCCCCGTGCGGCCCCCCTCAAAGCACAGGTCATTTAGTTTCCCTGCACATTGCCACGGTCTGGGGTCCTGCAATGAGCGCCTTGTATGACCAGGCCTGAAGCATGCGAAACAGAGACGGTCAGATCGGCAGTGGGACTCCGTAGTGTGACTTCCATCATTACAGACTTGACAGCTCGTCTCATGGATCAGTTGAGCCTGGTCTCGAACTTCTCTGCCGCCACGCCGCAAGGGGGTCCTCCCATCTCCAACCTGCACTTTATTCAGAAGCTCCCGGAGCATTGACATCATCTCACCGAGCATAGCATCATTGCCATGCTGCTGACTCGGGGGCAGCTGGCTCCGTGGCATGGGAGAGGGCCCCTGGTACTGTGGTGGAGGAGAGAGAGCCTGCTGTTGATTCTGCGGCAAGGGCGAGATGTAGGGCTGCTGGCTCTGAGGGGCTGGAGAGAAGGGCCGCTGCTGGTTCTGGGGCAAGACAGGAGGGGGAGAGAGAGATGGCACAACCCCAAGAGAGAGAGCTGGAGAAGAGAGAGGGTTAGCATTGAATGTCCCCATGTTACATGCACTGTGAGGCTCTGTATGTGCTTCATTGCAAAACAGCGCTGCCGCATGACCTTTAGGCGTGTGCACTCTCACAGAAGACACCCGTTCCCGCTGATACTCGTCCACCCTCTCCTGTATGTCTTTTGATGTCCATTCATGTATTTGTTTGTACTTAAACACAGACGCGAGCTCTGGATCTGGGCAGTGCTTCACAAACATCTTAGCAACTTCTCCTCCCATACTCTCCATGTGCCTGCCTTGACGCTTTAAACCCTCCTCAGCCATGTCCACAGCCTTGTTGAGGCGTATCCAGTAGTCAATGGGATTCTCTCTCTGATCTGGCAAAGTTGAGTAGAAGTCTTGTAGGGGCAGGCATGAGGATGTGTTACTGAAATACTGTGTCAGCATGTTGTATATAACATCTGGGGTGTGAGAAGTGTTAAGCGAGGGGTTGCTCCTCAAGCCTATCTTAACCACGTCCCTGGCTTTCCCCATTAACCTCCCCATTATCTCCTCTGTCTGTAATGAGACATCATAGTTTTGCTTCCTGAGGTATGATTTCATCAACTCAACCCATTCAGTCACTGTGTATTTGTCAGTATTATCACCCCTGAAAATAATGGGTTCCCTGTCAGATTTCACGACAACGATGCGTGTGTTCTCACTGAGTGTATTCATATTGCTGCCAGGCTGAGTGGCCTGGCTGTGAGAAGGAATATAATTCTGGTCAGCATTACCAACCGCATTATTAGACATAAGTGTGGCTGCAATAGACTCACCTATCTGTGAGCCTAACTGGTAGATCATGTCACTTAACTGGTGCAATGCGTCCCCTTCACCACTGGGTGTCGAATGATGTGGCCCACCCCATGACATCTGTCCCATAGGTGACCCAGCCGGATTCTGACTTGATCCCGGACCCCTATCTCTTGCAGGCAACACAGGTGAAGCACCCACATCCCTCCCAACAGACCCACCAGACTGTAAAGGAACCCACATTACACCTCTACCCCTCCCAAAAGAGAGGCTATTACTACAACCAGATTCATCACTCGGCTCAAAATTGCTAGCCATTGTACCACAAAACACAGAGAAAATAAAACAAGACAATAAAATGAAACTCAACTTCACACTCAAAGTGTAAATGCAACCAGCTCAACTAATTAGTTAATCACTTAGTGAGGCTTTGACGGTTCTGAACACCTGACCATGACCAGTATATGATGTTCCACCACGGACTCCTCCAACAGGATCCACGTTGCACCCTCGGTCCGGCGATCTGCATCGAGCGGATCTTGAATCCGGGTCACGGCACCAGTGTAACAGATGTAAACAATGACGACTCTGCGTTGTGTTTTCAGCATTTATTCGCTCTCTGTAGAAGACATGAAACAAGCATGAGTTGCCTTCTGCTCTCTGCTGTGCATCTGAATGATCTCCCTCATCAATGCCAGGAGCAATGTCTCTAGTTATAGAATTAATTATTTATTTTTGTTACAGCACAGTAGACTTCAATAACCAAGAGCTATTAAAATATGCCATAAACATTTTCTTTTCTTTGTTCTAAATTCAACAATTACCATTCTCAATGTTCCTCTTCAAAACAAGTCACATTTAACCATGAAAACCCGTAAAAGTATTACAAAAGTATGAACAGTGCCACCAAGTGGACGAAATAAAAAGGTGCATGAGGGGGGGGGAAGTAACAAGACAATGGAAATGATAGTTACAGCAATGAAATGCATACCTGTAGAAGACATGAAACAAGCATGAGTTGCCTTCTGCTCTCTGCTGTGCATCTGAATGATCTCCTAAACATGTAAAACAACAGCATGTTTACACGTGAAACTACCCCCTACGTTACATTGGTCACATGACAAAATGGCGGCTAGGTGTCTGTTCAGACAGTCTACAAACTTAGATTAGCAGCCCAAATAATACACAACAGCTCTACACAACGTAAAAGTACTAACAGTAAACAACATCCACCAAAGGCTACTACACAATTGGTTCGTTTTTCCGAAGAAAACAAGGAAATAGCACGGGAGCATTCACAACACAACTTACCCTCATCAATGCCAGGAGCAATGTGAGGGTAGAGGAGGGGCTACGGAAAGTCAAGAGGCACAGAAGAGGCGATCTACAGAAGGTTACTTCTACAGGAAACATTGGCAAAGTAAATTAATAAAAATAACTCATGAAGATAAAATTCACAAATACTCAACAGAGTCATTAGATGAAAATAAGATTTGCAGATACAACATGAAAATAATAATTGATAAAGTGTATTCTTAACTCTGTTACACAAGTCCCGGGAGCCCTATCTTCGCAAAAGCGGTACGCCGTGCGCAATGCAAATTGGGGGCGTGCACAAGCGCATGCCTGTTATAATTTTACTGGACATAGTCGTGCCACAATCAGGCGTTACTGCGGAGAATACGGGGCAGCTAAAGAAAAGCACCTCTTACGCGAAAATCTCTATGCTGTGCAGTGCAGAGTAAAATTCCTTTTGGATATGTCATTACACACAGATGTGCCACGCCAGGACATCAAATTCTGCTGCTAAAATTAGATATTAGCAGATAATTCAGTGAGGCAATCAACTATAACTCACTGAGAAACTTTTATCACATCACAAAGAGGGAAATTATTGAGAAAATTGAGAAAACTTGTTGGACAATGGACATAGGCTATTCACCTTCACCTATCCCATAGTCTCGCTGGCCAGCCTCCCTTCCCACGCGGGTCTCCATAGTGGGATGGCGATGGGCGGCGCTTAGTGCCCTTGGAAAATAGTTTCCAACCATCCAACTTGCCCTTTTCAGCATGTAGCAACGAGCTAGCGTGTAGGTTTCTGCCGTTGGCTTGCTAGCTAGTTAGCGTTGTTGTTTTCACTGAGGCGGCAGGGAACTGTTTACAGCGACACACAGGGAGGAGGGAGTGGAAGCCGCTCTGATTGATATGGTCGGAGCCAATGACAGAGCTTGTAATAAGCCGAGAGCAGACATCCGGCAGCCACTGAAACAGTCGCTCCAATGGGGAGCAGCTGTAGAGCAGGGGAGGGCTTATCCCAGTAGCCTGTTTCTGTGGCGCCAGACTCCTCTCCCGGTAGGGAGTGGAGGCTGGCCAGCGAGACTAACGTAATTATGAAATTACCCTCAAAACACAATAATTGTCATTACTAAACCATGTTTGGTAGGCATGAATTTGCAATTAAAATAGCTATAATTCACCATTGTTAATCTCCGTCCTTACTCTAAAAATGATAAACCCCAAACACCACATACGTATATGTTGCCATTCAAAAGTTAAGTTTTCACGCTACTGGATGGCAGCCATCTTGGAATTCTGGGTCAAAATTATGTCAGAATGTTAAACTGATGTCAGAATCAGATTCTTTGTGGTTGGCTTACACCGAAAAGTGTCTTCATACATTATTCTAGGTGCTCTCGTTCAAAAGTAAATTTTTCAAGATTGTACCAGTGGCCATCTTGGATTTGGCCGTCTGGCAGAAAGTCGCAGGATGTTTGGGAGGGGCCTGGGGGCTATTTTAACAAAAGGCCCATAGAAGTAACCCTAACCCAAATTACTCATCAAAAAATGTTAGCCAGAGAGTGGTCATGGAATTGAGATTATACCATCAGTTATCAGAAACTGTGATTAACTTCTCACGTCATTAAATTCACCATTGATTAGTTACTTTAACAGTTTATGATGTTCTATATGGTATCATTGTAAGCCTTGACCATGAAAACATAGGGATAGACATCACCTTTTCTGTGTTATCATGTGTGGTACAGGCGATATGATGCAAACTACATAATTCACTTATGGTGGAATTAAAATGGCCACCACAAAGCATTTTTGTGATGGCTTAATTTCTGAAGATTTACGGGGCCCTAAACTATATGCGTACCAAGTTTCATGCTTTTATGAAAAAGTGAACATGATTTTCACATATCATCTGGACTAATACACAATAATCAGGGTTTTGTCATTTATATGGAGAAGGTTTTTTACAGAGTGATAACTATCAATAAGCTACCAGATTGGCAGGGTTATCATACCAAAATATAAACTAGAGACATGTAGGAAGAGAAAAATATAAAAATTGAGCGGTCCCCTTAGGTGGTACCGATTTCACCATTGGCCCATGGACTAATTGCATTGTATCCTTCTCAAAACACCACTGAATTCACCAAAACACCACTGAATTCACCATTAACTATTCATGTGAACAGTTTATGATGTTGTATAGGGTGTCATTGTAATCCCTGACCATGAAAACATAGGGGTAGACATCACATTTTCTGCGTTATCATGTGTGGTTCAGGAGATATGATGAAATCAGGGTTTTGTCATTTTTTGGGGGTAGGTTTGTTTACAGAGTGATAACTATCCTTAAGCTACCAAATCTGAAGGGTTATCATACCAAAATATAAACTAGAGACATGTAGGAAGACAAAAATAACAAAATCGTGCGGTCACCTCAGGTGGTACCGATATGTCAAAATTTCAGCCTTGGCCCATGGACTATATGGCAATTAGGTTGTATTTGTGATGTCATCAGTCAGTCAAGCAATTGTGATGCCATCACTGATGTCACTCGAGCAATTGTGATGTCATAATAGCTCAAAGCCTTGAGACTTGCCCGGCCATGACCCATTGCTGCGCAGCATTGCTAAGTGTTTGGACGGCGCTCTTGTGTTTCAAGCGAACGTTGCCGTACTTGTCGATTCTACAACATCGATTCTACTGAGGTAATGTTATAAAACACACTTTTGAACGCTACTTTTCTCCACCATATCTCTCTGTGTCTCTCCATACCCAGTCATCACCATCGTCCTGAGACGTCTTAAGATGCTTTAGTGATCGAAAACAAGTTAGTTTCTTTTTGTCTTGGAAATGCATGAATTGGGTATGAGCCCAATTGTATCATGTGTCATGATACAATATCGTACAATATAATCATGTGTGATGAAGTCCTCATAGTACCATTTCATTGTAGTAGAGACTAGAGATTTCTTGAAACTTGACCATCTGTTCATCTAGACCAGTGGTGCCCAATTTGGGGCCCGCGGGCCAAGTTTGGCGCGCTCTCTTTTTTTTTGGCCCGCCACGGATTTGGGGGTGATTTTTTTTTTTTTTTTTTTTGCAGGCCAGGCGACCGGGCAGTTGCCCGACGTGCCCGATTATGCAGTCCGCGCCTGAATGGAGATGTCAGGACTCTTCTATCTACGATTAACGTTAATTTTGTGCAGCTGGTATTCTCTCTCCCCGACTCTATCACACGGGTGTGAGGCATTGCTATCTGAGGATTGATTGCTCCTGATTGGTTGGCTGAATCACCTGGTTGGGGGGTGAGCTCTGATATTTGATCCCTCCCCAGTCACTGGCTTTACACCAGCCAGTGACTACGCTCAGCAAGATGGACAGATCATCATCACGGCAGTAGCACACTGACAAAAGAAAGTTTAGGACGGAGTGGCAAGACGAGTATTTTTTTACCGAAGTAAATTCAACAGCGTTTGCAGACAGAGAGTGGCTGTTTTGAAAGAGTACAATATTCATAGCTTTCAAGGGGCGTTACGTGCTGCCGGGAACGCCCACCTGACGGTCAAAAAAAAAATTGTTCATTCCGCTGCCAGCGGAGTCGACTAGTTTCTCACGCTGTGTTTGTTCAGCCGTTTGTACACACATCTTTGCGGCCAACATTTCATCAAAGGTAAGCTCAAGTAACGTTACAATAATGATTAAAATACCCCGTTAACGTTACTTGAGCTTACCTTTGATGAAATGTTGGCCGCAAAAACGTGTGTACTTTGATGGTAGAAAAAAAGCCATTTGCCCTCCCCAGCGACTGAACCACGTCTGATCGCACAAATCCACAACCTCCTCCTGTCTGAGTTTTCTTTCTCCGACGGGATTCTGTAAAAGCACAAGCCAGGCGTGTCTCCTCGTCGGTTAGTGCAACCGATAGCACAACAGGTATCCGGCATTTTGGCTGAACAAACACAGCGTGAGAAACTAGTCGACTCGGCTGGCAAGTTTTTTTTTGACCGCCAGGTGGGCGTTCCCGGCAGCATGTAACGCCCCTTGAAAGCTATGAATACGTCACCACTACAAAACTGATTTTCTTTGACGCTTATGGCAACTGCTCCCCCATTAGCCTAACTGCTCCCCCATTAGGGTCTGGGGGGAGGTTAGGTTTAGGCGTGGGGGGTGGGAGAGGTTAGGTTTAGGGTTAGGGTCTGGGGGAGGTTAGGTTTAGGCGTGGGGGGTGGGAGAGGTTAGGGTTAGGGTCTGGGAGAGGTTAGCTCCTCCCCCCAGACCCTAATGGGGGAGCAGTTGCCATAAGCGTCAAAGATGACTTCCATGGGTTAACATTGAGTTTAGTCGGAAAGCCCAAGTCGTTTCATGGGTCGCTCAAGGGTACCATGTTAGTAACAAGCGACGCACAAGGGACGGGACGAGAGGCGAACAGCTCGGGGAGTTGGAGCGTGAGCCTGGAAGAGACGGCTGCGTGTGAGGAGAGCTACGAGGCTAGGAGAGAGCTAGCGGGGTTTTGGTGTGTGTTTGTGGGGTTTTGGTTTGGCGTGGGCTACGGCCGACAGTAGTCCTCTGGCTATGTACCCGAATAAAGTGCGGTAACTATATCCTGACTCTTTGACTGGTTTGTGACAACATTACAATACTAACATCTAGACAACAATTCTGATGATTTCTTGTCATCGGAAGTGTTGGTGCAGTGATCCATGAATCTAACTGACTTCATATGTAGGAAGGTGACTAGTTTGCAGCCTGCATATTGTGACTAGCTTTCTGACGTTAGGTAGTAAAGATCTGAAGGTTTAGTATCAACCTAAAAGCTAACATCTCCCCACTGTCATAACGAGATGGGTCCATGCTAACATTATATGAATTCGAGAAAAAATAGCTAGCTAGAAATAGCTAGATGTAGGCCATTCTATTCACTCGTAGCGTATGCTAGCTATCTAGCGCTAAGCTAACACTGATTCAACATCACCAATATGTTTGAACAAAATGCTGTGCAAAACAAACAAGTTGCAAACCATTAATACTTACGCTCACACCTATAGTTGTGCTGCAGCTTCTGCTATCATGTTTTGTTTGTTGTGTCCAACTCGTCACAAGGGTCTTCTCGGGAAGAAAGAGTAGAGCCGTATGACAATGTAACGAACTCTGATAGGTCAATGACATTCCCCCAGCAGTATCTTAGAGTGCTATTGCTTCTGCCGGCCAGTAGGTCGCAGCATTTGCCTGCAAATGTAACATACTTTAAACTCTGGTTTTGGAAAGGCTCGTAGAATTTTCGAGTGGCAACAAACGGAATCTGATTAAGATGAAAATAATATTCGCAACTTTAGAGGGCTGGGTTTTCCCTCGATGAGGATAATTGCTTTCAAGAACTAAAGCAGATACGCCGTCTCGGCCCATCGTCTAATCAGGGACCTGGCTCGGGAACCGTAACACATCCTCTTGGCCAGGATCACTCTGTTGGCATAACACCTGGAGAAACTCATCTCCATACACCCCTGAGCGAGGGGGGAGGGACTCAACAAGCTTGTTGGCTGCTGAGGTAAAGAATGTATTGAATTCATCGGCCACCTGTGCTTTGCCAACTGGCGGGGCAAAAGGGCCTCAGGTGGGCACGGCCAGGTGTTTATTAGCAGCTCTGCTTCCTGCTGACAGCACAACCTCCACAGAGAGAAGACGCTTCAGATGGGAGCGGCTGGTCCGGTGAGTGAGACAGCTGGGAGTGAGACAAATGGGAGTGAGAGTGAGACAGCTGGACCCCTCTGTGGTTCAGGTGAACGGGATGATTAGATTACATTTAACTGCATTGATTTTTCTGTGTGGATATGTGATGATTGCAGCAGTAACAGTAACAGGATACAGCAACAGCAAAATAAAAACAATATAAATAAGACAATGGGGGTATTAGTACAACTGACTACAACACTGTAGGTTATGCATATAGGCATAGTGGAGCCCGGGGGAGATCTGCACTGTACTGAGTGCACCTTTTGAGTGATTTGACTTTTGTAACACTCAGAACACAGCTACAGTACAGAGCACTTTACAAACTGAAAACAGAAATAACTAGCAGCAAAAGTAACAAATAAAGTGGTAGAAGAACATGCTGTATCAGTCTTATAAGAACTGAGTGTAACTGACCAAATTAAAACCTAATTTTGTGCTATTTTAAACATTTTTCGCAGATCCTGGTATTTCATGCACAGAATGAAGACTTAAAAAAGTATCAAATGTGTTAAATCCAGTCAGTAGAGGTGTGGACAGGTGCAGTCTGCATCTCTGAGCTATTCATTTGCTACTGCGCTCTCTCATTCTGCATTGTTTTATAACTGGCACCATCTGTTCAGTCACAAACAGGCTGCTTTCCTTGTTATGGTTTTTAAATTGGTCTGACATTCAGTTCCATGCAGCTTGAAAAGGTCTGAACAGTTTTTCAACGGTTTCTTTCTGAATGCTGGCCTCTCTCTTTCAATTCAATTGGCTTTATTGGCAGGACATTATGAATCAAACATGTTGCCAAAGCAAAAAAGAAACATACAACCACACATATCACATATACAATCAGAGCATAAACAGTAAACAATAAAATGAAATAAAAAATCAAACTAAATGAAAGGAGGAAAAAGGTATCTTAGGTGCTAACTCGGTCCTCTTTTCTTTCAATACTTTATTTTCCAATATTCTTAGAACAATACATGAACAAGACAAACGAACAGGCTCAGACACAGGAAAAGAAAAGAAAAAGAAAAACATACATCATCGACATTCAACATTACAATGTGGTGCTACCAGCCGCATAAGGTGCTTCTGTGCTTAGGGATATTAGGGAGATATTGTGGATGGGATCTCACGCAAGGGGTCCATAACCTCAGTCACTTATCATTCTTAACCTCATCAAAGTAGGCCAAAAACGGCTCCCGCATAGTTGAGAATCTTTCAAGAGAGTTGGCTCTCAGGAACCTGAGTCTCCATCTGTATAACAGAGATCATGTCCATCAGCCTGAAAATAAGGTGAAGAGGAGGACTTCCATTCCTTCAGAATGAGTCTTTTGGCAACAGTTGTCCCCTGTGTCAGAGATTGTGTCAAAGATTGAGGACTCTGAGCAGCCCAAGATGGCGATTTCCGCCTCTGGCTACAGCGTTATTTGTAGGCCGTAGAGTACCAATCAAATATTTTAGCCCAGAATCCCGTTAGTGAAAGGCAGAACCAGAAGGCATGAGATAGTGTGCCCTCTGACACCTGTCACACAGCGGTGAGAGAGAAGGCAAGATCTTGTCTAATTTATGCTTGGAGGAGTGAAGATGGTGAGTGACTTTAAATTGGATCAGCTGGTGTCTGCTATTAACTGAACAGAGTACCACAGACAGACTCCTTTCCCATATAATGTCAGATAAATCCATACCGGTCCGTCCCGCTGCTACGCTTCTCTAAGGTCGCTTTCACATATAAGCTGTTTAGTCCGCTTTAACTACGCCAGAGTTCGTTTCCTCGGATAGTGCGCTTAGTTTGGGGTGGTGTGAAAGCGCAAAAGAACTCTGGGGCGGAACAAACAAACTCTGGTCCGCTTGAAAACGTGGAACCGGACTAAACACAATATCGCCAGTGTTACGGCCTTCAAGCATGTCAACAAATGGCTCAACAGAAGACCAAAACATAGGTTGCAAATTGGTAAAGAATATTTATTTAAATAAACCCAAAAATATTCAAAGTCACAAATAATACAAACCAAACAGACTGGAGATCCGGCCAAACTCATCAAAAAGGGCCTGGGCCAACCCCTTTGGGCCGTTGGAGCCAGTATAAACCTAAAAACAAGAAGAGTTAACCTATAACTAAACCGAAAACAGGACTACCGGGGACTCCAGCCTAAACCAAAATAACAAAGAAAGTAACAAAGAAAAGTCACCACTGGAGAGAAGAGATTCCTCTCCAGGAGCTGCTGTGAGCATGTGTGGGTCAGAGAGAGATCTGCCTGCTCTCTACTCCAGCCTCCATTTAACCCTGCAGGGCTGATCAACTCCAGGTGTTCCTGCTCAGGTGATTAGAGCAGAAACACCAGAGGGAGGGGGGAGAGAGAGAGAGTAGTTGATATCAGAGAGAGAGAAGAAGAGGAGGAGGAGGAGAGCTGGTCACATAACACCCCCACCCCCAAGATGGTGAATAGCCGAACGCGACGGAGGCTATTCAGTCCATCCAACAGCGCGACAACGTGTCAGCCAGGACATTATCCTTGCCTTTAATATGTCTGACCTCCACGTTGAACGCCTGTAGGAACAGTGACCAGCGCATAAGCCGTCGGTTCGAATTACGCATCTGATTAATGAAACGAGAGGATTGTGGTCAGTATAAATCACAGTAGGCGCACCAGCCGAGCCGACGTACACACACGTACACACAGTGTGTCAGAGCTAACAAAAGAGCAAGAGCCTCTTTCTCTATTACAGCGTACGCCCGTTGATGCCGGTTAAATTTCTTGGAGTAGTACGAGACCGGGTGCTCCACGCCATCATCTCCATCTTGCAGGAGGACAGCACCGGCTCCTACATCACTTGCATCAACAGCAAGTTTAAACGGCCGCTCAAACACAGGCGCCGCAAGCACAGGTGCATTTATCAGCAAAGCCTTCACCCTCTCAAATGAAGACTGACAAGATGGAGACCATTGATAACCTTTGGGCTTAACATATCAGTGAGCGGAGCCGCTACGGTCGAAAAGTTTTTACAAAAACCCCTGTAGTAGCCTGCCATGCCCAAAAAACGCATCAGACTGCGTCTAGAAACAGGAGCAGGGAACGACACAACAGCCTCAACCTTGGAGTACACCGGTTTAACTTGGCCTCGACCCACAATTTTGCCCAAGTATGTCACAGTAGCCTGACCAAACTCACACTTTGCAAGGTTAAGTGTGAGATTGGCGTCGCGCAGCCTCCCAAACACAGCATGAAGCTGCTGAATGTGGTCATCCCAAGACGTGGAAAAAACCACAATGTCGTCCAGATAAGCTTCACAGCCTGGCAACCCTGACAAGACTGTGTTGACCAAGCGAAATGTAGCGGGGGCATTACGCACGCCAAAAGGCATTACCGTATACTCAAGGAAAGCATCAGGAGTCACAAATGCACAAATCTCTTTTGCCCGGGGAGTGAGCGGCACCTGCCAATATCCTTTTAACATGTCCAGTTTTGTGACATAACTGGCACTGCCGACATGGTCTACACAATCCTCGACCCGGGGAAGTGGAAAACAATCAGGCTTTGTGACTCCATTTACTTTACGAAAATCGGTGCAAAATCGGTCTGAGCCATCAGCTTTGTCAGCTAAGAGGCACGGTGAACTCCAAGAACTCAAGCTCGGTACGGCTATGCCGTTCTCCAGCATATAATTCACCTGCTTCTGCAGACGGACACGTTTATCAGGATTCACCCTATACGCATGTTGTTTTATCGGCGGTGAATCCCCCACATCAATGTCATGTTGTAATACATGGGTTTGGCTCGGCACGTCTGAAAACAGAGACAAATGAGATTCAATTAGACTGACCACATCCTCGCGCTGACATGGAATCAAATGTGCAAAACAGTCATCAAGTTTAGTCAACCTTTCGGAATTTTTCAGTCGTCCATGAACGACAGCACTGGACAAACCAGCCACGTCATCGGTTTCGACATCAGGCAACAGTGAATCAGCCTGGGATTCAGGACGTTCCGCGCTGGACAGCGCCAGAACCACCCCGGTCTTTTGACTTTCAGCACTGGACAGCTCCTCAGCCCCGACAGGACATGACAGGTCAGCCTCCCTGTCCAGATAAGGTTTCAGCATGTTAATATGACATAGCCTATTTCGCCGCCTGCGCGCCGGAGTGGCAATAATGTAGTCTCGGTCATTAATCTTCTCTTTGACAAGATAAGGACCAGTGTAACGTGCCTGCAGTGCAGAACCAAGTATGGGCAACAACACCAAAACCTTATCTCCTGGAGCAAAACTCCTGGTTTTAGCGTTTTTGTCAAACCATCTCTTCATTCTGGACTGCGCGACAGCCATGTTCTGCCTTGCCAATTCGCAAGCACGATGAAGTTTGAAGCGAAAATTACAAACATAGTCAAGCAAGTTTTGCGGTTCACTGTCACCCAGCCACTTCTCTTGCAAGAGTTTAAGAGGCCCGCGCACCGTATGTGCAAACACAAGCTCCGCCGGACTGAAGCCCAAGGACTCCTGCACCACCTCACGAGACGCAAAAAGGAGTAGGTGAACCCCCTCGCCCCAGTCCTTTTCAAACTCCAGACAGTAAGCCCGAAGCATAGACTTTAAAGTCTGGTGAAAGCGTTCAATTGCCCCCTGACTTTCTGGGTGGTATGCGCTTGACCAACAGTGAGTGACATCAAGTTGCTTCATAACCTGCGCAAAAACTCGCGACATGAAATTTGAGCCTTGATCAGTTTGTATCACTTTGGGTAACCCAAACATTGAAAAGAATTTCACCAAAGCCTTCACGATCACAGGGGCAGTAATCTTACGCAAAGGAATGGCTTCAGGAAAACGAGTCGCAGAACACATAATTGTTAAAAAGGAACTGGTTACCACTCTTTGTGCGGGGAAGTGGCCCAACACAGTCCACAATTACGCGTTCAAACGGCTCACCAACAACTGGTATTGGATAGAGCGGATACGGAGGGATGGCTTGATTTGGTTTACCAGCGACCTGGCAGATATGACATGTTTTACAATGTTGCCTCACGTCCCCTTTTAGCCCCGGCCAGAAAAAACATCGCAAGACACGATCAAAAGTTTTGTTTACCCCCAAATGGCCAGCAAGTGGATTATCATGAGCCAATCTCAGAATTTCACTTCTGTAGGTCTGTGGGACTACAATTTGGTTCACAATACCCCAGTCATCCTCTGTGGATATGCGCAACGGTGTCCATTTCCGCATGAGCACCTCTCCTTTCAAAAAATAACCAGTGCATCTTCTCTACATCATCCACTGGAACAACAGCCTCAAAAAGTGAGGTTAGAGACGGATCTCGTTTTTGCTCAACAACAAGCTGTTCCTGTGACATGTGTATGTCCGAGCCTGGCTCACTCACAGGAGGAGGAAAAACAACCGGAGGTGAATTAGAAGACACCGGAGAGGCACTCTGAACCGGAGGAGAAACAGGAGGTGAAGTGAGCTGATCAAAACTAGCCATGAAGCTATCAGTCAACTCCACTTCCTCCTCCATCCCAGATAAATCCTCTTTCTGCTTTTTTGCCATCGCACGGGTCACAGCACAGACAGGAAAGACTTTTGGAAATTTGAGTTCCAACTCATCTGGATGCTCAGACAGAGGCACAGCCGTAACCTCAGGATTAACAAGCACTTTACCCCCAGCCAAATCATTGCCCAAAATAAAAGACACGCCTTCTATTGGGAACTCAGAACGAACCCCCACCTTCACGCGCCCCTTAACTAGGTCTGAATCCAGGTAAATGAAATGCAGGGGAACCCCCACAAACTCCATCCCAAACCCCTGGACTAAAGCCTCAGACCTGACAGAGGATTTCTCTGAGAACGGCAATACATTCCCCAAAATGACTGACTGGGAAGCTGCAGTGTCTCTCAAGATGGTGACAGGCATTGTGGGCCCTCCATCCATCAGAGAAACACACCCCTTCATGATGAAAGGAGCAAACACTGGATCAGGACTCACTGGAACAGGTAGACTGGGCGGGATTTCAACTTTCACTGCTCTGGGTGGGAATTCTGTTTTCATCAGAACAATTGCTTTTGAGGACTTATTTCTGTTCTTACTGTCGAGAGCAAAACAAGTACTCATGGTGTGACCCCGCTTCTTACAGTAAGCGCAAACAGGCCTGTCCTTAGCCCCCACCCCCTCTTTACCACTAGGCTTTCCTTCCCACTCTCCACTTTGCCTAGCTGGGAAAAAAGAAGATTTGGACATCTGGACATTACGCTCAGGAGGAATGACCCCTCTCAAACGTCTCCCTGTGAGTGAGTACATACTCATCTGCAAGGACAGCTGCCTCAGACAGTTTGGAAACTTTTTGCTCATTGATATAAGTAGCAATTTTATCTGGTAAACAGTTTCTAAACTCCTCCACCAGTAACAGATCACGGAGTTTGTCAAAATCAGTTACATTTTTAGAGTGGCACCAGCGATCAAACAGAGCTTCTTTCTCACGACCAAACTCAACATACGTTTGGTTTTCCATTTTCTTGAACCGGCGAAATTTCTGCCGATACGCCTCAGGAACCAACTCATACGCTCGAAGCACAGCGATCTTGACATGTTCATAGTCAAGACTTGATTCAGGAGACAAGGATGCATACGCCTCCTGCGCTTTACCGGTAAGCACGCACTGGAGAAGCAGAGGCCAGATGTGTTTGGGCCATTTTAATGTTACTGCAACACGCTCAAACAAGACGAAATACTTATCCACATCTTTCCCACTAAAAGGAGGAACCATGCGAATGCAGCGATTCACATCAAACTCATCAGATCGACGAGATTCGGACCGGTGTTCGGATGTAGTGGAGGAGGAAGCTCGCTGCAATTCAAGCTCCTGTACGTGTAGCTGCTGTCTTTTAGTTTCCTCCTCCATCCTCCGAAGTTCCAAATTCATCTCCATCTCCTTCTCCTGCAATGCTAAACGGCGCATCTCAAGATCTAATTCCATAATTCGGACCGCCTCCCCTGGACCATGCACCCCCGCCAGAGACTGCTTATCCTCTGGCGACGCACAAGGCAAAAGCTCCTTCTTAGTTAACATGGAAAACAGCTCTGTTTTGATCGTTTGCTTGCTTTGAAACAGTGATGCCGAAATGTTCGGCAATAGCAATCAAATCATCTTTTTTGCACTTATGAAAAACCCCAAGTGTTGGTTGTCCCACAAACTCCTCTAAATTAAAGTCTCCCATGATCTCGACTAGACTTCAAAAATTGTATCCCCGTCAGCTCCAAAAACCAGGTGTAAATAAGCCTGATACTCCACACAGCTCAAAAATAGCAGCACACAAAATAGAAAATCACTGCCCACACACAGCAGCAATATTAGCGGCGTCCGCCACGCGTGCGCGCAAAAGCTTGCCAAACAAGCAACAGGCACTAAAGCCGAAAAAAAATAGCGCACCAATAGCCTACCAACTGTTCAAGCAACACTCCACACTGTTAACACAGGTAACGCTCAATATGTGGAGGAAAAATAATTGCTTTAACACAAATTGTGATCAAAAAGTAACTGCGTGCCTGTAAGGTACTTTAGTGAAAAAAACAAAGTGCCCAGCAACACACACATGTCATACCAGACACATGGAAAAAAAGTTACTGACACAGCTTGCACTCACAGTACCCACCGCAAAATCAGCTACAGCACCGAGGCCCAAGGAATCAGAGCCACCAGCACAAAAACCGCACAACGCCAGCACGGAAAAACAGCGCTCCCTAAAAAGATGAAACAATGGGATTACGCATGGATCACAAAAAAGTTTGGACGAGCCCCCATAATATGTTACGGCCTTCAAGCATGTCAACAAATGGCTCAACAGAAGACCAAAACATATTAACACTTTCAGTGCCACGGCCCTTGGGCAAAAGGTTGCTTGCTGTGCCACATAGGCCGCAATGCATTTTAAAACAGTCATATAATTTCTTTAATAATTACTATGTAAACACTGAACACGCACAAATAACGATGAGACTCTCTTCTATCACCTGCAAAAAAAAGTTTATTGATCCCATTTTCCGTTCTTTAGTTATGAGCCGGAGAAGATAGCTTGATCGAACGAAAAACAGAGCTTTTTTTCTACGAGCTGAGATAATGAGCCTTTTGTGAAATTAAACATTTCAAGCACATCACTGACTCTGAAGCTAATTTTCTGATGTAGTCACACCTCAAAAATAATTTCCTTCAATAAAACAGTGAAGGCAAGGGAATTTTGTTTGGAAGAATAATATTTTTAGCTGAAACCAGCAGCGCTGGCGCCTGCATGCGCTGCTGGTTGCAGCTTCTTGCTGATCTTTTGCTGCTGGTGGGCATCGGATATTCTGGCTTGCGTTTGCCAACCCTGTCCTGCTGTCTGGGTCTGTGTTGTGTACTTGGCTCTGCGTGCCCACCTCCCCCCCTCCTCCTCCCCCCCCCCCCCCCGTTGTGGGAGGAGTGTCTCTCTGCTCTGCTGTTTTCTCGTTTTCTCTGCCTGTGCTGAGCACTGAAAAAGTCAGCTAGATCCTGCTTTTTTACAGCCGCGTGTACCAGCTCCCATGCTTCGAGTTGAGAATAATAACAAATCCACGGCTGATCATGTGTTGCAGCGGACACGGAGGCTGTTGCAGCGGACATCGAGGTGCTCAATTGTGATAGCAGATTGGCTGCTGCAGGGGCACAGCTAAACGTTGCTTCAATGAAGCCGCTGCATACGGACGGATGCGATGCGATTTCCTTCCCCCCAATGACTTCTTCTGTGTGTTTCACTCCACGTTCTCTCATCTGGAGAGCGCTGTCGCCACCTAAGGGTTCTGTAAAATAGGTTAGACACATTCAATACCTCTGAATATTGTAAGAGGCGATGTAAGAGGCATAGATCGACACCCCCCCGTCAAAAAAAAAAAATCGAGTTATGACGCCATTTGGCGTCGCTGGCACTGTACGGTAAATTTCTAATGACGCCATATGGCGTCGCTGGCACTGAATGTGTTAAGGACGCCAGACAAGGTTGCAAATTGGTAAAGAATATTTATTTAAATAAACCCAAAAATATTCAAAGTCACAAATAATACAAACCAAACAGACTGGAGATCCGGCCAAACTCATCAAAAAGGGCCTGGGCCAACCCCTTTGGGCCGTTGGAGCCAGTATAAACCTAAAAACAAGAAGAGTTAACCTATAACTAAACCGAAAACAGGACTACCGGGGACTCCAGCCTAAACCAAAATAACAAAGAAAGTAACAAAGAAAAGTCACCACTGGAGAGAAGAGATTCCTCTCCAGGAGCTGCTGTGAGCATGTGTGGGTCAGAGAGAGATCTGCCTGCTCTCCAGCCTCCATTTAACCCTGCAGGGCTGATCAACTCCAGGTGTTCCTGCTCAGGTGATTAGAGCAGAAACACCAGAGGGAGGGGGGAGAGAGAGAGAGTAGTTGATATCAGAGAGAGAGAAGAAGAGGAGGAGGAGGAGAGCTGGTCACATAACAGCCAGTGCATCTGATGCACTCATGCAGTGCATCATGAGTAGAAGACGGTAGAAGGGAGCAAAACAAACACTGCGGCGTGCACACGTGTACAGTACCTGCGCGCCGTCGTGACCTACATCATCATAACAACGCATTGTTTCTCAACAGCTGGCATGCCTATCTCCTTCGGTACGTAGGCTACTCGTCTCATCTGCAGAATGAAATGTTCAACAGCTTGCTGCCTCATCTGCTGCTCATATTGGGCACATTCTTGTCAAATATTTATTTGATAGTAACATCAAAGTAAAACCAGGAATCCCAATATCACAGGTTTGTGTTTTGCGGAGTCACTTGTGTTGTTCAGTCAGCCCTCAGCCAGGCAAGAAGCCTGCTGAAGAGAGGAGAGATTTCCCTTCTCTATTCTGTCCAATTCACCTTATGTAGCCACGCCCATTTGACCCGGTTGTGTGGCCGTATCAAAACCTCTGGCTAAAAATAAAATAAAATAAAATGGCTGACTGCTCCAATATCATCTAACTCTGAATTAACTAATAATTTAGCCAATTGTATACATACCAAATAAAAGCAAACGGCAATGTCTAAGAATGCAAGGCCATGTAACTGGCTCGTTAAGTCTCGCAGGGAATTACGTTAATGTCTGCGGGTCTTATTGACGTTAGTGGCTCGAGCGCAACTCTGAGGAGAGAAAACTATCTGAAGCTTTCTTTGTTGGAGTCCAGGTATGTTTTACAAGAAAGTGCTTGTCATTGTCGACGATAATGTTATCTGACCTGGCTAACAGTGGATACTCGCTTGCTTGCTGTGTACCGGCTCAAAGTAGTAGGCTACGTTCTTTATCTTACCCCCTGCACTGTCCGCTCCAAAAACAACTCTCTTATTTTGCGCCGTGACCGCCGGAAGTGTTAAAAGGACCTGGAAGAATTTGGCCCACTGTAAGGTCTGAACATAAGGTGAATAGACGAGTGACTGTTTTGACCATGTGACATTGTTTAGAAAGTTTGGTGCGCTTGGCAAATTGCTGTGTGAAAGTGAACCAGACCAAATGAAAATCGCAACAATGTGGCAACTTCACCCCCCTGAATCGCACCGAGTCCACCAGCTTACAGTATGTGAAAGCGACCTAATACTCTCAGTAGAGGCCGTCTTGCAGCACACGTACAAATCTAGAGATCAGATGCATGGAGTGAGGAGGGCTCAGCAAAACATTGAAAAAAGCATGTTTGTTTGGGAGCACTTCAAAGGTATGAGTCTTGGATTGAACATAATCTCTGATTTGCAGGTATCTCAGCCATGCAGTGCATGCCGGGCAACTCAAACCTCCTCTTCAGTAGATCAAACCTTTCATAACATAAAATGCAGCTCAAAGTGCTTTACAGAGGAAATGGCCCACAGGTTGGGAATGGCTATTTATTTATGGATGATGTTGATGTTGATTGTGCTGTTAGATGATGGTGTGTAACATGCTGAAATGTTTTGCATTGTTGTTATTATAATGTGTGAATAATTCCATGAGGGATGGGACATGTTATAACTAGACATGAAAATAACAATTATTTAATTAATTCATTAATTCATTCACTCTCTCTACAGACGATGCCTCTTCTTCACGTCCTGTTGGGGGTTATTTCCCTCTCTGTCCTCATGGCGAGGACTTCCCTGGGCGATGTGACGTTCCTGGGCGAGGGGCTGAGCGAGACGCACCGCCAGATGCTGCTGAGCTACCCGAACCCCCTCTCACCCAACCAGCTGCCCTCGTACTCTAACTGCTACCAGTGCCAATACAACCGGGGGCCCAAAGAGGGATGGCCAGGTACAGACCAGTAGCAGTTAGACAAGTCCATAATAAATCCCAATATCTACACTAAAGGTCCTTACACATCGGGAGTGTTTTTTTCGTGCGATTAATTTGCACGTCAATAATATTTTCCGAACCTATATCAGTCCATGCAACCATGCATACCAACGGCGAAGTTTCGCTGAGTGTTATTGCGGTGTTTATTTTTTCGAACCACCATCAATTTTTCAGAAATCCGCTTCCGACGTGTACACATCTGTGCCTGTGATTGACAGGTGGGTCAAAACTCACATCGCAATTTCGTGCCGTATATTCGCATCGCTCTTGATGTGTAAAGACTAGGGGTGTCACGATACACTCAGTTCACGATACGATACGTATCACGATACTGGGTTCACGATAACGATACGATACGATACGATTTTAACAATATTTTTTTAAACTTGAATAATGACAATATATGACTGGAAAAGTAGTATTTTATTTGAAATGCACAAATACAAAACATGCTGTTGTGGGAAATTGTTATTACAATAACAACTAGAAAAAACATGGGATTGGAGATAAGGCTTATCTTGAAATAGAATGAGTTACACCGTCACTTAGATTTACTTTAGGTTTCTCAGCAGTATAAATTCTCATTATGCATCTTCAGTTTTTCTTCAAACTCAAACAACAAGACTTTTCTTAGTCTATTTTTTATGCATCTTCAATTTTTCCTGTCAAGTAAACAGTTTTGCCAGAAACTCAATTGAATGGTTTCTCTCCTGTATAACTTCTCATGTGTCTCTTCAGAGACTTGTTCAACTGAACTACTTTCCACACATTGAACTTCAACAAACAAAGACGTTTCTTTGTCTATTTTTGATTTTTTTTTTTTTTTTTTTTTTTTTTTCACGATATGAGATTTCATCTCAACGATACATATCGTGACGTTTTACTATCGCGAAATTTCGTGGGACGATATATTGTGACACCCCTAGTAAAGACCTTTATGGTGGAGTTATGACTGAAGCTAGAGATATACAGTAGCTGCATAGTAAACCATAACATTTGTAGCTTTGTTGTGGTTATGACTGCAGTGAGAGGCATAACTCCATAACACATAGTTTCTATATAATGTAGTTATGGACATGTGACACTGCATTGAGACCCTTTATTATTTCAATGTTGCTGGAAATGAATTGATACAACATTCAGTGAAATTTTTAGAGCCTTATAACTGAAAATGTGTATTTATTTATTTATTTATTTATGTATTTACTTATTTATTTATTCATGTATTTACTGTCACTATGACCGGTGGGATTAGCTGCTCTAGTCAGACTGGAACAGTCAAATATTAAAGCTGCTCTAGTCAGATTTTCCTTTAAAGCTGAAGTATTTTCTCAGTGTAAACAGGAAGTGATGCGACAGCAGAGCAGGACGTCCCATCCCGAGATGCTGTAGATTCTCCCTGGCTGCGTTCCAATACCCATACTTGTACTTCTTTCTTCTAGTATGTACTGCCGCTGCCCTCACATAGTATGGATTGTAGTGTGCAGCATGCATGCAAAATGCATACTATTGGGACACACTACATCTGTCGTGACGTGAGCTTCCTGAACTCCGACCTCTTGCTCACTTCCGCCGATGTCCGCAGCGCCACATTTGAGTTGTTTGTGCTCAAAACTGTCAAAATGCCTGGCGATGTAAATACATATTTGAGAAGCAGCATCGCCTCTCGCCAAGCTCTCCAGGGACGTGCGCACCGTCGGAGGCTCCGGAGAGCTCTGTTGCTGTTATATTGTAATGTATGTTGTTGTTTCTAATAAACTGACGCGATGATACTTACATGCAGTCTCATTCTTAACAGTATAATAACGTGCATATTTCGGTCAGTGTTTTTATCATAATCACGTGTTCACGTAAACAATAACACGCATATAATAGCCTGTATGAACTAGTCACCAGTAGGCATAATTAGCCCCCTTCACACATAGCTGTTGCTGGCAGATGTTTGTTGTTAAATATATTTACAGCTCAGCAGCTGCTGTCACTGTATTCTGTCTGCACGTGAAGCAGCCTTATATTCACATTACTTTTATTTGTAGTGTAGCCTACATACTTGCACATTCTTAACTACATTATATTTGACTTTTACTATATTTCTAGATTCACTAGTGTATACTGCTCATACCTGGCCCATGGTGTATTCATATCCATTCATTATATAGCACACTTACACCACTGCCTATAGCCTACTGGCAGAATCTTCTATATTGTAGTCATAGTTGAACCCTAACATTGAATCAGTAAGCTACTTATACTCTTTGCAATCATAATAAAATTGAATGTTGTAACCATATTCTTGCAAAAACTGTATATGTGACAGTATATAATCAGATCATTGCAGCCCTAATATGTAGTGCAAGTATCTCAAATTAAATAAACCATTGTATGAAAGGAAGTGTAGCTGTATCACCATCATCATCATCAGTATTGGCATAATTGAGATTAGTTGTAACAATATAAAACAGGCAGAATTGGATTTTACAGGAATTCTAATTAGGCTTTTGCATAATATTGGATTCATTTATTTAACAGAACATCCACGCAACATATGCTAACCCCAACCCCAACGTGCCCATCCTGCGGCTGTTTTTGGATGGGGAGTCTGACCTCCGCCGTGACCTCCGGATGAGCAGGGAGTCGATCGCTGCACTCACAGCTGCTCTGACCCTTGAGGCTGACCATGGTTGGGTGAAGGATATCCACGTCCTCACCTTCCTCTTCTGGCTGGCCCATGCAGCATCTTATAGGGTCGTGTCAACAGCATTTGACATCCCCAAAACGACGGTCCACAGGATGGTCCACAGGGTCACCTGGGCAGTGGTTGGGCTCCTGAAAAGGACCATTCGCTTTCCTCAAGGGGGCGAAATAGATGTGGTGGGTGATGGCTTCGCCCGGTTGGCACGTTGTCCTCAATTCAATGTGGTAGTCGGTGCCATAGACGGGTGCCACATTCGAATTAAGCCCTGTACAGCCGACGAGAACTGCTACCTCAATAGGAAGCTTTTCTATTCCATCCAGCTCCAGGCCATCTGCGACCATCGTGGGAGGTATGTAGATGTCTGCTGTGGCTTTCCAGGCTCTGTCCACGATTCTCGTGTGCTAAAGAACAGCCCTGTGTACCTCCAGCAGCAGTACCCACCAGATGGACGGTGCATCATAGGGGATGGCGGGTACCCCTGTCTGGCTGCCCCCATCCGCTTGTTGACACCCTACCGTGCACCTAACCTGAATCCTGTGCAGGCCAGGTACAACAGCGTGCTGTCCAGGGCCAGGAACATCATTGAACGTTCATTTGGAATGATGAAGACGAGATGGAGGTCCATCTTCTTTAAGACCTTGGAGGTGAGCCCCACCTTTGCCCCAGCTGTCATCACCTGCTGCACCATCCTGCACAACCTCTGTATAGACAATGGTGACATCATGGAGCCTGAGGAGGATGAAGCAGGGGACGATGGGCCAGAGCCAGAGCCAGAAAACAGGGCACAGGAGCCTGGCGAGCGTGTCCGAGATCTCCTGGCTGCAGCAGTGTCGGCCCCTCTCCACTGCATTCCAGCTCTGCAGGAGCATGATTATTAGTTTATGGATTATTATATATATATATATATTATATTATATTATATTATATTATATTATATTATATATATATATATATATTATTATTATATTGCCTTACCACACCCAAACCTATGTTAGTATGTTTTTGTTCTTTGATTCATTTAATTAATGGGAAGATGGTATTCATTTATGGAATAACCACTATGCATGATTTTGGACATGCAATAATTAAAAATCTTCCAATAATCAGTCATGACTTGTGTATTGTGTTCCATGTGATCCATGCTTCACTTTGTCCCACATCTAACCTTGAAGTCATGTCAACAGTTACACCGTTTCAGTGCCCCTGTCAATTATTCAACACTCAGTACACAGTATATTGACTGAGTCATAATGGAACACATAATAGATAGGTGAGTTGAGTAAACAATATATTTATTCTGTGCAATGCATACATGAAACTGTTTCAAAAAGGAAACATAAAAACATCAGCTATGTAAAAACGTTTCTTGAAGGAAACATAAACAAATCAACTGTGTTGATTGAAAGAAACTTGAAAGGAAGCTGGTGAACATAAACTAGCTGATTAATTTCTTTAAAAGGAACACATGACTTAAATAAATAAATAATCATAAATAAATCAAACTTTCTTGGATAACGCTTCCATCAGAGCCAAGAAACGCTCCTCTCTCCTCTCCTCTCTCACCCTAGCCTCCTCATCTCTCCTCCTCGCCTCCTCCTCTCTCCTCTCCTCTCTCGCCCTAGCCTCCTCATCTCTCCTCTCTGCCTCTGCGTACCGCTCATCATCCCTCTCCTGAAGCTCCCGCTCTCTCCTCTCCTCTTTCTCCTCCATCTCCCTCAGATAGGCAAACATGTCACCCTCCTCCCTCCCTCTCTTTCTTGGCCGGGGCCTGGGGCAGCTGTCCTCAGGCACCTCTGGATTAGAGACAGAGGGGGGAGAGACAACAACAGTGTCCTGGCCTGCTGATGAAATGAGCAGTGGTGGGCTGATGGATGGCTTGCTCCCCAGAGCTGCATCCATCAGCTCATACCACTTCCAGGACGCTGCTGTTGTCTCTCCTCCCTCTGTGTTTATCCCTGTTTTGGGAGACTTCAGCTCCTGCAAGAACAAGAGAATTCATGTTACTAAAGCATAGTGAATAATAATCAAACGCAAAAACAGAACCCTGTAACTGACCTTGTATTTCGCCTTCAGATTTTCATATTTTTTTTTCACCCAGACAGGCTGGACCTTCCCCTGGAGGCTGTTGTTAACAACAAACGTCCTAAGAGGAACCCAACAAGATTAAAGATGTATATTGTCACTCCGATTATACTTGTGACATTATTTTGCTGGGAGACTGAAAAGACAGTGAGAAGTGTAGGATGTAGCATCTACAGTGAACAAAACAGAGTATGAATTATATGAATTAGCTGTTAAGCATATGTATATAAGGTATGTGATATAAAAAGAAGTAGCAGAAAGTATGAGGTATAAAGCAGTATTATGTACAGTAGTATTATAGCAGTATGAGTCAGGCTGAGTGATACTGATTAACTTAACTGTAACAGGCAGTAGTGTGTTCCATGAATAATTGGCTTACATGCATAAAATGCTCCTTTTATCACATTTCAGCACATAATAATGGCACTCACTCGTATCCTTTCATGGCAGCATTTCTCTTCCCAGTGAAGAGCTCCTCATTCTCACTCCTCCACTTGATGAGGAGCTCAGTGTGTTCATCCAACCCTAACATTAGAAATAGATTATTTTCCAGTGAGAAAAGGCAGACAATGTTGATGACCGACCAGTAAATTGTTTAACAAACTGGCGAAATTACTTAATATCCGAGTGCATCATCACTTAATGAGGTGAATTGGTATGTCTAACAGTCATACATTAAATAGTAGCCTACTTACACTTGAACGGACTGCTGTCTGTCATCTCTCCGCTTGGCTGCCTCTGCTGTGAGTGCCACGAGTGTTCTGTTGTCTTCCGTGTCGGCGTCATGGAGGTGGGCGTGGATTATACACGCAGCTCAGTCAGCGCGACGTAACTCCAGTAGGTGGCGGTAATGCACAAAAAGTTGTTTGCCAACCGCCATAAAACATTAGAAGAAGAAGAACTTCCGCTGCGCAAAGGATTGTGGGGAAGTTTGGCTGGGTGTAGCATGCATCGATGCATACTCCGAAAAAGGGGCTGATGTAGTATAACATCCTGGTACTCTTGGCATACTGCATCTGGCATACTAATGTATTGGGACATACTAAATCTTTTTTTGCCTACTAAATAGTATGGAAGTATGGGTATTGGAACGGGGCCCCTGTTTTTCCAAATTAACTTCTAGGGTCAGTATACTCTTTGGTGGGAAATAAAGCATCATGGGAAAGACTACAGACTAGATTCACCCTCGTGGCTAGCATACACAGAAAACACTAACCATAAACTTAACAAAGTTGGTTTACTTGCCTAACCATAGCCATGAAAACCAACATCCTTGAAACAAAAGGAAAAATCCAATGGCATATGTTTGAATACTTTCATAGTCTTTGGGCCCTATCTTGGCACAGGCCTTAGGTGCAAAAACTGGCGTTAAACGCAAAAAAACATGCCTTGCGCCTGCCTCGGGAAGATAGCAACATGGTTTTAGGCCCCGAAATGCGATTTACGCCAAAGAGGAGTGGCGCAGTGCCAGAATAGGCCAGAATGGGCGTTTCGGCATTAAATACCGGCCTAACGATATCTCTCTGTGTCTCTCTCTCTGTCTCTCTCTCTCTCTCTCTCAGGTATTCCTGGTAGTTGTGGTAGAAGAGGGCTGACTGGGTCCCAAGGTCCACCAGGCTTTGTGGGCAGACAGGGAATACAAGGTCAGCAGCTTCTTCTGGTTTCACATGAAACAGTAACTGCTACAATAACAACAAATAATTATAGCTGCTCCACAGCAATGACGTCGCGGCCAGGCTGCCGCCCCTTTGTGCACATCCAAGTTTGCCACGTACAGCTGCGGCCTCGTCTCTGAAAGGCGCCCCGGGCAACACAGCTCTGAATTGTCATGCGCTTTGGACACTGCACAGTTACATGTTACTTCCTGCGTCCACTATGTGGTGCTAGAGAAGACCAAATAATTATATGTCAGGTTGCTGTATATCGTGTAGAGCAGACCACATGAATTTTATGTAAATGGGGTGCTGTTTGTCACATCAGGTTCCATTTGTGTTGCCAGTAGGTGGTGCTACCCAAGTGGGGCATTAATGCAGCAATACATTTAGTGGAGGTCGCCTGACATGCATAGGTGTCATGAATATCGGACATTGCACACAAATTTTTGATCAATCAAAAATCTGTTTGCTGTGGAACTCAACATGGCCGTTCAGTGTCAGCTGATCTAGTTTGACTAATACTGTAGTTGTTGATTCATAGTCAGGGTTGGGGAGTAACGGATTACATGTAACGCCGTTACGTAATCTGATTACAAAAAAACGGTAACTGTAATCTGTCACAGTACATTTTAAGATGTGTAATCTAGATTACAGTAACGGGGGTATAGTAACGGCGTTACAGGCGGGGTTACATTCGCCCTTGCCTCTTCATTAATTTTACAAAATAACAACAAAAAACGGTGTAGCCTACTGTGTGCTGGTGACTGACTGTGACGAGGACGAGCGAGGCGGAGCAACAGCAGCAGTTGCAGGCAGCATTCATGATGACAGAGGCATGCCTCCTCCCACGAGTGCATTCACCTCATGGAAATATAACAAGCATTTCACTTTTACGTTCGCTCAGTGTTTAGACAGATCAAGCGTCTTCCATGTGGAAGGCGCTTGTGTGTGGGGCTGTCAGCTGAACGAGCTGCCAGGCAGTGGAAAATCAGCATTGAATTTCTCCGCCGGACACCCGTGCTGACAAACGCTGCTCTAGTCTGCATGGGGGCGAGAGGTTTTTACTTACACACATCTTGCGTGTACCTACCTAGTGCGTGTGCGTGGCATGCTAGCTGCGGCTGGCACGCCCGCGGCATCCACACAGGCAGCGTGGCTGCTGCGCGCTGCTGTCTGTCTGCCAACTCCCTTCTTATAGAGTTTACCTTTTATTAAATTTGCTATGAACAATACAATGATGATTTTAACTGAAGATCGCTTGGGCTCACTTCGTAATCGAGGCAGTATTGATTTGTGTGTGTGTCTGTGTGTGTGTGGTGGGGAGGGGAGGAACGAAGCCACGTTGTAGCCTATGTGGTTTTCAGAGGGCAGGAGAACTGCAGCTGTGAGCTCAGCTCATCCTCTCGTCTCAAATCAAAACGAGCCTTGATTGGCTGTGGCTGCCCCTGTAAAATATCATTTTAATGTGTTTTTGTGTCTATTTGTGTAGAGACACACTAGAGACACGCGCGCAGTAAAAGGAAAAATAGACGTCGTGTTTCAAGATTAAAGCAACAAGCTGCGTCTTCCACTCCACATCATGAAAAATACCCATAACGTAAATTAAAGTGGTCTTAAAAATAACTCTTGTTGTATTCTCCTTAACTTCATGTTGGTATAAACATTCTTATCTGGTTATCAATGGTAAAACATGCTTCATCTAGTTAAATAAGGGTTTTAGCCAGGACTCTTGACCAGGACTCCCTGGAAGAAGAGATCTTGTATCCCAATGGGCCATTCCTGGATAAAAAAAAAAAAAAGTAATCCAAAAGTAACTGAAAGTAATCCCTACTTTACTTTTAAATAGTGGTAATCGGATTACGTTACTAAGTACAATTTTTAACAAGTAACAAGTAACTTTAAGGGATTCCTATTTAAAAGTAACCTACCCAACTCTGTTCATAGTGATAGTATAGCTTAGGTTAGTGTCTCAAATGCTGTCTAAAAGCCCCCTATCAATTAGCTAGTAATAATAGTATGTTGATGAAGTTAGATAGCCGCGCCTGAATTGGCAGGGTGTGCCAGCGCGGGAGAGCCGAGCCAAGGGTAAGCGGGGCTATACATGACTCGTTAATATATACTTACCTGGAAGGTGTACAGATCACACGGGACTTAAATAACACTGGAGGAATGATCGGGCTAGGTGTGGTCACCCGAACCTACTTGTATCCCGGCCATACCTGAATGTGAAAGACCATTGAAGAAAGAAGTAGGGCATCCAACAACTTCAGCAGATCAGATGCAGGACAAAGCCCGAAGTAAACTCAGAAGAAAAGTAATGTCCGCACACTGAAAATTTGCTCCCAGGTCAGTTTATGATATACTGTTCTTTGATGCCTTTACCTTTACGGTTGTGATACCGTATCAGCCTTTCGGAAGTAAAGGCAAAAAGACTGCCTGGCAAACCTGGGAAATTTGCCCTGAGGCTTCTCCCATCTTCAGCAAACTAAGCCAGTACCCGCCCATACTGAATGATGGAGATCTGGAGATCTTGGAGAAGTTTGTGCTCCTCATGTATAGATTGAGCACAGCTGTCAGTGTCAATGAAGCTAGACTTGACTTGTTAGCTGGACAGCCAATTCACCAATTACAGAGAGTTGCCAACAACCTACTAAGTGTTGCTGCAAATCAGGGTGCTGTGGAAGGTGCAAATGCTTTAGATTTGGTCTCACCTGCACAGCACTGTGCAGTTGCAAATGTGAGGAGAACTAACGTCAAACGTCCCCAAGCTTAGGGCCAAAACAACACGTATATCTAATTCATTGACCCCAAAAACCTATAGGGTTAGACCAAAGATGTGTGTCTCTATCTGTATTAGTTGCTGAGATATTAAAAATATTTGTTTTGTTGCGGACACCTTGGACGCCATATTTGATACAGCTATTTTCAACTAGCTGTTTCAGGCAAAGTAACATTCCTTCTCAACTCTATGAACCCCAAAACCTCAGTTTAGACCACAAACAGACTTATTAACAGATTTATTTGAAACAATTACATTGATATGATGAGCATTCGATAGAAATGGCAGCCATCTTTAATTTTTGAGTGGCCAGCGCCTTTTTTCAAAAGAGTGGCCCTTTGAGAGCATTTGTGCCAAATGTCATGCTTGTATCACAAACTGAACGATTCTGCCACTTATCTGCTGCACTAAAGAAGAAGAAGAAGAAGAAGAAAATATTGGCAAATACAAGTAGTGGCCCTACCGCTGGCCCGGCCACTAATAATAGGCTAATGCAGTTAGCATATGTTTTATGTTTTTATTTATTTATTTAAGATTTATTTGACACGGACAATACACATCAATCCACACTTTAGTTCACACTACAGTGTAAATGTGTCAGATTTAGCCAAGAGGCTAATTTGCATCTGTAGTCCCTGGACAAGTTAACAATATGGTCAACAGGTCACAGTATAACAATAAAACAATTAAAATTAAAAACATGTAGCTGTAGCTTTGTAAATAAAAGTCTTGGTGTTTCTGTATCTATGTGTTGATCCCTCAGGAGGACAGAAGGGCGATGAGGGTTTGAAGGGTGAACCGGCAGGCGACGGGCCCATTGGACCCCAAGGAGTCAGAGGCTTCAAAGGTGAGTAACATAATCAGTATCAGAGAGTTAGCATATCACTGTTGTCTGAGGAATAGCTTGTAATATCCTTGCTCAGATCACTCTCGTCATACTGTAGATTTAACCATTCATTGCAACAAATGGAAATACAGTTATGTTTGGCCGTTGTTGTGCCGAGTTCTGCATCCCTGCCGAGAATTGCATCCCCACCATATTTTGGGGCTGTTTTAACTTAAAAGGGTTAGGGTTAGGGTTATATCATTTTTAAGCAGTTACATTTCTCTATAAATCATTACAATATGGTCCCGTGAGGTGGGGATGCGTTTGGCGGCGGGGGTGCAAAAATCGTCATAACACCTGGAACGCAAATTGGCACTTGCACGAGGTGGACTGCTATCGTCCCTGCCGAAGAGGCAGGGAAGATAGCATAAGAGGCACGCAAACCGGTGCGCAAGCGATAGCATGTAGGATGATAGGGCTCAGTATTGCTCCCTTACAGAGAAAAAAAATCCAGGTGTTCCACATGGGCCTGAAAATAAGTTTAGTTTCCAGACAAATGCCAAGATATTTAGAAGAACTAACAGTGTCAATTTGCTCACCTTGGAGTGTGTGGATACAAAAAGTGTTGTTGACACTAGGGGGCGTGAGAACACCATTGATTTGGTCTTGTCGGAATTTAAAACAAGCTTGTGGTCGAAAAGACACTGCAGGCTTGTGCAGTAGTGTGGCCGAAACTGTATAAAACCGTGTGTCGTCTGCATAGTAATGGACATTACAATGTGTGGAAGGGAGTAACTTTTACCATGTGATGAGTGTGATTCCAGGGGTCCGGAAGAGTATCAAACCAGATGTTACAGAGTTTTGATTAAAAGCATGACACATCTTAGATTTATCTGAGATTACATTGTTCTCAGCGCTAATCTGAGGTGGGGGAACGGAGGTGGGCCTGGTTTTTAGTGATTTTACGGTTTTCCAAATAGCTGTATTTCTTTGAGTATTAGCAAGAGAAGTTAAATGAAAATCTGATTTTGCTTTTCTGATTACGCTTCCTGAAATGTAACCAGTCTGCTGACTTACCTGTAAATCTAGCTTTCGACCGGGCGGAGTCTCTGAGTCAAAGGCCTTTAGTAACATCCTCTGAGAACCAGGGACTAGAGCGATTTTTTACTCCGATTTTTTTGTAGGGGGCATGCTTCAGTGATAGAATTAAAAATAATGAAAGAAGTGATCAGAGGCTAACTCAGGATCTGGGATTACATAATTTCTCCAAATCAGAATAAAATTGATTGTGTAAACAAGCAGGGACTTCATTACAAATCTAACAAAACAAAACAAAATGTCTTTATCAATTAACAAGTCCAAGTCCTTGTCTCCAACTTCCCAGTCAAAATGCAGGAATGCTCGAGTCCAAGTCAGAGTCACCAGTGCCTCAAGTCCAAGTCGAGTCAACAGTCCTGGAAATTGGATTTGAGTCAGACTCAAAACGACTTGAGTAGTACTGCACAACACTCATATACACATGCGCGCACACACACACACACACACACACACACACACACACACACACACACACACACACACACACACACACACACACACACACACACAGTATTTAATGTAAAGTGAGTCTTTCTCCATAGAGTTCAACAGTCACGTGACTTTCCGTGACGTAATAAAAACTAAAAACGTTGAAAAAAATTGAAAATTCGATCCCTTCCACCCCCCAATTGTTATTTTTTGTTTTTGCTCCAACTGAAATATTACATTACATTACGTCATTTGGCAGACGCTTTTATCCAAAGCGACTTACAATAACACATTTTTGTCAGCAATAGAGCAATCAACTATGCAACACAGTCTATGACAACTGCAACTTCTGAAGCAACAGTGGTACAAGTTTAGTTTAGGTTAGTATTTTTTATTTTATTTAAGAAAGAAAGAAGTTAGTTCAAGAAGGGCCCAGATCGAGCCTGAAAAGGTGTCTTTAGTCTTTTCCGAAAGATCGCCAGTGATTCGGCCGTCCTGACCGAAGGTGGAAGCTCGGTCCACCATGAGGTGCCAGGGACGAGAAGAGTCGCGATCGGGATGAGCGACTTTTGACCCCCCGTAGTGGAGAAGGGGCGAGGCGTCCTGCAGTGGTGGAGGAGCGAAGGGATCGGTGAGAGATTTGGAGCCTGACCATAGATTGTAAGTACAGAGGGGCTGTCTGGTGTACTGCCCTGTAGGCCAGTACCAGTGTTTTGAATTTAATCCATGCCGAGATGGGAAGCCAGCTTGGTTCCAGCCTTAAAACTCGTTATAATGACTTTTCTAAATGTCTATGGAGAAAATGAATGGGGAACTCACTTCCGGGGCTGGAAAGGTCACGGAAAGTCACATGACTGTTGAGCTCTATTGTATTTAACTTCCACATTAGCGGACCTGACAAGTTAAATAGACTAATGAACTTCACCTGTGGTTCAACTGGCATGGAGGTGAGGAGATGATGACTGAATGTTCATTTTTGGGTGAAGTATGGCTTTAAGGGAACATTTAAGATTGAAGTCCGCCTCCATCAACATTGTTGAACATGGACAAACGTGAACACAATCTGTAATCTGAGCAGCATTATCTGAAATAATCCTGCCTTGCTGTGCATGTCTGTAAATCACACCAGACTAACCTTCACCTGGTGCCTCTGTCCTGCAGGTGACAAGGGGGATCGTGGTGGTGAGGGTCATCCAGGGGACCAGGGCGCTAAAGGAAATGACGGCCTCTGTCCAGAACCATGCGTGGGCACCCAGGGGCCCCCAGGGGTGCAGGGATTCTCCGGCGCTGCAGGACCCGGGGGTATGACTGGACTCTCAGGCTCCATGGGGGCCAACGGCACTAAAGGTGACACCGGCACAATTGGAGCCCCTGGACCCCACGGATCTGCGGGTGAGAAGGGAGGCCAAGGTGCTGAGGGGGCGTTGGACTGTCACGATGGAGAACCAGGGGGTCAAGGGCAGAAAGGAGACAAGGGAGCCCAGGGAGGCCAGGGGCAGATGGGCAGAATGGGGCAGAATGGTACACAGGGGGAGAAGGGTGACCCGGGGCCACTGGGGGTTAGGGGTCCTGCCGGTCCCTGCATGCCCATGTTGGGCTCGATGTCGCGATGTTGCCCTGAGATGATCTCAGAGCTTGCGCTAAACGGCTATCTAAAGTCGGTCTTCTCTGGGCAGCTCTTACACAATGACAGCTTCCCCACGCCCGGTGTCCCTGTGGTTTTTGGCCGGGACGGCTATTGTACAATTTGCTGTAACGGTGCGTCGAGATGTCCAGTGTGTATGTGGTGTGTTAAAGGAGGCCGTAGTTTCATCATCAAGTTCAATAACAATACCGTTAGCATAGAGAACATCACGGCCGAACTCATGCCTTACAGCATGCCTGAACCCAGAAATTACATCACCCCCGAACCCACAGATCACATCACCCCCAATCTCAGAGATTACAGGACCCTCAAACCCCCTGAACCCACAGATTACAGCACCCCCAAACCCACCTACAACAAAATGTTAGATTATGACCCCAACACCGGCATCTACACTGCACCCTTTAACGGCACCTACATCATCAGCTACCACCTCACAGTCTTCCAACGGCCCCTCAAAATCGGTATCTACCTTAATGATGAGCCGATACTGGAAACGACCAGCAAACCACCGTTAGGCAGTTTCACAAGCGCGACTCAGCAACTCATCCTTCACCTAAACAAAGGGGATAGAATGTATCTCATGGTGAAGGATGAGGACAATAACGGTTTATACGCTGGTCCTGAGGCGGACAGCACCTTCTCCGGCTTCCTGCTGCACCTAGACAATTGTGATGCAACTCTGGCCGGCTATATCTACATGTAAATGCCTACTGGCGAATACAAGTGACGACTAGCCTAGCAGCACCGTCACTGTCCACAAATGACCTTAAAGGGATAGCTCAGATTATTGGACATAAAGTTGTATGAACTACATAGCAGTTGCAGAGTGGATGTGGAGCTGACTTGCCTTTCCATGGGTCCCGTGGGCGGAGCTCTAGCTTGATCTGAGTGGAGATAAACGAGTCGCTGCAGACCTTGTAGGGTCACAGAGTTATCAGGTTTGACTCCTAAAGAAAGCATGCATGTGTTACTATACATGTGTTACTATACATGTGTTACTATACATGTGTTACGATACATGTATTATGACATCTCATTTCAACAATAAAACCACAGTCTTGCTGTTGGTCAGACCGCGCTATTTATTGGCACTATTTTCTGGCTCCGTGCACTGCATCGGTGGCGGTCACTACCGGTGTGTATTTAGTGTAATTATGCTCACGCGGACGCACACGTGCACGCGCACGCGCACGCACACGCACACACACAGACACTTCTCACTCTTATTATAGGACTATGCGCGCTCCATTCCTATGCTCACCCGCCCTTCAGCTCGCCCACTGCACGTCACATACCCTTAGCTTAGCCTTAGCCTGCAATAGCCTCACCCAGGAAGGATGACATCACTGATGCCATCATCACGGATGACATCACTGATGACATCATCGCTGATGACACTTATATCCACCTTATTTCTAGCTGCCATGATGATGCCTTACGTGAAATATGGGTGCTTCTTCCGGTGTAATCCTCCCAGCCCCCTCCCCCCGTTACGTTGCTGACACAGACACAACATACTGTAGCCCATCTGTAAACGACAGCTTGGCAAAAATCTCGTCGATAAATATCCCAAGTTGTTCAAAGAGCAACAGAAATAGCGGATGTGATGGATAAAATTATTACATTGTTACCAGTCCATCATCATCTGTAAGTCTGTATTCATAGGGAAATTGAGTATGACCTTATTGCTCATAAATTATTTAGTCACAAACTTTATAATATTAACGTTGTTTTGATAAGTCATTTGATAAATGCAAATAAGTCATACTTTGCTTGTCACCTAGGATTGTCATGAAAGAAATGGGTCTACTCTGCAGGGGGTGATAATACCTATTGTAAAGATCTGGAGAAGAAAACTTGAATTCTGTTTTTATTAATAAAATATTCATTTAACGTTAATCCTGGTCTCTCCTGATTGAAATGTTACATTCATAAATGTTAGTATCTATCGTTTAAGTGTTTAAGTTCATGTGAATGCTCAAAAAAAAACGGTCACAATTTAGCTGGTGTTGTCTATCACAGGGGTAAATGGAACACTAATAAAGTAGCCTAGCAGTGGTTCTCAAAGTGGGGTCCTTGAGGGGGTCCCCAGCAAAAAGGTGAATACTTTATGTTCACTCTAATTCCATCTGACAGAAATGTATGACTATTTGGTGACAGGTTTCATACACCGTCTAACAAAAGATCTACAAGCAAACATATGATCTAATTGGGGTCCATGGACTAATTTGTGTCAGTTTAGAGGTCCTTGAAATGAAAAGGCTTGAGGACCACTGGACTACAGTATACTAATTGTTTACCAATGTGATATACAGTACCTGTTTCATTTATATTCAACTAATGTAAATTAACACTGCAAGTTACTTGACTGGTCTTCATTACCCAGAAAGCCAGTAGGGTACCTTAAAGATAGCTAACATGTTAGCTAATAACATTCGGAGTTGGTCTGTTTATTTACCATTTAACAGTGTCGGTGAATCAACAAAAGACGTCTTTGACTATTGCGAGTTTGAGTTCGCCCTCGTTTGTGCCTGAGAAGCACGAGTTGATCCTGAAGCACCAAAACAGCTGCAGGAGTAATCTTTGTAACGTTAGAGAACTGTTTTAGTTTGTGTCAAGACTAGATTCAAATTGTCCAAATTTGTTCCTTCTGCCATTAAGTGTTCAAACAATGTATAACCACTCGTGCCATTGTGTCTCTTCTTCTTCCATGATTTATGGTGATAGTGCAGATGATTGGGATTCACCCTGTGCTGTATTTCTGTTTGTATGTTGTATGTATGATGCATCGTTGTTGCCTATGTACTGTAACGTGTTGGACTACATGTCTGCAAAGCAAATTGCCCCTCGGGGGCATTCAAGTTTATTCCAATTTCTTCCATTTTATATATTTTAATATGTTTAATATTATGCACTTTAAACTGTAACTAACCCCTAAAACAAGCTTTAAACCAATGTGGCTTTTGAGTAGTGATGCTGAAGGATTTTGTGCAAAATCTCCAATCTTGAGAGTAAACTGTTGCACACTGTACTACACACTGTATACTTTTCATGCCTTTAGGGGTTGAAACTACTTTGGCCGTTAAGTATGCAGAGTCTCCCTATTGGCAGACTGTGGGATCAGAACTCGTACAGTATATTCGCCGGAACAGAGCGTCTAGTTTTACTGGTTCAAACCAAACGGTACAGATATATTTAGAAACAGGAGAGATTGCATAACATTTCACTGGGACCAAAACGTAAAAAAATGTGGGTTTAAAGAAAATATTTGTTCTATGTTGTTATGCCTCTGCCGGCGATAGCCAGGCCGGAGGAATTATGGATCCGGGTTGTCCGTCCGTCCCTCCGTCCGTCCGTCCGTTCGTCTGTTAACGCGTTATCTGAGGAATGCCTTGACGGAATTTCATTAAATTTGCCTCAAACATCGACTTCGACTCAAGGATGATCTGATTAGATTTTGGTGGTCAAAGGTCAAGGTCACTGTGACCTCTCGAACGCCATTTTCAAGCTTGTTAACACGATATCTCAGGAATGCCTTGATGGAATTTCATCAAATTTGCCTCAAACATCGACTTGGACTCAAGGATGAACTGATTAGATTTTGGTGGTCAAAGGTCAAGGTCACTGTGACCTCTCAAACGTCATTTTCATGCTTGTTAACACGATATATCAGGAATGGCTTGATGGAATTTCTTCTGATTTGGCTCAAATGGTGATTTGGACTCAAGAATGAACTAATGGCGGAGGCATAAATCTGCGGTGCGGTCGTTCTAGTTTTTTTAAGTTTTGGTCAGAGAGAAATGTTCTATGGTCTCTCCCGATTATAGCGTTAGCTGAACCGTTTGGTTCGATGAAGTACAACTATTTTATAAGCCTTTTACGAAATGTCTATAGAAAAATAAATGGCGGATGGACATCTCTGGTAGAGTGCTGAAGCAGGAAGTGACGTTCCACTTTGCCTCTCTATGACTGACCACAAACCAAGGAAAGACACCACCCCTTATGAATAAATTACCTCAAACTCCCTTACTTTCTCTCATTGTCACGGCAAATGCACATGAATTGCCAATCTCTACTATTTGTGTTCAGAATAACCACACTCAAATAATCAAGATGAGTTTCTGTCATCATCAGTGGAATTGTGAGAAAATCATTTCCTTATTCCCATGGATAGAGAACCAAATCTTTGGGAAATCCTCCGTCCCTCTGCTCTGTAATATTAGCCTGTGCTGTTATTGTGCATGTCTGTGCTGTGATTGTCTTGCTGTTGTGTGGTTGTCCATTTCATTGCTCCTTGGTAGCCATTGTGTCCATGTGTTTGCCTTTGTCCCCGATGTGTTTGTTGGTAGGTTTGGATTCCGTCTCTCTCTTTGTGTGTGAAGCGGTGTAGCTTTCACACTTTCTATGGACTTTACAGACAGCAAGTCAGCTGATAAGCCCCCGACACTGATCCCATTGTTCATGTTTGCGTCAGACCCTGATCTACTGCGCATGTGCGGAACGTGTCCTCCAAGCAGACTAGAGACTGGTAAACAGAACTACTACGCATCTGTGGTGCCCGCAGCGGTCCGTGTACGCGTCAACTTGGGAGTATAACCAAAGCTTTATAGCTTTATAGTTCTGTCAATGAGATTGTCCTTTCTGGACAAACAGTTCTGCCATTTACTCTTCCCAATAGCGTTTGCCTCTATGACCTTGGGGCCTATAGCTACCATGAGCCCAGGAGCCTTCTTCAACCTGCGTTTGGATCCAAACAGGATGATGGGTTGGGTTTTGCCCAGGTGCAGAGAGTCTGTTGTCAGACAGCTAAATGCTGACCATTGAGTGCTCCTCTCCTAGCTCCCTTGAAATGTGCCCAGGTCTTTCTGAGAGATGAGCAGGGCTGAATCATCAGCATATAAAAATAAGTTCCAGGATGATGCATCTCTCATATAGGCAGCGGGACAAACACAAATTCAAGATTCAAGATTTTTTTTTTATTGTCACTCCGTAGTACAAGTATCACGTGTGAAATTCTTGTGCTGTAGACTCCGTTACAACATAGTGCAAAATAACAGGGCATATAGGTGTAGGAAAACAAGAGAAACAACAAGCAATAACAGTAAAGCAATAAAAACAAGCCAGAAACAGTGACATTCACTGCACATAGGTGCAAATAGCATAGACAAATTTAAACATAATTAAACATTCTATTTGCACAGGTGCAAATAACATAGACATAATTAAACATACGTAATGGTAGCAGCTGCAGTACAGCTACTACATGATTGTTTATTTGTGTATGTTAAGGAGTCTCGTGGCCTGCGGGAAGAAACTGTCCCTCAAGCGATTTGTTCATGCTTTTGGGACCCTGTATCTCCTCCCTGAGGGTAACAGGGAGAACAGGCTGTTGTGGGGGTGTTTTGTGTCCTTGATGATCTTCAGGGACCTCCTGAGGCACCGCTGGTTGTACAGTTCCTGCAGTTCTGGCAGCTCACATCCTGTTACGTGCTGGGCTGCGCGCCTCACTCTTCTTAGCGCCCTGCGGTCCATGGTCCTACAGTTCCCGTAATTTCTTCAGGCGCCTGAGTCTGTGTAGTCGCTGTTGGGCCGTTTTAACAACAGTGGCGGTGTGGCTGGCCCATGTCAGGTCCTGGTGGATGTTGACTCCCAGGTACTTGAAGCTGTCCACCCTTTCCACCACTGTGCCATTGATGGTGATTGGGGGGGGGGGGGGGGGGGGGTGCCCCACCCCCCCCCCCCCCCTCCCCCCTCCTGTAGTCTACAATGATCTCCTTGGTCTTGGAGACGTTTAGAGAGAGGTGGTTGTCCTGGCACCATTGTTCCAGGGCCTCCACCTCCTCACGCAGTCGTGGGTGTAGAGGTCGTACCAGAAGGGGCTGGAGACGCATCCCTGGGGCGCTCCTATGCTGATGGTCAGTGGGGAGGAGGTGAGGTTGCCCACTCTCACCACCTGGCGGCGGTCTGTTAGAAAGTCCAGGATCCAGTCACACATTGCTGTGTTTAGTCCCAGATCCTTGAGCTTGCTTGCAGCCTGGAGGGTACTATGGTGTTGAATGCTGAGCTGTAGTCCACAAACAGCATTCTCACATAGGTGTCCTTCCCCTCCAGGTGAGAGAGGGCGGTGTGGAGTACGTGTGCTACTGCATCCGCTGTGCTCCTGTTGGGGCGGTATGCAAATTGGAGCGGGTCGTGGTCCGGGGGGAGTGTGGTTGAAATTAAAGTGTCGTTGGTACCTTACAGTTTCCGTAGTAGTTATCATTTCAATGCTCTGCACCCCCACTGGAAAAATACCAATTGGATGTGCGCTCTGTGTGGTGGTCTAAAAATGAGGTGTGCCCAGCAAAAACTCTGGCATTGAGCAGCTATCTTATAGTACACACACCCTTCCCCCATCACCCTGGGTGTCTCCTCACCCCCTTCCCCCATCACCCTGGGTGTCTCCTCAGTTAACAGTGTGGATTCCTGCAACTTCCTAGGGTCCATCATCAGCCGGGACCTGCAATGGGAGCTGAACATCAGAGCTCTCGCCAAGAAGGCACAACAGAGGATGTGAGTCCATCCTCACCTCCTCCATCACCGTCTGGTATGCTACTGCTGCCCTCCTGACTGCAGCACATCATTCGCCGTTCTGAAATGGTGATCGGATGCAGCCTGCCATCCCACACCGCCAGGATGCTTGGAAAATCATGCCCGACCCCTCCCACCCACGTCATAAACTGATTGTGACATCATCAGTGATGTCACAATGCACAATTGCTCAAGTGACATCACTTCCAGGACAAAATTGAAACAAACAGAGAACATTGCCCACATGCTCCGTTTTATAATAGATGTTTCATTGTAACAGGGCAAGCTTGAAAAAGAGAGCTTGGTCTCAAGGGCCTCCTCAGCCTGTATAAATAAGGTCAAATAAATACAAATAAAACCCTATCGTAAGAGGCTTCATCATTGTGGTTTCTGCGCTCCCTTCATAAATGCATTTTGGGGCAGTGGTGGCCCAGTGGTTAGAGAAGTGATCTTGTGACCGGAAGGTTGTCGGTTCAATCCCCGGGACCGGGAGGATAAATGTGGGTGGGGAAAGTGAAAAGGCAGCGCTTGCCCCTCCTGCATTACCACCACTGAGGTGCCCTTGAGAAAGGCCCTTAACCCCAACTGCTCCAGTGGAGCTGCTCAGTGGCCAGCAGATCAGACTGTGGTTGTAGTGGGCAGCTTTGAGGTGTGAATGTGTGTGTGTGAATGTGAACAGGGTGCTCCTGCATTGCTCTCAGTGAGACTCCCCCTCTATAAATAAAGGTTAAAAAAGAAAAAAACTGAAAGACAGTTACCACAAAGGCATTATATAGAAAGGACAAGTATGGATTTGAACCAACAACCCTCCACCTGAAAAGCTGATGCTTTACCTACTGAGCCAAAACCCAATGATAGGTGCATGGATGTGTAAACACAATTTACCTATTTAGCTAGAAGGTTGAAAAAAGCTGAATAAGAATAATAAAGTACTAAGAGTGACCAGCTTAATCAGACACACACCATCTCTCATAAATCAAGCCGGAATGTTGTCCAAGCCAGTGGCTTTTGTTACATTCAGCTTGGGGAACAGTTGAGCAATGTTCTTCACAGATACTTTAGTATCAAGCTTGTATCAACAAGCTTGTTGGCTGCTGAGGTAAAGAATGTATTGAGTTAATCGGCCACCTGTGCTTTGCCAACTGGCGGAGCAAAAGGGCCTCAGGTGGGCACGGCCAGGTGTTTATTAGCAGCGCTGCTTCCTGCTGACATCACAACCTCCACAGAGAGAAGACGCTTCAGATGGGAGCGGCTGGTCCGGTGAGTGAGACAGCTGGACCCGTCTGTGTTTGAGGTGAACTGGACAATTAAACTAGACATTTCTAGGGTGGAGACTCTGGCGACCATGCGCCATGGGCACACTTTTTGGGTTTTTTTGACTAAAGGCTGGCTCAGACTATAGGATTTTTGGCCCGATTTATGCCCGATTTACCCTCCCGAGAATCGGAGGAGAAATCTGGCCTGGCAGCTTGCCAAGCTTGGTCGGTCCCGATGTTCGGCACCGATGATGTTGTAGTGTGAGCGGTTTGCAGATCCAATCTTAAGCCTCCCGATCTGCTCACAGCCTCATCGGGGCCGTCCTGATCATATCAAACATGTTTGATATTTAGGACTGAAAATCTGCGCGAAGAATACATCATCCTGCTGCTGCGCAAGACTCCCGTCATTATCGTTAATTGACGCGGCTCTTTTGATGTGCGTCAATTTCTGCTCCTATAGCGCACTGCAGGCATCAGATAGGCTATCAAATACCAACAGCACAGAACCATGACTACGTTGGGGAAAATGTCACTAATTTATATCACAATGAATGACCAATGAATAAAAAGTTGTTATACCGTAGTTTTGAGCCCCTGCCAGTCAGAGGCTGTAATCTCCTACCTGTTCAAACAAATTGGCATAAGCCAACAGCGAGCACACTCACCGGTGTTTCTAAAGTTTCGGTGCACGGCACAGGAGAACACTTGGTAGGAGAAGTACACGCTGAAGAAGGCCGTTAGGCTGAAACGTCCGTGTGTTGTACCTGGTGAAAAGCTGGAATAAACCTGACGAAAGGACATTTTTGTGTGCTGGCTCTCCTTCTCCTACCATGTAATCTCCTACCTGTCTATCAGGCAGTGTGGGGGGGGAAAGGCATTGCTGCTGCAGGAATCCAGTCTATCCAAACTTTTGCCGATCTGATCTCATGACATGCAGCAGGGAAATATATATGTTGGTAGCCGATGTGTTTAGAAGAGCGTTTCTCACTTGTTCAGAGTCAGACAATCTTGCTATAGTGTCGCGTTGTTTACTCGCTTGCAATTTAAACTGCCGTGAGATTTGTTTTGGGGAGCATATGCGAGAGAGGCGGGGATGACAGTGTGAAGAGAGGAAAAGA